>NC_084827.1:65969260-66272290 GCF_033115175.1 Lepus europaeus
AACCAACGCAAAAAGGAAGACCTTTCTTTCTGTCTCTCTCTCTCACTGTCCACTCTGCCTGTCAAAAAATAAAAATAAAAAAAAAAAATAAAGAAAAAGACGACAGTGGAACATAATGAAAATAGCAGACACTGATGAAGATGTGGTAAAGCTAGAAGTCTCATACACTGCTAGTGAGCACATATATGGTACAACTAATTTGAAAAAAATGTTTGTCAGTTTCTTACAAAGTTAAAACATACATCTATGATATGACTTAGTCACTCTATTCTTAGGTATCTACCCTAGAAAAATTAAAACAAACATCTATTCAAAGATTTCCACATGCACGATCTCAGCAGCTTTATAGTCCAAACTCTTAAAAACCCATGACATCTATCATCAAATGAATGAACAAATTATAGTTCATCTATACAATAGAATACTACTCAAGAATAAAAAGAAATGAACTATCAATATAGTCAACAACATGAATCTGTAAATTATTATGTTGAGTAAAAACAATTATGTTGGCTACAAAGAATACTCCGTGTTCATTTCAATTTATAGAAAACCCTAGAAAGTTCAAAGCAGTCTACAGAAACAGAATGAAGTGGTAGCCTGAGGACGAATGAGGGAGAAAGGGGTTATAAAGAGACCTGAGGAAACTTATAGGAGTGATAGATATGCTTACTATCAAGTGGTAAGTAATTATATACTCATGCAGAAGATATTTTGGCTTTATGAATAAAATAAATGTCTTAGAACAAAAAGTTTTCATGTAAGTATTTAGTGAAAACACAATGAAAATTGTAACTTCTGTCTAGACTATAATAAGTAAATGTTGGTAATTTACATTAGAAAATAATAACCTGGAATACAGTGAACAGGACAGGATTCTTGCACCTGATGTATACTGCAACAACTTACAGAACTTTTACTGATAAAAACTTAAGAAGCTGTACTCCATTGGGATTTTGACTTAGTAGGTATGTTAACTAACAAGGATTCTATGGTTCCATACACTAGAACTTTATTTTAAAGGGAGGAAAAAATTCAATGATAAAGCCTTAATACAGAAGCAATACTTACCAGTACCGGAATTTTGAACCTAATGTAAAATAATGTGCAAAAAAATTCTTTTGAGGTGGAAGCGGTCTGTCCAAACGGAAGAATGTGTGATGTTCTACACATGCTTTCCATAAATTTTTACATGCTCGGTAATTCACCATATTGAATCCCAATAATGTTTCTCTAGATTCATGCTGTAATAAATGACAAAATGCAGAGAATACTGAAAAAAACATCAGTATCTAATGTTCCATTTAGTTTACTTTTGGCAAATTATTCCAGCCACACAAACAATAATCCTTCTAAGATCTTTTTTTGTTAAAAAAAAAAAAAGAAAAAAAAGCAGTAAATTAAATGGAAAGATTTATAAAATGTGAACTTCATTCAATAATAGCACAAATCTTAGGAACTTTTATCTTAGATCATAGTTAGAGGTTTGAAACTTTGTTTTTCAAAACTTATTAACTATGTTCTGCTTCAAAATGTAAATTCTGACCTATAATTTAAACTTTAAGATATATCATCACATGTTTTCATAACATCTCTACTATAAACAAGTAAATGAGCACTTCTGAATACTATTCTAGAATTAAATATAAAAATAATTAACTCTAAAGTAGAATCATTTAATGTTCTTGAAAAGTTAAATTACTAAATAATTTTAATGAAGTAAACTACATATAGAGAAATATACATCCAATCCATGTACAGTTCTGATTCTCACACGATGAATGGAACCATTTTACCTCAACCTAGATCAAGAAATGGATCATCACTATCACTTCACATGTATATTTGTCTCCCTTTTCTACCACATTATATTCCCAAAGCTAATTATTCTTCTCATTCTCCTCATTTTATATACACTGAATCACAAAACACATTTTTAGGTCTGGCCTATTTTGTTCAGCATGTTGCTGGTACACATCCACGTGGCTGTGAAGCAGAAACTCACCCACTTATCTTCCTCTTAGCAGTCTACTGTAATGAATACACCACAGCCTACTTCCCCCCTTTATTGCTGACAGACGTTTGATGTTTCCAGTTTGGGGGTAGAAAAATAATGACACTATAAATATACATTTCTGTTTTGTTGTCTGGTAGACATGAATGTATATTTCTGGGTCATAAGATATGCATATGTTCAGCTTTAGTACAAAATGCCCAACAGTTTTCCAGAATGATTAGATGAAAACATATTCTCTCCCATTAGCCTTTATACGTGCCACATACTAACTATAATGTGTCTTTCTATATGGTGAATATGTAGAAGTAGCACATTTTGGTTATAATTTGTAACTTCATGTTGACTAATGAGGTTCAACACCTTTTCATGTTAGTGGTCATGTATCCTCATGTGTGAAGTGTCTGGTCAAGTTACTAACATATACAGATAGTATATATAATCAAGGACTTCTATAATATGTATATCATATAAACATTTGCTCATTCACTGTCTAAATGATATCTTTTGATGAAGTTATTAATTTTAACATTGTCCAAATTACAATCTTTTATTTTAAGGTTAAGAAGGTTTCCTTCTATGTTTTGTTAAATCTTTGCCATCAAAGGTCATGACAATGTTTTCCATGACTAACCCACAGAAAAGTGTCAATGTCTAAGTAATAAATTACCACATGAGAAGATAATGTGTCTAAAACATTACATCTTAATCACCAGAAAATTAATTCTTAGTTAGGGGTAACAGTTGCTTTGTATAACATTTACATAGTTTATATGTCGTATCACATATCATAAACATCATGTAGAATAACAAAGAATGTCTCATGATGAGTATGTTACAGTAATGTTTTTCAATGTCAGCACATCTAAAATGCACGCACCCCTCCCTGCCTTTGACACCTGGAATATGTTCCAAAATGGCTATATGTGATTGTGACATTCTATGAATTGTGTTAGGAAAGCGACAAATAATTTACCCATGGTTTGAAAACAATGGACCCAAAATGTTGTACTGAGAGATAAACACATTGCATGAAATTTATTTAAAATTTTTAAAAAATTGTTTTGATGGGCTACTCTTTAAAAAGGTGTTAACTTATTTTATTTCTTTGAAAGGGAGAGACAGACAGACATCCAATATGCTGGTTTGCTTCCCAAATGCCCACAATAGCTGGGGGTGGGCCAGCCAAAGCCAGGAGTCAGGAACTCCATCTGGATTTCACACATGGATGGCAAGAACCCAGGTACTGGGGCCATCATCTACTGTCTCTCACGCACGTCAGCAGGGAGCAAGAATCACAAGTGCAGCCAGGACTCTAACCCAGGCACTCTGATGTGGGATATGGGCATTCCAAGTGATATTTTAACTATTGAGCAAAAACATCCACCCATATTCTATAAAGTTTAGGTATTTAAAAACAAAGAGACACTTTAGAGAGATAACCTGTACACAATCTTTAGTCAGCTGAACTTTACTGCTGTTGTTAAATGTGGGTAAACACATTCTAAACTGATGCATTACCTCAGAGAATGAGTGTGAGGCTTAAATGATATGAAAATAGTTGGTATATTACCAGGTATAAAGTAAGTTCTAAATAAATATCAGATATTATAACTATTATCATCATTACTAATAATACTATAATAGTAGGCAAATTAAAAAAACCTGATGTCTACAGTGCCATCGATAATTACTTAAAGGTTTGTTCTGTTTTCCATTTAATAAGATTTATTATATTATAGTTCTCTAAATATTCAATGAAACATATAAGAATATTAACAGCATTAATCATATCACCAACATGGAAATGGCAAAATTGTTCACTAATAAAGAATAGATAACTAATTAATGGTACATTCATTCAAGAGAACACCACACATAATGGAACAAACTAATGTTACGTGCAACAACATGTATGAATCTGATAAACAATGTTAAGGAAAAAGAAAGGACATATATGATTTCAAAATTCTTTTAGAGTTCAAAAATAAGCAAACTAAATCCATGAAAATACAAATGATACAAGTACAGAAAATACAAATGTTTCTCTTTTGAGAGTGGCAATGACTAAAATGGATGTCAGCAACATCATCAGAATCTGGGTAATGTCCTACATACTCGTCTGTGAAGAGCTGATGCGGCGTACTCATTTTATCAAGTTGTATACCTAAAATATGCACTTTTCCAAGGCATGTTTAATTTTAATAAAATGTCTCTTGGGAAAAAAACTTCCATATTTTATGAATATAAATGATAAACCAAATAACTTGGTAGATCAACATCCTTTCACAAAATGAACTGATTTAAGCACATTTTAAACACACAACCATACTGAAATCTGCACTGCCAAGATTTCTCAGAATTTTTAGAATATAAAGCAAATGATAAAATTGGTTTAATTTGATGAAACAGATAAAACCATTTAAGAGACAAAATTACTTCCAAAACTGTACTTTCTATGATAATTCATCATCCTAACATATAAAAAGATATTACTATTCCAACATATAGCGGAAATATGTTGTGAGTTAATGACTAGACATTAAACAATCAGCTTCCCTAGAATGAAACAAGCTTATTTATGAAAGGACGTGCTATAAATTTAGTAGAAAAAAATATACAAACTGCCCAGTTACTGCTCTCATGAAAGAATCCTGGGGACTGACAATGAACACCAAATATGACAAATAAATTTCTAAGTTCAAGAGATAGCAGACAAGATGTCTAGAAAAATCACAGGTGCATTAAAGAAACAAATACACCTTGTAATAGCAGGCTATTAGCAACAGTAGTATTTGCACTTTCACTTGTATGAAAGAAAAGTTCTATCATGAACTTCATGCCGGCCCCTGTTTGCATCTTCTAAATTTTATATAAATAAAACCACACAGTATTATATACTCTTCTTTATCTGTCACTGTCTACTCAGCCTAAGTATTTGGAGATCATCTACATTGTTGTATTTTTCATTTTTTTTTACTTTTTTTTTTTTTGAGATAACATTTTTAATTTACGTTAGTCAAAGGCTTGACGCTCCACTAAAGAGTTCAACAAATAAAAAGTAAAAGAACTTTAGTTCAGCAGGAATATAGACATGGTTATAAACAATAATCAAATGAAAAGATGTCAACTCTACTTATACAAATTTTAAAAGTCACAGATATTAAAAGTACAGTAGTATATAATTCTGAACAATCATGACTTCATTTATATCACTTATTAGATCAATACTCACCAATTCTTTTCTAAGCTGAATAAAAAACTGTTTGCATTTAAATGAAATTTTTACAATCTTCAACCTGAACAAAAGAGAACAGATTATTTACTGAATAAAGATAAAATATTAACAAATTAAAAAAATAATTACAAAAATAATTTAAGTTATATATTTAGTAATATTTAGGTATTTTATAATATATTGTATATATACAAACAGTACCTAAAGAATCCAAAGTTTTTGGTACCTCACAGGAAAATTATTACAATCTATATGCTTAATAAACTAAAATTTGTCAGAGTATCTAGCATGTACTCTACACTTCCCAATTTTGTATCTTTTTTTGGACAGGCAGAGTTAGACAGTGAGAGAGACAGACAGAGAGAAAGGTCTTCCTTCTGTTGGTTCACCCCCCAAATGGCTGCTACGGCTGGCGCACTGCGCCGATCCAAAGCCAGGAGCCAGGTGCTTCCTCCTGGTCTCCCATGTGGGTGCAGGGCCCAAGCACTTGGACCATCCTCCACTGCTATCCCAGGCCATAGCAGAGAGCTGGACTGGAAGAGGAGCAGCCAGGACTAGAACCAGTGCCCACATGGGATGCTGGCACCTCCAGCTGAGGATTAACCTACTGTACCACGGTGCTGGCCCCTGAACATATTAAATTCTAGTAATAACTGACCTACTTGTATTCATCTCTACCACAATATTTTTTTGCTAGCTGTCCAAAGTTTTCTGTTTCTACTGGAATGGTAAATATGCAATTATATATTCATTTTGTATTGCTTGGGTGGTTACTTTTGACATTGTTTGCTTTTCCTTTTTATTATTTTTTTTAAGATTTATTGTTTTTATTTGAAAGACAGAGTTACAGAGAGACAGAGACATAGAGAAAGGTGTTCCATCTGCTGGTTCACTCCCTAAATGGCCGCAACGGCCGGAGCTGAGACAATCCGGAGCTGGGAGCCAGGAGCTGCTTCTGGGTGCAGGGGCCCAAAGACTTAGGCCATATTCCACTGCTTTCTTAGGCACATTAGCCGAGAGTTGAATCAGAAATGGAGCAGCCGGTACTGGTACTCAAACTGGTAACCCGCTTTGCCACAGCGCTGGCCCCTTCCTCTTTATTTTTAACCAATTTATTGTGTATAGCTGACATAAAGTTGCATGCTTAAAGTGTACCATTTATAAGTTTAACATATGAATATACTTAGCAAATTGTCATCACAATCAAGATGGTGAGTGTATTTACCATCCCCCAAAGACTCTTCCTAACACTTTAATCCCCCTTTAGAAACCTACCACTTTCTCACCCTGTAGATAACCAGTGATTTGCTTTCTGTCACTACAGATTACTTTTCATTTTCTTTTAAGATTTTATTTATTTATTTTAAAGAGTCAGGAAACAAACCGGTGCCCATATGGGATGCCGGCACTGCAGGCAGAAGCTTGGCCCACTATGCCACAGTGCCGGCCCCTGTTTGCATCTTCTAAATTTTATATAAATAAAACCACACAGTATATATTCTTCTTTATCTGTCACTGTCTACTCAGCCTAAGTATTTGGAGATCATCTACATTGTTGTATTTTTCATTTTTTTTTACTTTTTTTTTTTGAGATAACATTTTTAATTTACGTTAGTCAAAGGCTTGACGCTCCACTAAAGAGTTCAACAAATAAAAAGTAAAAGAACTTTAGTTCAGCAGGAATATAGACATGGTTATAAACAATAATCAAATGAAAAGATGTCAACTCTACTTATACAAATTTTAAAAGTCACAGATATTAAAAGTACAGTAGTATATAATTCTGAACAATCAGATTCAGATCAAAGTCTGACAAAATATTATATGTACAGCAAAACTTACACACAGGTATTTCTTTCCTTTACTATTTTTTACAAATCTCAGCTCCCACATATAAAGGAGAACATGCACTACTTGTCTTTCCTCTTTCCTGCTGAAGAGTATTTCCATTTTATGGATGTAACACAATATGGATGGTATATCTATCACCTCATGATTGGTGTTTATTCCTAGTTTGTGGCTAATACAAATAAAGCTATTATGAACATTTGTGTACAAGTTTTTATATACAGACATCTGGTTTAACTTCAACTGGCTAAATACTAGGAGTGAAATGACTAGGTCATTTGATAGATATATACTGAACTTTGATAGAAACTGTTTTCTAAACTGGTTGGACCAGTTTGCATATATTAGTACTGCCTTTTTTTTTTTTTTTTTTTTTTTTTTTTTTTTTTGACAGGCAGAGTGGATCGTGAGAGAGAGAGAGAGAGAGAAAGGTCTTCCTTTTTGCCGTTGGTTCACCCTCCAATGGCCGCTGTGGCCGGCGCACCACGCTGATCCGCAGCCAGGAGCCAGGTGCTTCTCCTGGTCTCCCATGCGGGTGCAGGGCCCAAGCACTTGGGCCATCCTCCACTGCACTCCCGGGCCATAGCAGAGAGCTGGCCTAGAAGAGGGGCAACCGGGATAGAATCCGGCACCCCAACCGGGACTAGAACCCGGTGTGCCAGCGCCGCAGGCGGAGGATTAGCCTGTTAAGCCACGGTGCCGGCCAGTACTGCAATTCTAATCTTGTTGTGCTTACTATAAAACCTTTTCATTCTTTTATTTCAGCTAATCTACATATGTACTTTTATCTAAAATAAATCAATTATACATCCTTTTTTATAAGCTTTTTCTCCCCTTAACCATTAATTAGAACCTGCTGCAAAAAGCTGAAGAGGGGTAGCAAGAGTAAGCAGATCTGTTCCTGATCTTTCATGAAAAGCTTTGAGACTTTCACTAGCAGATTTCTTTTTTGTAGATTCCCTTCTCAGAACAGGAAAGTACCTTTTACTTATAGTTCCCCAGGTTATTTTTTTCATGAATAAAAATGTTCAATTTTCTCAAAGCTATTAAAATAATAAGGCTAATTACACTGATCAATTTACAGCTGTTAAAACAACCGTACATTCCCAGAATAATCCTAATTTGGGCATGTTGAATTAGCCCTTTTATGTACTACTGAATTCAACTAGCTATAGTTCTATTAATGATTTTTGAGTGTTTGTTCACAAGTAACTAGTTCTCCTTTCTTGTAGGTCCAGTTTTACAATCAGTGTATTTAACAGATTATTTAAAATTACTGACATTTTCTGTTTCCTGCTTGGGTCACTTTGTGACTTTTGAGGAATTTTCCCATTTAATCTATATTGGGGAATGTATTCATTAAATTCATATACCCAAATCTGTTCATATTATTTTATGATGCTTTAATGACTGTAGGATCTAATAGTGATATCACCTCTTTCCCTAATGATATTGATAATTCATGTCTTCTCTTTTTTTAATTTTTTCCTTAATCATTAACTTTTCTCTACCAATTTTTGGTGCTATATCTTAAAGTTTGCCCTGCTAAATATTTTTTAATTTGTCTATTCAACAGGTAGAGAAAGAATGTGAGAGTGAGAGAGAATACACTTTCTTTTTATTATTATTATCATTTTTTGACGGGCAGAGTTAGACAGTGAGAGAGACAGACAGAGAGAAAAGTCTTCCTTTTGTGTTGGTTCACCCCCCAAATGGCTGCTACGGCTGGTGCGCTGCGCCAATCCAAAGCCAGGAGCCAGGTGCTTCCTCCTGGTCTCCCATGTGGGTGCAGGGCCCAAACATCTGGGTCATCCTCCACTGCCCTCCCGGGCCACAGCAGAGAGTTGGACTGGAAGAGGGGCAACTGGGACAGAACTGGCGCCCTGACCGGGACTAGAACCCGGGGTGCCGGTGCCACAGGCGGAGGATTAGCCTAGTGAGCTGCTGCGCCGGTCAAGAATAGACTTTCAACTGCTTCTTCACTCCCCAAATGCTAACGATGGCCAGGATTGAGCCAGGCGAAATCAAGTGGCCAGGAACTCCATCCAGATGTCCATGTGGGAGGAACTCAGTTACCAGCTGGAGTCAGGAGCTAAAGCTAGGTACTGAATCCAAGTACTACAACCTAAGATGTAGGTGCTTTAACCACAGGTTTTCTGATCCTAGTCTTGTTTTTTCCTTTGAACCATGGTTTATTTATACGTTTTTTTAATGAGTATTTGCGGTACTTCTAGTTATGATATTGATTTCTATATTAATTTGATTCTGGTTATACAAAATACTTTGCACAATGTAACTCTTGAATAGATTATTAAGACTTGCTTTAGGCCGGCACCGTGGCTTAACAGGCTAATCCTCCGCCTGCGGCGCCAGCACACCGGGTTCTAGTCCCGGTTGGGGCGCTGGATTCTATCCCAGTTGCCCCTCTTCCAGGCCAGCTCTCTGCTATGGCCCGGGAGTGCAGTGGAGGATGGCCCAAGTGCTTGGGCCCTGCACCCGCATGGGAGACCAGGAGAAGCACCTGGCTCCTGGCTTCGGATCAACTCGATGCGCCGGCCACAGCGGCCATTGGAGGGTGAACCAAAGGCAAAAAGGAAGACCTTTCTCTCTGTCTCTCTCTCTCTCACTATCCACTCTGCCTGCCAAAAAAAAAAAAAAAAAAAAAAAAAAAAAAAAAAAAAAAAAAACTTGCTTTATGGCTCAGCAATATGGTCTCTCCTAATAAGCCACATGCATGTATTCTATATTCTGTTGTTTGGTACAGTATCCTATAAATATGAATAAACTCAGGACAGTTGATAATGTTCAAATCTCTTTCAAGTTTTCAGCTGATTTCTTGCCTATATTTCTATTTATTGCCAACCATAATTGTAGAACTATTTCTCTCACTTATTTTTGCTTCAGGTATTTTGAAGCTGTTATTAGGTACATTATTTATAACTCTTTCTTCCCTTTTTGCAGGTATATGTGCTGACTTTGCTTTTTCCTTGTATGCCTTGAAATATTTTGTTGCAAACTGGACATTTTACATAATATACTGTAGTATCTCTGAATATTGATATTTAGTGACTGGATTATTTTTAATGAATTCTATGCTTCCTCGTCATTCCTCATCACCAGTGTTAAGTCTGTGATGTTCTTTGGAGAAGCACAGCATTGGCTCCACACAGAATAATCCTGGGACAACAGTGTTAATAGGTTATCCCATGCTACCCATGACCACGCCCAAGTGTTAAACTCCCCAAACTGCCAAAAGGTTGTCTATTGGTTTTAGCAAAGCTCTGGAGTATGAATTCCTTTAGAAACCAAGCCAATCAAAATAGGTTCTGTAGTAAA
The DNA here is from genome assembly GCF_033115175.1 of Lepus europaeus. Classification (NCBI taxonomy): domain Eukaryota; kingdom Metazoa; phylum Chordata; class Mammalia; order Lagomorpha; family Leporidae; genus Lepus; species Lepus europaeus. The sequence continues at coordinate 65,979,697 of NC_084827.1, forward strand.
TGTCTGATATTTGTTCTGATCCTAGGAGGGATCTCTATGTTGTCTGAGTCTCCAGTTCTCTCCCGTAAACTAGCCCAACTACTGTCTCTGTATGTAGGTTACAAGCCCTTTAAACAGATTTCCGTTTTACCTTAAAAGAAACGAGTATATGATTTTAAGTCCACTGGGTCCAATTTACCAACTTTTCTTCATGGATTGTGATTCTGATGTTTCTGAAAGTAACTGCCAAATTCAAGGTCATCTAGATTTTTCCGCTATGTTACTGCCTGGAAGTCATGTGCATAGTTCTTTTTCTACATTGCTAGATTACATTTACTAATATTTGCTGAGAACTTGTTATCTATGCTCATAAACATATTGGTCTGTTATTTTCTTGTAATGTCTTTGGCTTTGGTGTTAGAGAAAGCTGGCCCCTGTAAAAGCTGATGGAATTATTCTTCTCAAATGCAAACAAAACTGGACCTGAAAAGTAATTAAGAGGGAGGGCTTATGCCTGCCTGTCTGGAGTAAGGATTTTCTCAAGGACTTTGTAAAAGCACAAAATAGACTTCTTCTAGTTCTATATGTATTCTATTCTTTGAACATCTTGTACTAGCCACAGATTTTTTTTTTTTTTTTTGCCAGGCAGAGTTAGACAATGAGAGAGAGACAGACAGACAGAAAGGTCTTACTTCCATTGGTTCACTCCCCTAATGGCTGCCATGGCCAGCGCTGCACTGATTCGAAGCCAGGAGCCAGGTACTTCCTCCCCTTCTCCCATGTGGGTGCAGGGACCCAAGCACTTGGGCCATCTTCCACTGCCCTCCCGGGCCACAGCAGAGAGCTGGACTGTAAGAGGAGCAACCGGGACCAGAACCCGGCGCCCCAACCGGGACTAGAACCCAGGGTGCTGGTGCCGCAGTCAGAGGATTAGCCTAGTGAGCCACGGCGCCAGCCTAGCCACAGATTTTCGTAACAAAGTTTATCTTTACTATTTTTTATGACTACAACAATTCAGACAAGAGGTTCTCAACAGGACAATTGCTCAGCAACAGCACCTACACTGAGGATCTGATGCCAACTCTTGCCTTGGGTTTCCAAGACAAGTCTGTGTCTAAGCTGCTTCTGTAAGCTTCTCACTTTTTGCCTTTAAAAACTTTCCCTTGCCTCGATCTTCTTGAATACACACATAGTTTAGTATGGCACTCCTAGTCCTATTGGTATGTCATTCCCAAATAAAACCATTATTTTTCAGAAAATCTCTTATTTAAATTGTCACACCACACAATGAGTTGGAAGTGTCCCCTTTTTGGTTTTATGAGGATATTAGAAACACCTGGTATCATTCCTGCCTTAAATATTTGTTAGAATTCAACAGTGAAACTAGTTGAGTCTGATGCTTTCTGTTTTAAAAGGTTGTTAATTATTAACACCTCTAATACATTGGCTTATTGTGCTTTGTAATTACTTTTTGTGTGTCATATCTGCACTTATAGGTAGGAACTACGTCTTCATTGTTTTGTTTTGTTTTGTTTTTTTCATTTTCAATTCTCTTTATATACAGAAGATCAATTTAGTATAAAGATTTCAACAGTTTGCACCCACATAGAAACACAAAGTGAAACATACTGTTTGAGTACTAGTTATAGCATTAAATCACACAGCACATTAAGGACAGAGATCCCACATGAGGAGCAAGTGCACAGTGGCTCCTGTTGTTGACCCAACAAATTGACACTCTAGTTTATGGCGCCAGTAACCACCCTAGGCTGTCGTCATGAGTTGCCAAGGCTATGGAAGCCTTCCAAGTTTGCCGACTCTGATTATGTTTAGACAAGGTCATAAAAGACAGAGTGAAGATAGTAACCAATGATCCTAAGAGTGGCATTTACCAGGTTTGAACAATTATACAGCATTAAGTGGGGAAGAGGACCATCAGTACACACAGGTTGGGAGTAGAGCCATTGGTGGTAGAGTAGAGGTTATGATTACACAGGAATGAGGCCCAAGTACGTTAGACAGGGTCTAGAACAAAGGACAGAGTCATTATTAGAGGAGCTAAGAAAGGTGCTGTCTAAGCTACAATTAAGTTTTCTGATTTAGAGGCAAATAGAACCTGATAGAAGGGGCTTGATAATAATCTGGTGGGCTTTAGGCTTTGTAAGAGGCCCAGACCTACCTATCTCTTCACATGGGGTATATCCTAAGGGAGGTGTGAACCTCCTAGGGGAAGGCACTCTGTTGACTTTCATTACTTGGCTGGCCTGGGAGGAGAGCTGGCCAGGTAAAGGCAGGTGGCATCTCTAACAAGAAATTTACAGTTCTGCCTTCAATGTTGCTGACCCTACTTGACCATACCCTCAGCTGCAGTGGTCTTCATTGTTTTGTATCCTGCAGTTAATGTTACACAATTTGAATTATATAAGAAATATTTAGAAGATGTGAGATGGGGCCAGTGCTATGGTATAGCAGGTAAAGCCACCGCCTGCAGCATCAGCATCCCATTATGAATGCTGGTTGGAGTTCCAGCTGCTCTACTTCTGGCTGCCGGCTAGTGTGCCTGGGAGTGCAGCAGAGGATGGCCCAAGTGCTTGGGCCCCTGCACCCTCGAGGGAGGCCTAAAAGAAGCTCCTGGCTCCTGGTTTTAACAGGCCCAGCTCTGGCTGTTGTGGCCATTTGGAGAGTGAAATAGTGGATGGAAGATCTCTCTCTCTCTTTCAAATAAATAAATAAATCCTTTTTAAAAACAAGATCTGAGAGGCCGGCGCTGTGGTGCAGTGAGTTAAAGCCCTGGCCTGAAGTGCCAGCATCCCAAATGGGCTCCAGTTCTAGCCCCGGTTGCTCCTCTACCAATCCAGCTCTCTGCTATGGCCTGGGATAGCAGCAGAGGACGGCCCAAGTCCTTGGGCCCCTGCACCCACATGGGAGACCTGGAAGAAGCTCCTGGCTCTTGACTTTGGATCAGTGCAGTTCTGGCCATTATAGCCATCTGGGGAGTGAACAAGTGCATGGAAGACCTCTCTGTCTCTACCTCTCTCTGTAACTGTCTTTCAAATAAATAAAATAAATCTTTAAAAACAAACAAACAAACAAACAAACCCCCAAGATCTGAGATGAAACACTAAGTGATATTTAGTTTTCATGGATGAGCTTTACAGGGGTATAATGCACATAAACCATAACATTTACAGATTTTAGGTGAACAATTCAATGAGTTTTGACAAACATATTCAGTTGTATAACCACTACCCACAACAATCATGTCATAGTTCCATCATTCCAGAAAGGGCCCTTCATGCCTCTGTGCAGTTAATAGGCTGTTATCATTTTCAGTCTCTGGCAAACACTGATATTTCTGTCTCTACAATTTGTTCCCAATTAAGTATTTCATATAAATTGGCAACAAGCAATGTAGACTTCTGTGTCTAGTGTCTTGTACTTAACATAATGCTTTGAGGGTTCATTTCTTTCCAATGCTGAGCAAAATTCCATTGTCTGGCTATATCATAATTTATTTATGCTTTCAACTGACAGACATTTGGATTTTTATTTTATACTATGATGAATGCTGAAGCTGTCAATACTAGCGGACAAACCTTTATACAAACTTAGGATTTCCTAGATATACAGGAATAGACTAGATATATAGGAAAAGAATTGGCTGTATTATATGCTAAAAATGAAATTATGAGTAACTTTAAGGAAAAGTTGCCAAACTGCTTTCCAAAGTTGGCGTAGTATTTTGCATTCCCACTGATAATGTAACAAATCTCTAGGTGTCCCATTTTCTTGCCATCACTTGGTACTGTCAGTCTTTTTAACTGGAGCAATCCCAATTTACATTTCATTAGTGAAGAGAATCTTTTCATGTGCTTATTTTCTGTTTCTTCTTTGGAGGAAGTAGCGTCATTCAAACATCTTGCCAATTTCTTTCAATCAATTTGTCTCTTACTAAGGAGCTTTAAGAGTTACTTATAGATTCAATTTGTAATTCTTTTATCAGATATTTATTTTGAAAAAGACCATATCTTGCCCTTGCCTTTTCTTATGAGTGTCTTTTAAAAGAACAGAGTATTTAATTTAAATGAAATCTATTTTGTCAATTCGTTACTGAATTTACATTTCCCTATTCATGTTTTGTGACCTATCTAGGAAATTGATCTTTATTTTTTTTTTTAGTAAAGTTGTGGCAGTTTGCTAAAATATTTGTTTCTGTTAGGTATCCTATCTTCATAAAAAGTAAAATAACTACACAAAAATTGGTGTGGGCATTTGGTGCAGTGTTTAAGGTGCCTTGACACAACACATTCCATATTAGAAGAACTGGGTTTGTGTCTGGACTCTAACTCCTGATTCCAGCTTCCCAGTAATGTGTGCCTGGACAGCAGTGTTGATGGCACAAGTGAGCAGGTTCCTGCCACCACATAGGAGATCCAGCTCCTGGCTTTATCCTGGGCCAGTCCTAGCTGTTGCATTTGAGAAATAAATTAGCAGATGGGTGATATTTATCTCTAATACAGAAATAAATAAAGTAAAAAAATTTAAAAAGTAAATTGATGTTAACAAGATAAAAACAAAAATTAATTAAATAAAAATCATAAGTACTGAAAATCTTTCAGGAGGTATAAAAATAAACAGATTAATACAATATATTTCTGTTATATTTGGTTCTTCCCCTAAAGAAAATCATTGGTTTTGTAAAATTCTTCAAAATTTTAAAATATATCAAACATACACTGACACAAATATAAAATATTAGATATACACAAGACCAGACCACTAAGTGATTTTTACAATTTTAAAGTTATCCTTTTAAAGCAAGTGGAAAATGCTGTTTTTCTATTTCCCCAATTCTGGAATACAAAAGTGAGTTGGTAAGCCATCCTGGACAATGAGGACAAGGACAACATGGTAAAGTGACTCCAGACAAGAAATAAATCCAATGGAGAAATCTCACTTTCCTTGCACCAATTTAAGCCACCGAAATACTGGGTCTTTGTTACAGCCTATTCAGAAGTAACACATGGGCACTCCACTGAATGCACTGACGTGAAATGCTGTACTTACAGCACTGCCAGGGTGGAAGTCACAGTAAACACTAATGTTATTACAACAGCAAATATTTAGAGATTCTCTAAGAGAAAAATTCACTGTATTTTAATAAGCAATTATGAAATAAATAATTTTTGTAGGTTACAAGTGTGATAAAGTAGAAGATGCACCATAATAATTTGCCAGCATTAAAATAAACAGTTACTTTCTTTACTATCATATATCATATTTGGTAATATAGTGGTAAAATTAAAAGTCTGTAACAAGTTCTTACCATGGAAAGGTATTCATTCGTACCCTGTTCTTATAAATCAGAATTCCTCCTGACATCACTCCGATCATAATTTCATTGTTACTTTGATCCTTAAAAAGCAAACAAAAAAACTAAAATAACATACTTGTATTGCCAGAGATGTATTTTAAAAATAAGTTTAGTGGTTTTTTTAAAAAGCACAATGAGACATTTTCAGAAGTGACAGAGGTTTACAAAATATTTATAAATTCAAGTGTTGTTACTCTTAAAAAATAAAGAACAGATTTCAAATAAAACTTAAATGTTGCACTAGTAAAACTCATTCCTCTAAGCAAAAAAAAAAAAACAAAAAAACAAAAAAACAAAAAAAAAACACTGAGAACTTCCCGTAATTTATAACTAAGTCTGACTTTGGTGGAATGGAACCTTAAATAAAACAGTATTTATAATATTTGAGAAGACTGAAGATTAACTTAACACATGAGAAACATCATGGAAGTATGGGACAATTCTTGAGTTTGGAAGACCCCAAGGAAGAAAATTTTAATTGTGCTTTGAAATATGAATGAGAATTTCAAACTGTCCTAATTTGAATATCCTGTATTATTGAGAGAAGGAGTAGGCCTAAAATACTTTTCTCATTTGCTAATCAATCTAGAAACAGGTTTTTCTTCTTCATTTGGAACACTTTGTAGTAGTGTATATTAATTTGGCTGCTATTTTTTTTTTTTTTGTTAAGCAGTAGCAAGTGCTTCTAGATACTATTATAAGTCTTAAATCACTTTTTTAAAGGATGTTAATTTTAAGTATGGATCAAGATGGCAGCCTGAGTCTAAAAGATAGAAAACGAATAATGCTCTTATCATTCCTTCTACTTTTTTTTTTTTTTCTTTTACTTGTGGGGGCAGAAGGAAAGAGTGGGGGGGAGAGAAGGAAAGAGAAGGAAGCGCTCTCCTTCTACTTCTAACTTCATTAAAACACCAGAGAAGATAAATAATAATATGCAACACCATAAAATAATCTATAACACTTATTGTTTTCAATGTACCAAACATTTTAGGAATCCTTAAAGACATAAAGTAGGTAAAATCAGATTTACAGAGGGAAAAAGAGTACAGGTTACAGCCCCAACTATGTGATAAGAGACTTTTCTATGGGGAACAGAAACAGAAACAGAAACAACGGATAAAACAAAATAGAGAGGGCCTCTAAATTACTGTCAGGATGACGAGGTAGGGAACAGCTAAGGTAATTAGCATCTACTAATTCCACAATCCCACCTCAACTTGATTGAGTGATAAGAAGTAGAAGTGTGTACAGTCCATTAAAATAGCAACTGTGGGCACTAGGGACAGGAACATAGAATTATGGGTGATCCCCAAAGGAATGCATGAAGAATCCAAATAGAAAAAGGCAAACTACAGGCATAATCTATACCTGACTACATATTCCTTCTCTCCTCCACTGTTACTGAACGAAGGCTACCACAAGAAAAATAGCATCAACAACCAACTGAATCACAAATCACAAATGTCAAAGGAGTATAAAACTGAAGATCACCAATCATTTAAGGAATACTATTAAAGAGAAGCACCAAACTCAACAAACAGATAACTCAAGTAAGAGGCTATTTAAGCTGCCAGGTCTCCCACATGGGTGCAGGGGCCCAAGAACTTGAGCCATCTTCTGCTGCTTTCCCAGGCCACAGCAGAGAGCTGGATCAGAAGCGGAGCAGCCGAGACTAGAACTGGCTCCCGTTCAGGATGCCAGTGCTTCAGGCCAGGGCTTTAACCCACTGCGCCACAGCGTCGGCCTCTCTCTGTCACTCTGCCCTTCAAGTAAATGAAATTTAAAAAAAAAAAAAAAAATTTAAAAAGGACAAAAGAAGAGAACACCTACATGTTTCTTTCAGATATCTGTCTCATATCATGTATGTGAAATACCAGTTGTTAGCTTTGCAAGGGTTGAATTTTGCATGTGAAATAGTTTCTTCCAACTATACAAGGACAATTCAAAAAGGTCATGGAAAAAAGGAATTAAAACATAGATTTATGTTGATGCCAAACAATTTTAAAATCCTTGCATATTTTTTCATAATATGCATTTCCTATGAACTTTTTGGAGACACCTTGTGTATACAGTAAAGGATCAGTTATGTTTGCTTTAATTTCCAACCTGTATGATATCAATACTTTTGCAAAATGCTGATAACATGCTTTATGTCAAACAGCTATAAAAGGTCCTAAATGCTTACACTTCATTTCCATATTCACCTCCTCATAGATCAGTAACAGTTCAGAGATCAGCTCCAGTCTGCGGATCACACTCTGAGCATCAATGAACTATGACATCACTTCACATTACTTGATTTCAGGTGGTAACATTAAACTTACACTTAGTCACGCTATTAGAGAATAAGTTTGACATCAACTTAAATTATAGAAATTTTTATGTTTTGGCCGGCGCCGTGGCTTAACAGGCTAATCCTCCGCCTTGCGGCGCCGGCACACCAGGTTCTAGTCCCAGTTGGGGCGCCGGATTCTATCCCGGTTGCCCCTCTTCCAGGCCAGCTCTCTGCTATGGCCCGGGAGTGCAGTGGAGGATGGCCCAAGTGCTTGGGCCCTGCACCCGCAAGGGAGACCAGGAGAAGCACCTGGCTCCTGGCTTCGGATCAGCACGATGCGCTGGCTGCAGCGGCCATTGGAGGGTGAACCAACGGCAAAAAGGAAGACCTTTCTCTCTATCTCTCTCCCTCACTATCCACTCTGCCTGTCAAAATAAATAAATAAATTAATTAATTAAAAAAAAAAAAGAAAAAGAAAACATGGCAAGCTTATGAATGAATGAGCTTCACTACTGTTTAAAAAAAAAAAAGAAATTTTTATGTTTTAACTACTGAGTTACCTCTGGAACTAAGATTAAACGACAATTCAAAGGGAGAGATTGTAATTTGCAGTGACTATATGGAATGATAATGAAAAATCAGAGCAACCATAAAAAAACGGAGAAAAGGAGATAAAACTTTTAAAAGTTTGTTTCCATAATAATTGATATATTACAATTACTGTTTTCAGTGTAATATGGAATAAAGCAAAGGATTATATATAAGAGAATTTTAGAATTCCTTAAGTTTTCTAAGAACCAAAATGTTCTATGTATCTCCTCAATATACATACATAGAAACAAATACAGATAAATCCCACTTAACAGGCCTAGAAATAATGACTAACATGGTAGGAGTAAGTATCCTTAACATCCAGCCTGAGCTTCTGAACTATCATTTCCATTAAAAGATATCAAGGCTTCTTGGAGAAATGGCTGATTCCATGCCTCTGGCAGAAAACCAACAAGATAAGCCTGAAGCATTTAAAAATACTGTATACAAGGTTGCACAGAACTTACTGCTGCACTCATGCTTGTCCCTTCATGGTCACCAAATATGTTACCAGGGATTGACTCCTCAGGCCTTCTTGTCTTCATGAAAGAAAGAATTCAGATGCAAGACAGACAGTAACAGTAAGCATGCTAGCAAAGTTTAATGAAGAGTAATAATGAAGAGAGTATACCTGACAGACCAGGCAGGCATCACTGGAAATACCCAAGAGCCCACTAAGTGACTAGTAAATGTTAAATTCATTTTGCTAAATTTTTATTGTGTTTTGCATAAATGCTCATAAGTCAAAAAAATAAATTAATTAAAAATATAGTTTACAAAGGAAGCATATCACAGACTAACACCAAGGTCATGTCAAAAAGACATAGGCACCAACAGAAAAGCCCCCTAGTGACCAGAGATGGGACAACTTAAGCTTTAATAAGAAAAGTAATTATAATATATTGAAATTTATTAAAAATGTTTAATCCATGAATTCATATTCATTATTTTGAAAACTAGGTAAATAAAAGGAAAGAACCAAACTACAAGGAGTGGGCCTTTGGCACAATGGGTTAAGCTACCACTTGAGATGCCTGTATTCCTCATTAGAGTGCCTGGGATTAAGTCCTGCCTCCTTTCCTGACTGAGCTTCCTGCTTGTATGTATCATGAAAGGCAGTAAATGATGCCTTAAGTCAGGGGCAGGGAATATCCATTCTGAGGGACATTTAAAGCCTATAACATCATTTGGTCTGCCTCTGCCAAAGCAGCTGCAAGTACAACTTGAAATTCTATAAATCTATAGCAAGTTAACTTTTAAGCTGGCAATTTTGTATGGCCCACAAATGATTTTATAAATATCTAAATGGCCCTTGGCAAAAAATAAATTCCTCATCTTGACTTAAGTATTTGGGTTCCTCCCACCCATGTGGGCAACCCAAATGAAGTTCCTGACTCCTGGCTTCAGGCTGGCCCAGGCCTGACTGTTTCAAGTATTTAGAGGAGTGAACTAATAGCTGGCAAATATCTATTTGTCTCTCTGCCTTTGAACTAAAATAAACAAGCAAACAAAGAAAAAAATGGTAAGTTTGTGTCAGTAGGAAAAAAAACTTTAAAAATATATCAAATGTTTTCCATATCACTGGCTAGTAAAATGGAAGTGGTTCTTTAGAAAAGTACTCCAGCAAATAAGAAAAAGAGAATTATTATGCTTATTTTGCAGCCTACAACAAATTAGTAATCTAACCATTGAACATAAGCAGTTGCTAGCATCAAAACTGAGCAAAAAGCAGACACGATGCCCCTTCTGAAAAAAGAATACAACAAAGAGATCCTCAGTTTGATCATCCCTGAGTAGATCAAACTGTCTACTGGAAGGAAATACAAAGGACAAAAGAACCTGTTGAATTACATCATGAATATGTGTGAAGTCCCATCTGAAAGAAAATAGAGATGAAATGGTCTAGATCTTTAATAGCTGAGTTCTTTTTTTTTGACAGGCAGAGTAGATAGAGAGAGAGAGAAAGGTCTTCCTTTTTGCCGTTGGTTCACCCTCCAATGGCCGCCGCGGCTGGTGCATCGCACTGATCCGAAGCCAGGAGCCAGGTGCTTCTCCTGGTCTCCCATGCGGGTGCAGGGCCCAAGCACTTGGGCCATCCTCCACTGCCTTCCCGGGCCATAGCAGAGAGCTGGCCTGGAAGAGGGGCAACCGGGATAGAATCCGGCGCCCCAACTGGGACTAGAACCCAGTGTGCCGGCGCCACAAGGCGGAGGATTAGCCTATTAAGCCACAGCGCCGGCCAAATAGCTGAGTTCTAAGGAAGAATAAGGGAAGAAAGGAACCTGTTGATTAAGAAAGATTTAAAATGATCTGGTTAAAACACATGCACGCGCACACACACACACAGAGAGAAAAACCTCGCCGTAGTAGCTTAGGAAAGCACACTTGGGTGATAAAAAAAAAAAAAAATACACAAGAAAAAATCCTAAGTAGGAAGAAGAGGGTGTTGTTATTGGGAGAAGAGTAGCTGGTGAAGTTCTGCTTGGCCTGTGTGGTAGTTACAAGAATATACAGCTTATAATAATTCACTAAAATATCGGCGGCCATTAGAGGGTGAACCAACGGCAAAGGAAGACCTTTCTCTCTGTCTCTCTCTCTCTCTCACTGTCCACTCAGCCTGTCAAAAAATTAAAAAAAAAAAAAAAAACATATCTGTAACTGTGTTTTATTTTGCAAAAGCAGGTTTAAGGAAGGAAACCTAGTATGAGTATGAAATGATTGATGTTCTAATATTTTCAATATAACAAATTTCTATTTCTCATATTTTCTTTTTCCTTTTTAAAAGGCAGAGTAGACAGTGAGAGAGACAGAGAGAAAGGTCTTCCTTTTTCTGTCGGTTCACCCTCCAATGGCTGGCACACTGCGCTGATCTGAAGCCAGGAGCCAGGTGCTTCTTCCTGGTCTCCCATGCGGGTGCAGGGCCCAAGCACTTGGGCCATCCTCCACTGCACAGAGCTAGCCTGGAAGAGTGGCAACCGGGACAGAATCTGGCGCCTGGACTAGAACCCGGTGTGCTGGCGCCACAGGCGGAGGATTAGCCTGTTGAGCAGTGGTGCCAGCCTATTTCTCATATTTTCTATACCCTGTTTATTTCACTTTTCCCCTGTGGTTTCTAGAATCATTTCCCCCTCTCCTTTGGAGACTACTGCTCTACAAAAAAGTTAATTAGCAAACTTCTGTATTATTATACACTGAAAGAATATAATAATTCAAATCAGTAAAACTTATGGGAATTTTACTATTCTTTCTAAAACAGTATTTCCATCCAATCACTTTTTTTTAAAAAGATTTGTTTATTTGAAAGTTGGAGTTATAGAGAGAGGCAGACACACACACACACACACAGGGTAAGGGGGCGGGAGGGGGAGGGAGGGAGGGAGAGAGACAGAGACAGAGAGACAGAGAGAGATCTTCCATCTCTTGGTTTATACCCCACATGGCCACAATGCCCAGGGCTGGGCCATGGCCAAAGCCAGGCACTTTATCCAGGTCTCTCATGTGGGTGGCAGAGGCCCAACCACTTGGGCCATTGTCTGTTGCCTTCCCCAGGCCATTAGCAGGGAGCCTGGTTGGATGTGGAACAGTCAGGACATGAACCAGCATACATATGGAATGCCGGCACCTGCTACAATGCAATGCTGACCCCTCCACTTAATCACTTTAAAATTTTTAATTTATTTATTTTCATTTTTATTTGAATGGCAGGGAGACACTGACAGAGAGGCAGAGAGACAGAGATCTTCCACCTTTGGGTTTACTCCCCAAACACCTGCAACAGCCACGGTTGGACCAAGGCCAAAGACAGGAGCCTAGAACTCCATCTGAGTCTCTCATGTGGGAGGCAAGAACCCAAACGGAGTCATCAACTGCTTCTCCCAGAGTCCGCATTATCAGGAAGCTGTAATTTGAACTGGAGCCAAGAACTGAACCATATACTCCAATAGGCATTCCAAGTGGTGGTTTAACTGGTGTATCAAACATCCACAACAGGAACATTAATTTTAAATGGTATGTGGTAGCTGTTAAAATAATGTTCTTAATTACTTGGAATTACAAAACAATTGTAAAACAGCTTACAAATACTTGGTAAGAGGCAAAGACCACCTCCTCATCTTCCTTACCTCTTTTTTCTTTACTCCCAGAGATAACCAATTTTAACACTTTGGTATACATTCATCTGTATCTTTATGTGTATACAAACTGTTTTACACACAACTACAAATATTTTAAAGGGTAGGGTCTCCTAAGTGGAACTGACCGAAGATTATATTCATATTAATGTTTACCTCAAAAAGAATTACACCAATTTATATTTCTTTTTTTTTTTAAAGATTTTATTTATTTATTTGAGAGGTAGAGTCACAGACAGTGAGAGGGAGAGACAGAGAGAGAGAGGTCTTACATCTGCTGGTTCACTTCCCAATTGGCTGCAAAGGGTGGAGCTGCGCCAATCCAAATACTGCTATCACAGGCCACAGCAGAGAGCTGGATTGGTAGAGGAGCAACCGGGACTAGAACTGGTGCCCATATGGAATGCTGGTGCTGCAGGCAGAGGATTAACCTACTGCACCACAGCGCCAGCCCCAACAATTTATATTTCAACAATGTATCAGTTTCCACTTTTCCACTGTCTGATCTGCAATGGATATTTTTATTTGGAATCTTTGTTGTTAAAATCAGCAGCTCGTTGTTTTCATTGTTTTATTTTAGATTAGAGACAACAATTACACAGTCCCAATCATTTATATTTCTTTTGGGAAATTCTTACATGTTTTTCTATATGTCTAGTTACAGGTTTGCTAAATATTATTTAGAGAGACAGAGAAAAAGAGACAGAGATCTCCCATCCACTGGTTCTTTCCCCAAGTGCTCAACAGTTGGGGCTGAACCAGGTCAAAAACAGGAGCCAGGAACTCAACCTGAATTTCCAACATAAGCAGCATGGACCCAAGGCCTTGAACCCATCACCTGCTGCCTCCCAGTGAGCACATTAACAGGAAGCTAGAATCAGCAGTGGAGACAGGTCTCAAACCCAGGAACTATACAGCAGTCAAAAAACAATGAAATCCGGTCATTTGCAATAAAATGGAGGAATCTGGAAAACACCATGCTGAGTGAATTAAGCCAGTCCCAAAGGGACAAATATCGTATGTTCTCCCTTATCGGCGACAACTAACCAAACACCAAAAAAGGAAACCTGTTGAAGTGAAATGGACACTATGAGAAACAGTGACTTGATCAGCCCTTGTCCTGACTGTTGATGTACAATTTAATACTTTATCCCTTTTAGTATTTTTTTTTTGTTCTACTTAATACTATTGGTTGAATTCTGTAATTAACACACAATTATTCTTAGGTGTTTAAATTTAACTGAAAAGTGATCCCTGTTAAATATAAGAGTGGGAATAAGAGAGGGAGGAGATGCACAATTTGGGACATGCTCAATTGGACTTGCCCCAAATGGTGGAGTTAGAAATGTGCCAGGGGATTACAATATAATCCCATCAAAGTGGCATGTACCAACGCCATCTCACTAGTCCAAGTGATCAATTTCAGTTCACAACTGATCACACTGATAGGTCTAAGAGTCAAAGGGATCACACAAACAAGACTAGTGTCTGCTAATACTAACTCACAGAATAAAAAAGGGAGAAAATGATCCAACATGGGAAGCGGGATACACAGCAGACTCATAGAATGGCAGATGTCCTAAATAGCACTCTGGCCTCAGAATCAGCCCTTAAGGCATTCGGATCTGGCTGAAAAGCCCATGAGAGTATTTTAGGCATGGAAAGCCAAGACACTTTCAAAAAAAAAAAAACAAAACAAAAACAAGACCTAAATGAAAGATCTCTGTGAGTGAGATCCCAGTAGAAAGAACGGGCCATCAAAGGAGGTACCTTTCTCTGAAGGGAGGAGAGAACTTCCACTTTGATTATGACCTTGTCTGAATAAGATCGAAGTCGGCGAACTCAAAAGGCTTCCATAGCCTTGGCAACTCATGATAAGAGCCTAGGGAGATTACTGATACCATAAACAAGAGTGTCAAATTGTTAAGTCAACAACAGGAGTCACTGTGCACTTACTCCTCATGTGGGATCTCTGTCCTTAATGTGTTGTCCATTGTGAATTAATGCTATAAGTAGTATTGAAACAGTATTTTACACTTTATGTTCTGTGTGGGTGCAAACTGATGGAATCTTTACTTAATATATACTAAATCGATCTTCTGTATATAAAGATAATTGAACATGAATCTTTTTTTTTTTTTTTTTTTTTTTTTTTTGACAGGCAGAGTGGATAGTGAGAGAGAGAGAGAGAGAAAGGTCTTCCTTTTTGCCGTTGGTTCACCCTCCAATGGCTGCTGTGGCCAGCGCATCGTGCTGATCTGAAGCCAGGAGCCAGGTGCTTCTCCTGGTCTCCTATGTGGGTGCAGGGCCCAAGGACTTGGGCCATCCTCCACTGCCTTCCCAGGCCACAGCAGAGAGCTGGCCTGAAAGAGGGGCAACCAGGATAGAATCCGGCGCCCCGACCGGGACTAGAACCCGGTGTGCCAGCGCCGCAAGGCGGAGGATTAGCCTGTTAAGCCACGGCGCCGGCCTGAAAATGAATCTTGATGTGAATGGAATGGCAGAGGGAGCGGGAGATGGGAGGGGTGCGAGTGGAAGGGAAGTTATGGGGGAGGGAAAAAGCCATTGTAATCCATAAACTGTACTTTGGAAATTAATATTTAGTAAATAAAAGTTAAAAAAAATAAGTAAAAAAAAAAAAAAAAAAAACCCAGGAACTCTGATTTGTGTTGTAGGTG
This sequence comes from Lepus europaeus, assembly GCF_033115175.1. NCBI lineage: Eukaryota > Metazoa > Chordata > Mammalia > Lagomorpha > Leporidae > Lepus > Lepus europaeus. The sequence continues at coordinate 65,994,724 of NC_084827.1, forward strand.
TCCAAGTGGCACTAGGACAGCGCCTGCCCCAATTACAAGTTTTAACAAATTATCCCAGGTCGGGGTTATAACACAGCAGGTTAGACTACCATTTGGGATGCTGGCTTCCCACGTCAGAGTGCTGGTTAACATTCTGGCCACTCCATTTCCAAACTAGTCTCCTGCTAATATGTCCAGGAGGCAACAGATGATGAATCAAGTGCTTGGGTTTCTGCCACCCATATGAGACTCAGATTCAATTCTGGGTCTTGGGCTTCAATCCGGCCCACACCTGGCTTTTGCTGGTATTTGGAATGTAGACCACTGGACGGAAAATCTGTCACTGTACCTTATAAATAAATAATAAAGAAATAAATTTTTCTAAAGTATTTCTTTGTGAAAACTCTTTATAAAATATGAGTATTTATGGGGCCAGTGTTTGTGGTGCAGAAATTAAGCCATGGCCGGCGCTGCGGCTCAATAGGCTAATCCTCCGCCTGTGGCACCAGCACCCCGGGTTCTAGTCCCAGTCGGGGCACTGGATTCTGTCCCGGTTGCTCCTCTTCTAGTCCAGCTCTCTGCTGTGGCCCAGAAGGGCAGTAGAGGATGGCCTAAGTCCTTGGGCCCTGCGACCGCATGGGAGACCAAGAGAAGCACCTGGCTCCTGGCTTCGGATTAGCACGGTGTGCTGGTCATAGCGTGCCGGCCACAGCGGCCATTAGGGGTGAACCAATGGAAAAGGAAGACCTTTCTCTCTCTCTCTCTCTCACTGTCTATTCTGCCTGTCCAAAATAAATAAATAAATAAAAATAAAGACAGAAATTAAGCCACTGCCTCCAATGCCAGCATCCTATATGAATGATGGTTCAAGTCCTGGCTGCTCCACTTCCCATCCAGCACTAGCAGTGCTTGGGTCTCTGTCACCCACATGGGAGACCAGATAGAGTTTCTGGCTCCTGGCTTTGGCCTGACCCAGCTCTGGCCATTGCAACCATGTTGGGAGTGAATCAGTGGATGGAGGCTTTCTCTTTCTCCGTCTCTATCTCTCCCTCTCTGTCACTCTGCCTTTCAAATAGATAATAAAATCTGAATAGTTAAAACTTTTCTGCAATGTATATTGAAATTAATTTCTCTTTTACCCTTATTTTTAATTTTTAAACTTTTATTTAATAAATATAAATTTCCAAAGTACAGCTTTTGGATTACAGTGGCTTCCCCCCCCCCCACCATAACTTCCCTCCCACCTGCAACCCTCCCATCCCCCGCTCCCTCTCCCATCCCATTCACATCAAGATTCATTTTCAATTATCTTTATATATAGAAGATCAATTTAGTATATATTAAGTAAGGATTTCAACAGTTTGCACCCATACAGAAACACAAAGTGTAAAGTACTGTTTGATTACTAGTTATACCATTGATTCACATTTAGATTTATTTCTTTTTCATGTCACTAGTTTACAGTTCTCACTATGTTTTTAAAGTAGTTAGGTACATCATAAATGCATCAAGCCATTCCTGAATTAATGAGTCAATAGATTAACGGGTTATTGAGCAACTTTGTACAGACATGCGCTCTCCCAGGCATGCTTGCTTGCTCTTGCCACGTGATGATGGGGCAAGAAGGCTCTCACCAGATGCCGAGCATATCCTGATGTCATGTTCTCGGACTTCCTAGACTCTAGATCCGTAAGCTCAATAAATAGTTCTTTAAAAGTCCCTAGTCTGCGGTATTCAGTTACAGCAACATTAAAAGAACTGATATTCACTAATGATTTTTAAAAAGTGTTTGTGCATCTCACAGTGTTTGTGAATGCAAACAAGTTATTCTGATTTGCCCTAAAGATGCTGGACATAGGAAGATGGTCGACAATAAAACAATGCTATACCTAGACAGGTCATAATGAGTAAAAGCATACAAAAGAATTATGGGAATTTATTGTGTGATCTGAAAACTCTAGGATGACATGAAGTCAAATGTATAGCTCCATTTGAAAGAAGAGATTCTTTTCTCTGTGCTAAGAGATTACACTGTGAAAGTATTTGATTACTCAAGTCAAGCTGTCAAAAAGTCTTCAAATTCCCATAGGTTAAAACTGAGATTTTGGTAAGAAGCTATAAGCCGGTTCTTAAACACAGAAACAGGTCTTGTCTGGCTAATTTAATTTCTCTGTCTCATTTTCCCCCATAGGTAAAGTGACTTGCAGGGCTGTTGTCAAGGATAAAATGGGGTTGGTACACATAATGCAGTAGGAAGGGTATCCAACATTTAGTAAACGCTACATAGGTGTTTCCTGTTATTACCATGGCCCTGTACAGCAAAACCCCTCAAAATTACATTCTTGGGCCTCTGTCCATCAAGCCTTCAAAACTGCCCTCAGAGTGCAGAGCCACCAGTGACAACCAATTCTTTGTTCTTGTCTTCCCTGACTTATAAGCATCAACTGATGCAGTCAACTGCTGCTGACTCACGGCGACCTTTCCCATCCCAAATGGCTGATCCTTCTCAGTCTCCTTTCATGGTTCTTCCTTACCACTCCAAATTCTACCTTCAAAATGCCCTGGCTTTGGGCCTTTTCAATATCTACTAGATTCACTCTCTGTGCTCTTATCTCTTGAAGTATTACCTATTAGCTGACCATTCCCAAATGTCTGTACTAGTCCAGACCTTTCCTCTGAACGCCAATCTACACGAACTGCCGATCTCCTCCGTCGGCAATGGATTTGTAAAAGTCTTCACAGATTTAACATATCACAAAACTAATTGTTGATCCATTCTTCTAAACCTGCTTCTCCCTGGTCTTTCTCAGCTCAGTGAAAGCATAGGCAAAACTTTGTAATTATCCCTGGTTTTTCTCACAGATACCAGAGCCAGCACATCAAAAAAAGATGCCATTTCCACACTCAAACTATATTCAAAATCTGATCATTTTTCACCACCCTATTGCTACAACCACCATCACTGTTAGCAGTTTCTTCTTAAAAAAACAACAACAACAACAAAAAAAACAAAACACACACACACACACAAAACACCTTTTTTTTTTTTTTTTTTTTGAGAGGCAGAGAGATTAAAGAGAGAAGGAGAGCCAGACAGACAGAGCTCTTATCTATGGGTTCACTCTCTGAATGCCCACAACAACTGGGTAAGACTAAAGCTGAGAGCTGGGAATTCAATCTAAGTCTCTCACAACCTGAGCCATCACTGCTGCCTTCTAGGTTCTGCAATCGGCAGTAAGCCGGAGTTAGAGTCGGAACTAAACCCAAGTACTCATGCGACACAGGCATCTTAACCTTTAGGTTAAATGCCCGTTTCTGTAATAGCCTCTGCCCATAGTGTTTTATAGTCTACTCTCAAAATAGCAGCCATTATTATCTTTTAAAAACGTAAAATAAGTAAATAACTTTTTAAAAAGAGTTATTTATCCATTAGAAAGAGTTACAGAGAGAGATAGAGGATACAGAGTGTGATCTTCCACCCACTGGTTCACTCCCCAGATGATCTCAATGACCAGCACTGAGCCAGGCTGAAGTCAGGAGCTTCCTCTAGGTCTCCCATGAGGGTAGCAGGGGCCCAACACCTGGGCCATCTTCTGCTGCTTTCCCAGGCAAGGAGCTGGACTGGAGTGGAACAGCTGGGACACAAACTGGCACCCATAGCTTCATCTGCTATGCCATGATGCTGCCCTCAGTAAATAACTTTTTATCTCCTCAAACCCTCTAATGGCCTTGATTATCATTACAAGCCAAAGTTCTGGGGCCACTATTGTGGCACAGCAGGTAAAGCCACTGCCTGCAATGCTGGCATCCCATATGGGTACAGATTCATGTCCCAGCTGCTCCACTTTCAACCCAGCTCCCTGCTAATGGCCTGGGAAAAGCTGCAGAAGATGGCTCAAGTTTCAGCCCCTGCACCCACAAGGGAGACCTGGATGAAGCTTTTGGGTTTGGCCTGGCCCAGCACTGGCTGTTGCAGCCATCTAGAGAGTGAACCAATGGAGAGAAGATATCTCTTTCTCAAAGATCTCTTTCTCTCTGTCCTCTCTCTGACTTTCAAATAAATAGCCAAATCTTAAAAAAAAAAAAAAAAAAAAAAAAAAAAAAGCCAAAGTTCTTATAGTGTCCTGTAAAGCCCTGGTCTGCTCTGTCCTCGTCTCTTAACACTGTCCTCTTGTTGCTTATAGCACACCAACCATACTGGTTGTTGCCATTATTTGAACTGCTACACACTACTATTTCAATGCTGTTTCCTCTGCTTAGAATAATACCCCCCACCTCAGCCAGCTGTTTGCATGGTCCCTTCTAATCTGTTTACCTTCTCAGTAACACCTTCCCTGGTACCCATTTCGGTTGTCTCAATTCCCTCTCTCAGCTTTATTTTTTCTATAGCATTTATCAGGAACAGACATTATTACCTATTTAATTTTTTTAAAAAACTGAAGTATAATATGCATACTATAAAATGTACAAATCTTAACTATGCAAATCAAAAGTTTTACACACAGGTGTTAACATACCTATATATACTACTAGGAAACCACCACAAACCAATATACAGAGCATTTTCCAAAACTCAGCAGGCTCCCTCATGAGCCTCCCCTCCACAGATGACTGCTATTCTGACCTCTATCAGTAGAGAGGAATATTCTGCCTGCTACTGAATTTGACTTCCATGGAGTCAAACTATGAACTCTGGTATACTCATAATTGTTACAGTCTTGTCTTGTTCACCAGAATGGAAGCTTCATGAGAGTGGGAATTTATCTACTTTACTCACTGCTGTATCCACGGTGTCTATAAACGGGACTTGGAACATAGTAGGTGCTCAAAAAACATTCATTGAGTGAATGAATAATCAAAATAGCATCATTAAGCTTTCCTTTTCTTGAAACTTTGAAGGGCAAAAGTTATTTTTCAGTAGAATTATCTTCATCACTATTACAAATACCTATGGAAATAAGATATTCACAAGTAAGCCTAAAATTTGGTTAAAATTTTTAGGGCTAATTTAGAGCATCCTATATCTAATTTAAAAACCTAAAGACAAGCCATCTGTGATTACATTTGCACTCAGATAACTTGGAAACAAAGTTAACATATTAACATAGTTAATATTGTTGGGACCATTCTTATACAGGGATCCAGTGTGAGGATCAATGGCTTAGATAGCTCATAGCTCTTTTATGCATTTTTATTCTAAAATCTTAGTCTAATAGTTACTGACTGATTTTCTAGTAAAGATGATAGGTGTTTGTGAGCCCTCAAACCACTCATTTGATGAGTACTCTAGATAGTGCCTTTTGTCTTTTAAAGTGATCAGAAAGTCTTTACAAAAAAATTAAATTCAGTTCCTACAATATCCTTACTACTAATTTAATATATTCAAATTATTAAGTATCTTTCAGATTACTTTATTATGTCAATTGATTTTAATCAATCTTACAGGTAACTGTCAATGCTTTCTAGGTGAGTGTTCTGAGAGGAAAGCAAAAGGAAGTGTTGGTTAAAACCAAATTATTTCACTTACGGCTTATTCAAAAATATATATTTTTAAAGATTTATTTATTTATTTGAAAAGCAGAATTACAGAGAGAGAGAGAGAGAAAGAAAGTGCGCGTGAGGGATCGAGAGAGAGCGCATCCACCTGCTGGTTCACTCCTCAAACAGCCACAACGACCATGGGTAGGCCAGGCAGAAGCCAGGAGTCAGGAGCTTCACCCTGGTCTCCCACATGGGAGGCTGAGACCCAACCACTTGGGCCATCTTCTACTGCTTTTCTCAGGCACATCAGCAAGGTACTGGATCAGAAGTGGAGCAGCCAGGACATGAACTGGCACCCATATGGGATGCCAGCACTGCAGGTGGCAGCTTAATGTACTACACCACAACACCAACTGATCAAAAGTATATTTCTTACTGTCTAACTATCTGGAGAACATTTTGTTACCTTGTTATTGTTTTTAATGCACTGTTGTCAGAAAATATGTTCTTGGCATTTGAAAAGAATGTATAGACTGAAGTTGTTGGCTATAGTAATCTCTATAGACTAAGTCAAGATTGTTAATGCACTGTTTTTGTTTTGTTTTGTTTTGTTTTGACAGGCAGAGTGGATAGTGAGAGAGAGAGACAGAGAGAAAGGTCTTCCTTTTTGCTGTTGGTTCACCCTCAAATGGCCGCTGCGGCCGGCGCATCTTGCTGATCTGAAGCCAGGAGCCAGGTGCTTCTCCTGGTCTCCTATGTGGGTGCAGGGCCCAAGGACTTGGGCCATCCTCCACTGCCTTCCCAGGCCATAGCAGAGAGCTGGCCTGAAAGAGGGGCAACTGGGATAGAATCCGGCGCCCCAACCGGGACTAGAACCTGGTGTGCCGGTGTCGTAAGGCGGAGGATTAGCCTGTTAAGCCACGGCACCGGCCAATGCACTGTTAATATTTTTTACATTTTTTATATCTTTTATATATTGCTGATTTTCTATGTGTTCTATCAGTGACTGAATAAGGGACCTCAGAATCTACCTCTTTTCTTCTGTTCTATGAAAGACACTGTTGAGAGAATAGGAGGGACACTAATGATTGGGAAAAAACATCTGCAAGTCACATATTCAACAAAACTGTATCTAGAAAATATAAACCTAAAACTCAACATTAAGAGATCAACTTAAAAATGGGAATAAAGGAGCTGGTGCTGTAGCTCAGCGGGTTAAAGCACCTGCAGTGCCGACATCTCACATGGGCACCAGTTCATCTCCTGGCTGCTCCACTTCCCATCCAGCTCTTTGCTAATGTGCCTAGGAAAGCAGCAAAGATAGCCCAAGTGCTTGGGTCCCTACCATTCATGTGGGAGATCCAGAAGAAGTTCCTGGCTCTTGGCTTCAGCCTGGTCCACTCCTGGTCATTGCAGCCATTTGGGAAGTGAACCAGTGGATGAAAGCTCGCTCGCTCTCTCTCTCTCTCTCTCTCTCTCCATAACTCTGCCTTTCAAATAAATAAATATTTTTTAAAAAAGGGAAAAAACAAAAAAGAAACTTTATCAAAGACATGATATTGAGCACCATTAATCATTACTAAGGAAATGTGATGAGATAAAACATATCTATAAAAAAGCTTAAAAAACAGAAACTAAATGTGCTGGAAAGAATGTGAATCAATTGGAGCTTGTCAATCAACATGGCTAGTGGAGAAGCAAAGTGGTATAGCCACTCTAGAAAACAGCGTGGCAGTTTCTTTTTAAAGATTTATTTACTTATTCATTTGAAAGGTGGTGGGGAGGGGGTCAGGGATTCGTTGTTTAATTTCCAATCGCTGGTTCACCCCCCTGAACGATTGCAACAGCCTAGGCTGGGCCAGGTAGAAGTCAGGAGCCAGGAACTGCATCTGTGTCTCCTATGTGGGTGGCAGAGACTCAAGTACTCAAGGCATTACTTGCAGCTTCCCAGGCAATATCATCAGGGAACTGGATGGCAGCAGGATAGCTGAGACTAAAACTGGCACCCTCATGTGGGATGGGCTGTTGAGCATCCCATGTGGTGGCTTAGCCAGCTGTGTCACAGCTCCCAGGATAGTTTTGCAATTTTATCTACAGTTAAACACATAAGAGTCTTTACCATATGACCCAGCAATCCCACTCTGTAAGATTCACCCCAAAGAAATGGAAATTACAATTCACACAAAAACCCACATATAGCAGCTTTTTAAATTAAATAAAACACAAACAAGCATACAAATACTATCACAAAACTAGAAACAATCCAGATGTCCTTCAATGGCGAATGGATAAATCATATTACACCCACACAAAGGACAATTACTCAGCAATAGAAAGCAATGAACTACTGAAAACATACACGATGTTGGACAATCTCAAAAGTAGTGTAAATAAAAGCCAGTCTCAAAAGGTGACACAGTGTAAGATTCCATTAATATGACATTTCAGAAAAGACAGAAGTACAGGTTCTGAGGAAAGAATGGTAGCTGTCAGACATCAGGGTTTCAACTTACAAAGGCATAGTACAAGTATGCATTTTCTGAGGGGATAGAATCACTCTGCATTCTGATTGTGGCAGAAGTCCTACAAATGTATTCACATGTTAAAACTAGCAGAACTGAACCTCACCCCCACTCCACAATCCATTCACTGTATATTGCTTTAAAAATAACATATCCCTTTGCTCCTTCCCCTCAAATCTTTTTTCTTTCTCCATCTTGAAATTGTCATTCATTTTTATTCTTTTTTTTTACTATTCCTTATTCCTCTATTATATAATCTTCTAGTCCTACTAGATGCTTCATTTTTTAAAATATGTCACGTTTTCTCTTGATCTCAAATCTTCATTCATGTTGATGGTTCTACAGTGAAAATTATTCTGTTGACTAATTCTTATTTATTCTTCTGTATTCATAAATATATTACTTCTTCTAAGAAGCTTTTCTAACCATTTGCTCTTAAGCTGGATTTGATATTCCTGCCATATGGTCCCACAGTATTCTTTTTTTCCTCTTACTATTTTCATGTGTTTGATTGTCAATTTGTATTCCCCTTCTTTCTCCACCACTATCCTGTGACCTCCTCCATGAGGGCAGGGACAATGGGTGTTTTGTTCATGAGGTAATCCTTAGTGCCAACCAACCCTGTGCAAGTATATAAAAGATCCACTGCATTGACTGTCCTAAGACGTAACTGTATTTGAGTTTGTGATGAATAATTTCTCTGATTTTTTTCAATCTACATTCTAAAGGCAGAGAGAAAACATCTTCCTTGTAAAAATAAAATATTTCAAATATGCTTTTGCCTGTGATATTCAATTGAAACTCAAATGTTCTCTCTCTCTCTCTTTTTTTTTTTTTTGACAGGAAGAGTGGATAGTGAGAGAGAGAGAGACAGAGAGAAAGGTCTTCCTTTTCGCTGTTGGTTCACCCTCAAATGGCCGCTGCGGCTGGCGCATCTTGCTGATCCGAAGCCAGGAGCCAGGTGCTTCTCCTGGTCTCCCATGCGGGTGCAGGGCCCAAGCACTTGGGCCATCCTCCACTGTCTTCCCAGGCCATAGCAGAGAGCTGGCCTGGAAGAGGGGCAACCGGGATAGAATCTGGCGCCCTAACCGGGACTAGAACCTGGTGTGCCGGTGCCGCAAGGCGGAGGATTAGCCTGTTAAGCCACGGCGCCGGCCATCAAATGTTCTCTTACATTTGTCCTTCATCTACCACATACCTTTTTGTTCTTAATGTCACAAAATGTCTCTTCAGGTTGACTGAGTATTTGTGTATTCTCATCTTAAGCCCTCAACATCCAATGTAAGAAAAGTGTCCTTCCTTAGCCTTTTTCTGTATGTGTACAGAATATGTTTCTAAATAACTCCAACCATTTAAAATTTAAATTCCTTTAGTCTGGTACTCTATATTTGGGGCTAAGAAACAGCTTTACAATCTAATAACTTAAACAAACTAAAAACTACCTTAACCAAATTAATAGTATGGGTAATTAGATATGAGAACTAGCCCTGTCTTTTAAATTTTAAAAAAAGGAAGTCCAATTCTTTTTATATTTCATCGAAAGCTGTCTCTATAAACTTATGTTTAGAAAACTGCTAAGAAGTAAAATCACTATTTTGGGTGTTTATTTTTAATCATAATTTACATATATAAAGTTCCATCGGTAGTAAAATCTATTAGAATAAAGAACAAAATCTAGTTATAATAATAGTCTCAACTACATTACATTGTGTAGAATTGTGTTCAAAAGTAATGGACCCAAAAAGAAAGCAAAAGTTCAAGAGTTCCCCACACATTTCATTTATTTATTTTTATTTCTTATTGATTTAGTTTGATTTGAAAGGAAGAGGGAAAGAGAGAGCAAGAGAAAGCACTCTTCCATGCACTGGTTCACTCTCCAAATGCCTATAACAGCCAGAGCTGGGCCAGGCTGAAGCCAGAAGCCCAGAAATCAAGCTAGGTCTCCCATGTGGGTGGCAGGGACTCAAGTACTTGAGGCATCATCTGCTGCCTCCAGAGTGTGTATCAACAGGAAGCTTGATCGGAAGCAGAGGAGTTCGTCCTCAGATCAGGCACTCTAATATGGGATACAGGTATCCCCAAAGCAGTGTCTTAAGAGCTACATCCAATGTATATACATTATAAATGGAATTGGACAGAATTCCAAGGCACAAACATACAGAATTGTAAGACATAATCATTTGAGGAAAGCAAGTCATCCAGTCTTTTTAAACAGAGATCGACACAAACTTTATAAAACAGAAGAATAAAACTCCTCTCATGGTCATATGAAGCCCCAAGGGATAAAACCATTACATGGAGTAGAAATTTGAGATCTTGCTTGTCTGAACATTAAAATAAATTCAAAATAGCTACTTAAGGAATAGCTTAGCCCTTAGTTCCCTTTTCAGAATGATATCCTTATTAGGTTCAACAATCTGACCCATGGGAATAAAGTCAATCAAAGCTTATTTGTAACCCCATTTTTCACTGGTAATAGAGACAGGCTGTACTCCAGGTACTCCTGAAGTATAATCTCTTGATAAAGAACTCACTAGAAGGAATACAGGTGAAGAGAGATACAAGTGGATAGCCACTCACAAATGTGCTGATGGACAGAGGATAACAATCTCCAAAGGAAGCAAAGTTTGACACAGGAAAAAGTTTAGAGTATTGTACAGGAAAAGCCAGTGATAACAAATTCCATTTTAATAAAGGGATGGGGAGAAACAAACCAAAAATATGTTAATATGCTTCATTTTGTGCTTTATAGATATAAATTACCACGATGCCACTAAATGATGAGAGCATCTTTTATAACCATGATTATCAAAGAATTATACAAAACTGCTTTTCCTATAATTCAACTATTATTTTGTAAACTATTATAAAGGCACTGTTTCTCATGATGTGCAAAAATTATCTTTAGAACATAAAACACTTCCTTGAAGACTCTATTTTAACCATCCTTCTCATCAAGTACTGAAGCATAAGTTACTGTGTGAATACTATATTCAGACAAACTTCTCAGTGCAGTTCTGTAGGCAGCAGCCACAAGCTACTCCACTTGCTGTGTGATCTATCAAGGAATTACAGAAACTACCCTAAGCAAGAGGACCTAACCCAACAGCAACATCAAAGTAAGTTTGTTCACTTACCCTTGCATAGTGGAATTCAACTCCATACAGTTCTAAGGTACGTGCTGTGTTTAGATAATTAAATTCTGCTTCTGCAGGACTTAAGCCTCTGTAATGAAATCATTAGGGTAAAAATTAGATCAATCATAACTATGGTCAAATTTTTAAAATGGCACTTATCTGAAAAAATTTAGGCAGTCTAATTAAATCTTTTACAAAACACATAAAAAACTTCAACTCTGTAACAGTAACACCTAACTTGTCTGGAGGGCACATTTTCAGTTACTCAAATTACTACTTTCCAAAAGTACAATAATACAGTTAAGTTTAAAAAGAAATGTTCGCTGTTCTCATGGCTATAACAAAGCCACTCACTTTAAGATATAACTTAAAAGCAGTTATATCTCAAAATTTGGTTCATATCCAGACTTGCATTTAAGTTCACTGTGTTCTTCTAAAGCAAGAAGATTCTGAGGCAACCACGAGATCAGCCCTTCTCAGAGTGTGGTACTAAGACAGGTATTGATTCACAAGTATAGGAACTTATAGGATCAAAATATTTTATAAGAACCCAATAGAGTAATTTCACTTTTAAGATTTATGTATTTATTTGAGAGGCAGAATTACAGACAGAGAGAGGGACAGAGAGAGAGAACTTCCATCTGCTAGTTCACTCCCCAAACGGCTGCAATGGCAGGAACTGGGCTGATTGAAGCCAGGAGCCAAGAGTTTATTTCAGGTCTCCCACATAGGTACAGGGAACCAAGCACTTGGGCCATTCTCTGCTGCTTTCCTAGGCCATTAGCAGGGAGCTGAATTGGAAGTAGAGCAGCTGGGATTAGAACTGGCACCTATATCAGAAGTGGGCATGGCAGGCAGAGGCTTAACCTACTGTATCACAGCACGGCCCCTAGAATAATTTTTTATCGACTGAATCCAACCGTAAGAATACTGGACTTGGTCTTATGTTTGTGTTTTATTTCTCCATTTTATTTTAGTAGTAATTCACTTTTATTTTATTTCCCAATACCTTATAAAAATACAAGGATGACATACTGGGGAAGAACTGGTCTTCACAAAGTTTCTGAAGTACAGTGTCATGGGGTCTGAGAAAGAAGTGATGAGGTCCAAACTGTTCATGTTTAACAAGAGTCCCAAGTGACTCTTAATGAACCCAAGTTTGAGAATCATGCTCTAAATGTAAAGCCTTTAAAAATAGATGTATTTCTATTTTATATACAGTTCTAGAGCAAAGAAAGGCAGTAAATCACAAAAGCAAAAACAACCTTCAAAAAGGAGCCAGCAAGCTCAAATGCATAATCATAAATTAACTCCTTCCAAAAAGCAGATGCACTTCCCTTTTTTATAAATCAACTATGCTAAATACAAGGTTCCTTCAGTTAAACTGGATATTTAAAGATCTGACAAATTTATTTTTAAAGTCAAATAGAGGGGCCGGTGCTGTGTCTTAGTGGGTAAAGCCCCTACTTGCAGTGCCAGCATCCCATACGGGCACCAATTCAAGTCCCAGCTGCTCCACTTCCAATCCAGTTCTCTGCTATGGCCTGGGAAGGCAGTAGGAGATGGCCCAAGTCCTTGCGCCTCTGCGCCCATGAGGGGGACACAGAAAAAGCTCCAGGCTCCTGGCTTTGGATTGGCGCAGCTCTGGCTGTTGCAGCCATTTGGGGAATGAACCCAGCAGATGGAAGACCCCCCCCCCCCCCAACCATGTGTGTAATTCTGTTTTTAAAATGAAATAAATACTTTTTTTTTTTTTAAAGAGGGGGTCAGTGCTGTGGTGTAGTGGGCTAAGCCTCCACCTGCGGCGTCAGCATCCCATATGGCTGCCAGTTGTTTCCTGGCTGCTTCTCTTCTAATCCAGCTCTCTGCTTTGGCCTGGAAAAGCAGTAGAAGATGGCCCAAGTCCTTGGGCCCCTGCACCCACATGGGAGACCTGGAAGAAGCTCCTGGCTTCTGATCTGCTCTACTCCAGCCATTGCAGCCATTTGGGGAGTGAACCAGCACATGGAAGACCTTTCTCTCTGTCTCTCCCTCTCTCTGTAACTCTACCTCTCAAGTAAATAAGTAAAACTTTTAAAAAATAGAAATATATAGTTGGTATCTTGTTAAATGCATAAATCTTTTCCTTACATAGGTTTTTTATTACTGATATATATATATATATATATTTTTTTTTTTTTTTTGACAGGCAGAGTGGACAGTGAGAGAGAGAGAGAGACAGAGAGAAAGGTCTTCCTTTGCCGTTGGTTCACCCTCCAATGGCCGCCACGGCCGGCGCACCGCGCTGATCCGATGGCAGGAGCCAGGTGCTTCTCCTGGTCTCCCATAGGGTGCAGGGCCCAAGCACTTGGGCCATCCTCCACTGCACTCCCGGGCCACAGCAGAGAGCTGGCCTGGAAGAGGGGCAACCGGGACAGAATCCGGAGCCCCGACCGGGACTAGAACCCGGTGTGCCGGCGCCGCAAGGCGGAGGATTAGCCTACTGAGCCGCGGCGCCGGCTTATTACTGGTATATTTTTAAAATCTGGTTTATCCCCAAACATTTTGATTCTAGTATGCTGTATGTATGTAAAATTTTAATTATAAATGAGATTTTATAGCCCCCTGCAGTAGGCCAGTCTTATTAAGATTCTTAGTCATTAGTTTATATTAGATCAGGAGTCAGCATAGCTGTCACTGGAAAGACTTAGTAAATATTTCAAGATTTCAATCCATATGGTCTCTGTGGCACACTAAGAAAGCAGTCACAAACACCATAAAAACAAATGAGGGTTATCTGTGTTCCAAAGAGTGTTTGTTTATGGACACTGAATTTCATAAAATTTCACATGCCACAAATTCTTTTTTCCTTTTTTCCAAGAACTTAAAATGTACAAATCATTCAAGTGCGTGGACTCTGTAAGCATATGTAATGGGTTATAGTTTACTAATTTGTTTTAGATAAATGGGCCATACCAAGAGCGATTTCTTAATAAGAGCTGACCATTCTTCAGTATTTACTATGTCCTGAGCACTGCTCTAAGAACTTTGTGTATATAAACTCACTTAAGACTTACAATAATTCTAAGATAGATACTTTTACTGTCCTTGGTTTATATATAAGGAAACAGATACATAAAGCAATTTAGCCAAAGCAGTAAGGTAGTAATCACCCTTTTTTTGTTTTGTTTTGTTTTAAAGATTTATTTATTTATTTATTTGAAAGAGTTACACACAGAGAGAGAAGGAGAGGCAGAGAGGAAGAGAGAGGTCTTCTATGCACTGCTTCACTCCCTAGATGGCTGCAACAGCTGGAGCTGCGCTAATCTGAAGCCAGGAGCCAGGACTTCCACGAGGGTCTCTCATGTGGGTACAGGAGCCCAAGGACTTGGGCCATCTTCTACTGCTTTCCCAGGTCACAGCAGAGAGCTGGATTGGAAGTGAAGCAGCCGGGACACGAACCAGTGCCCATATGGGATGCCGGCACTGCAGGCAGGGGCTTTACCCGCTACGCCACAGTGCGGGCTCCAGTAACCAATCTTATCAGATTTCAAAACAAGCAGTCTGGCTCTCTAGTTAAGACTCTTAGCCAATATGCAACACTGCTTAAGTCCTCCAAGAATTTTTTTTTTTAAGATTTATTTATTTATGTACTTGAAATGCAGAGCAAGAGAGAAAGAGGGAGAGCATTTCCATCTGCTGGTTTACTTTCCAAACAGCCACAACATAGCCGGGGCTGGTCCAGGACAAAACCAGGAACCAAGAACTCCATCTGGGTCTTGTACATGGCTGGCAGGGACCCAAGCATTTGGGTCATCTTCTGCTGCCTTCCCAGGCACATTAGCAGGGACCTGGATCAGAAGCACAACAGCTAGAACCTAAATCAGCACTCTGAAATGGGATGCTGGTTCAGCCTACCACACAACACTGGCCCTACTCCATGATTATTCTAAATCATTTGTAAAAGCAAAACTGAATTATACATCATTAAATGATGTAGATATTACTTTCTATTCAAAATATCTCTTCTTGAAATAGTATATCACAGAAAATTACACTCACACAAAAAAATTTTGAAAACTGCTATGAATGAAAAAAATGCTATTTTTCACTCTGTCCTCAGATTCAGCCCTTAAGGCATTCGGATCTGGCTGAAGAGCCCATGAGAGTATTTTAGGCATGGAAAGCCAAGACACTGGCAAAACAAAAACAAAAACAAAACAAAACAAAAAAACACCCTAAATGAAAGATCTCTGTGAGTGAGAGCCCGGTGGAAAGAACAGGCCATCAAAGAAGGAGGTACCTTTCTCTGAAGGCAGGAGAGAACTTCCACTTTGACTATGACCTTGTCTAAATAAGATCAGAGTTGGCGAACTCAAAAGGCTTCCATAGCCTTGGCAGCTCATGACAAGAGCCTAGAGTGATTACGGATGCCATAAACAAGAGTGTCAAATTGTTAAGTCAACAACAGGAGTCACTGTGCACTTACTCCTCATGTGGGATCTCTGTCCTTAATGTGTTGTACAATGTGAATTAATGCTATAACTAGTACTCAAAAAGTACTTTACACTTTGTGTTTCTGTGTGGGTGCAAACTGTTGAAATCTTTACTTAATATATACTAAATCGATCATCTGTATATAAAGATAATTGAAAATGAATCTTGATGTGAATGGAATGGGAGAGGGAGTGGGAGATGAGAGGGTTGCAGGTGGGAGGGAAGTTATGGGGGGGAAAAGCCATTGTAATACAAAAGCTGTACTTTGGAAATTTATATTTATTAACTAAAAGTTAAAAAATGCTGTTTTTAAAGGAACTTTTAATAGTTAGTATTACATAACATTTCTTTTCTCCTCTGAGATCATCACCAAGCAGAACTAACTCCTGTCATATAGCTAAAAACTGAGAATTACTATGTAGGCAGATCTATCTACTGTGAATTATCTATTAAGATGTTCACACAATTGATTCATACAATAGCAAATATCTGGTTTTATATAGCTCTATTGTTCTTAACAGAAATGAAGACAAACATATATATTCATAAAATAAGCAATAATATATACATACTTACAAATTTTTATTTTTATTATTTTTCTGCTGGTTCATTCCTCAGATGCCTGCGATTGTTGGGGCTGCCTTGGGGCTGCTGCAGGGAGCTGGGAACTCAATCCAGGTCTCCCATGGTTGTGGCAGGAGCCCAATTATTTGAGCCATCAATACTATCTCCTAGGGTCTGCATTTGCAGGAAGCTGGAGTTGGGAATCAAGCCCAGACACTCTGATATGGGATGCAGGCACCTTAATCACAAGACTAAATGCCCACTCCAATATATTTTACGGGAATTACCAACATTTCTTCACAATTGTTTTATTTTTTCTAACAATAACTGTTCTATATTAAATAAATATAGCAATGAAATCAGGTGTATTTTAAAACAGAAAGCATGCTAGTAAGTAGTTTGCCAAATAAGCAGGAAAGTAAATAAATCCTTACATATGTTGCTGATGCAATTTTGCAATTTCCTTTTCAAAATCTTGAGGTTGATTAGGAATGAAAGAATAATCTGAGAGGTAGCCTGGCAAGTTCTCTGACTGATTGTAGTCTCCAAGTTCAGCTAATAATGGGAAGAAAATATTCATACTTTAATAAATAAGCTTATAGCCAAATCAGCAGTGTCATTGATTCCTTTTCATTTTTGGAAGTAAAATATATTTCTAATGCAACCACATAAGCAAAGCAAACTGAAATAACATTCTACTAGGTTTCAAATAATTTTTTTTTTTTTTGGACAGGCAGAATGGACAGTGAGAGAGAGAGACAGAGAGAAAGGTCTTCCTTTGCCGTTGGTTCACCCGCAATGGCCACTGTGGCTGGCGCACCATGCTGATCCGAAGCCAGGAGCCAAGTGCTTCTCCTGGTCTCCCATGCGGGTGCAGGGCCCAAGAACTTGGGCCATCCTCCACTGCACTCCCGGGCCACAGCAGAGAGCTGGACTGGAAGAGGAGCAACCGGAACAGAATCCGGCACCCCGACTGGGACCAGAACCCGGGGTGCCGGTGCGGCAGGCGGAGGATTAGCCTAGTGAGTCGCGGTGCTGGCCGGTTTCAAATAATTTCAGAGACAATTTTTCATTTTAAGAATCAAAGCAATTACTAATCAGGCATTTCATTACATTTCCTCTGCAGTTACTATCTTCTGTATAGTAACATGTTTGAAGTGCTCCCACATGAAAGACAATCTACGACCAATGCAGAGTACAAAATAATATGCTATGTGACCTAAATGTGGGCTGATACTTACACTGAACAGCAAATGAAGCTAAGAGGGCAGCAGTATTATAAGGACAGGGTAATCTGATAAAACAGAAGAGAAAATATGTAATTCAAGGTTAAACAATAATTTCAAAAGTACTATTAATATATATTATAGTATCATACTTGAAGTTTCTATATTATTGAAATGATTAAGAAATTAACTTATCTGATGAAAGGAATTCACACATGTAACTATTTTTTTATGGCAATTATATAAACTACTTAAACAATGCAGAATTAGACATATTTTTAAAGTCCATTACAAAAAAATTAAAATGGCCCACCTTCCAGTAAGAATGTCTTGTTTAATTTGCAAAAAATACTGGTACCTTAAAAAAAAAAAAAGATGGCATTTATTAGAATTATAACAACTTCAGTTGTAAGAAAATGTACACTTACATTAACAAATAAAAGAGTAATATCTAAATATTTACCTTTATAATGTATACCTTGGCAGATGTAAAGATATTTTACAAGTAAGTTTTCATAAATTCATGAATCCAAATCGCTAAAGTATTTGATGAATCAAAATTTGAACTTCAAATGTCTTATTTCCATTAGCTTTCACTATAAAACTGCTCAAGAATGAAAGACTTGCGTAATCAAGGGAGAGGATTAGGAATACACATTTTGAGGATATGGAAAAGTTAAGTGCCAGAAACACAGGAAAGATGACACAGCAAGACACTAAACCTAATAAAGAAAATATTTTTTACTGAAGTAAGAAGCTAGTTCTAAGGACAGGCTTTGTGTTGAATATTTTAGCATTAGGCTTGTTGCAGAGTAGCAGCTGTCCACCTCCATTTGCACCAAAGTTTGCTTTCATTAGAAAAAAAAAAAAAAACAAGTTCCTTTCTCTACCATTGCTTATTACTATAATTGTCAAATACCCAGTGTCCTTTAAAACCAGCAAAAACTTAAGTATTCCACAACAAGACTATCATCTCTGCCAGTGGGTAAGCCCTTCATTTAGAATGATCAAAATGCCTGGGCAAAAATCACCTGTGCTATATAATGTTCACAGAAGACCATATTTTGTAGTTTTAAATGGTCAGAGAGTTTTCAAATTTTTGTTTTACCCAATTAAAACAAAAGTACTACATATTCCAAGAATCAAAAGCCATTAAGAATTGCAGTAAGGCTGATTAAAGTCATTAAAAAAATTCTTTGACAATATGCAAATTACCAAAGAATGTACTTTAGGTTTTTAGAAAACCACCTATTTCGTTATTTAAAAAAAGAAAGGAAAAAGACAAGATATGCATATTTTGTTTCATACATTAATGAAGTATATAAATTCCCTGTTAAGCTTAATGCTTCATTTTATAAATTCATAAATTCATCTTATAAATATTACTGACTTAATCCAAGATAGCATATTTCTATCAGCTCTACTTGGTTTCATAATTAAAAGTTAAAGTTTCCTGATAATAAACAATTATATAGTCAGGATTTAAAGGTCATTTATGTCTTTGACATTAATACTATAACTCCTATACAAATAATACCCATACTTATGTACTTATATATTTATTTAAATAAGCAGGAGTGTTAGAATGGAAACCAGAATTCAAGTTCTAGGCTAACTAGCCTCCTGTGCTGCTGGGTAAATTACTTAAATTTTGGCTGGGCCTCAATTTCTAAATTTGCAAAAAGGAAGTAATAACACTTACCTAGGATATGTAGCTCAGGAATTGGGAAAACCCAACTATAATGATGCCAGCACTTGCTAATACTAACTGACATTTAACCTGATGGGAACACATGGACTCCACTGTTTTTTCTTATTAATTCAAAACGAAATCTCAAAGTAAGGAGATACAGATTTCTTATTCTATGGGTCTAAACCAGTCCTGAAAATGTGGCTGAGAGTGTCTTGTTACTAATCATGACCATCCCATTAAGGATACCCAAGTACTAAAGCTTCAACCTTGGCTGTGTATCAGAACCACCTGGGGAAGTTGTACATACATAACTCAGGTCCCATGTGAGACCTACTGAAACAGAATCTAGGAGTGCAGCCAAAACATCAGCATGATTTAAAGCTCCCCCAAGTGATTCTAACTTGTAATCAGGGTAGAGAATCATAAAAACTAGCCATTTACTCCTTTCACCAAACAGCACATCCTATAACATTTCATGATAAATGGTTTTTAAAATAAAGCATTATCACTAGTGAAAACAAACATAATCTTCTAGACTGATGAACTGAACACAATTCCTCAACTGCTATCCAACTTGATTTCACTTTCTTCTAGTCCTGGAAGTCATTTTTACTTAATTATTGTGAGAAATACTTAATCTTTGTTTTAAACAGGCTATAATAGAACCAACACATTCAAGATCCATTCAGAAATTCAGTTTTCTGAGTGAAGTGAATTACGAACCTGGCTATATAATTGATAACTGCTTACGTTAAGAAATTTTTCATAAATATTAAGCACACAGAAATACAATTTAAGCTATCTGTATTTTAATTAAATATTTCTTACACATTTAAAATCTGATTCCATAAAACATATGTACTATGGCAGATACTGATACTTCATTTGTAATCACATGTACTATAAATAACAAAATGCACATAATATTGTTTCACTATTCATAGTTTTCATTAATTCATACTAGTAGCATTGGAGTACATGCAAAATTAGGGGAAGTTTTAGAATAATGAGAATTATTTAATAAGTAAGAGATATCGTTACTTGATCTATTGTTGTTTTATCTAACAACAATAGCACCAAAACCTGAAGGATTAAAGGTTATTAGAAGATATTTATATAACACAACTCTCAAAAATAAATTAGCTTAGATGCTACCATTACTTTCTTTTTTTTTTTTCATTTTTTGACAGGCAGAGAGGACAGTGAGAGAGAGAGACAGAGAGAAAGGTCTTCCTTTGCCATTGGTTCACTCTCCAATGGCTGCTGCGGCCGGCGCACTGCGCCGATCCAAAGCCAGCAAACACGTGCCTCTCCTGGTCTCCCATGCGGGTGCAGAGTCCAAGGACTTGGGCCATCTTCCACTGCACTCCCTGGCCACAGCAGAGAGCTGGCCTGGAAGAGGGGCAACCGGGACAGAATCCGGCGCCCCGACCGGGACTAGAACCCGGTGTGCTGGCGCCGCAGGCAGAGGATTAGCCTATTGAGCCGCAGCGCCGGCCACCATTACTTTCAAATATAAGAGCTACCTAACCCAGAGCCTATAATCCTGAGTTCTCCCATTACAAGAGTGACACCCTTTCCTCCTCAACACACAAAAAAGACACTCAAGAATTTAAACATCATTTTTCTTACTTGGTTTACTGTTGAAAACTCTACAGCTACTTGAGATCTGGCAGTTGCAGATAAATATCTTTAATTATTCTTTTGTTTCTCCACTCCAACACAGTATGCTAATAAATAATCAATTCCTTGAAAACTAACATCCTATGAGTCTATAGCTGGATTTGGGTACAGATTTTTAATTTGGCACTTGTCTTTTAGATAATTCTGAATGTAGTCAATGACCTGTATTTTTATATCTGAGAATTTTATGGAAGGTATAGAATGCTTATGTTTTATTCTGATATTTTATTTTTAAATTAACTACTAATTCTGTCTTTCAAGCACACAGGGTTATCATTCAGGTTATTTTAATGACAGTTACCACACTGACAGTACTTCTATCTATTTCTACCCTAAGCATTCACCTAACACTCAAGAAAACTACCAAAATGTTTATCTGGATCATTCTTGAGCACACTTTGTCAAGTGTAAGTGACAACAAAATAACACAGTAGCATAAGCTCAGACTTCAAATGGGCAGTGAAGTGGGCATGTAAAGCCTGGAACGTGCTACAGCACTCCCTGCAACATCCTCAGGAAATTCCATTACATTTTCTTTAGAATCAAAGATTAAAAACACCAAGGGAAATAACAAGGTACCTATGTACTGTTATGCCTGCACATTATATTATTATATATTTTATAAATGTTATGTTGTCGTCAATGAAAATATACAAAGAACATGCTTTTACAAAAAAATTTTTTTCTTCACTGTGTAGGTCTGTTGGATACAAATTCAGCGTCATGTGTTTACTCAATCACAGTAGTGTTTGTATGGCTCAGGAGGCTGCTTGTGGCTAGATGGGGTGGCTCTGACCCCCTAAAGGCGGCTTAGTCATCCAAAAGGGACGGAAATAATAATCTTAGAACATCCATAACTTATTCTTTGTGCTGGCTGGGAAGCTCAGAATTACAGTGTGGTAATCTATTTTTGCCTAACCCAATTCAAAATTTCATATTTGAATTCTGACAATATTTTCAAGAAAAATATGCTCCATGAACCCACCTTGTATATTCTTCTTGTAACTTGTTGGGGTCACTTACAAAAAATTTGACTCTAAAGTTCAAACTGTAAGGAGATCCTCCTAGAATTAATAAAAGTAGTTCTAATTAATCAGATTACATTAATCTTTTATGTTTATAATGTATACTTTTAAAACATTAAGTAAATATATATGCTCACTCTTTAGCTGCTTCCTTATTGGTTTGTTTGGATCCAGCCACCTCTGAAAAATAAATAAATAAATCTGATAGCTTTTTTCCATAAAGAATTAATATATCAATTCTTGTAAATGTGTTCCATTTGAAGATTAGTGCCAAGAATTGCATTTCTGAAAAGGCTTAGAATGGAAAAAATCCATTACATTACAGACAATATTTTTCATATCAAATTTAACACAAAATTTATGCTAGAAATTACTGAAAGTATGTGTGGTAGCTTTAAGAGTTGAATTTCCTATCAAATTATACAATGTGTAATAAATGCTATTTCAGAAGTAAAGATGCTTACAATAATTGTAGCAATCTGAAGTGATTTTCATTATATTTTAGTTGACAAGCTTTAAAATTTTTTCTTTACCATTCATGAAATTAAATTTGGGGTTTTATACTCTCATTTATACAAAATTTAACTACAGAAGTTGAAAATTTACTCTTAGTAAAAATTTTATTATAACTTCTACCCTATTCCTTAAAACATAACATACAACCCCCCCCCCCCCCCGAAAAAAAAAAACTTACTAATTTTGTAAGAGATAATGTTTAGTTTTAGGAAGGAACACTTTTTGTACGTGAGAATTTTAAGTACTCTCAATACTTCTGAATGCCACTTAAACTCTACTTCTGGAAAATTATACATGAATTCAGAAAATATTTCAAATGCTAATATGTTTTCAGCTTAAAAAATTAGAATATAAGGTATAATATATGGTAGTATTTTTAAAGAAACACAGAAATAGAAGTCTATGTATCATTATTTATAAACCTAATTCTTACTACCCCATATTTCAATCCATGCAAACAAAGCAAAATGGATTTTAGTAACAAATGGCTGGACAAAATCCATGAGTCTTTTCTCTCCATTATCCATAACATCCAACACATTACATTCATTTGATTCTACCTTCAAACTATGCCTAGAATTTATCAATCCTTCTCCATCTACCTGGTCATATTCCTTATTTCTGGTCTACACTCTGGTCATAGCCTCTCTTAACTATTTCCTCAGCTTCTTTTGTAACCATTTTCCTCTTCACCCTGCATCTAGAAGCCAGAATGGATTTTTACAAAACAAACATGATTGTGTCACTCCTTGATAATTTCTTCACATTTGGTGGTTTCTCAGTGCAAGGTCCAAAGGCTTTACCATGACTTGCATGCCTTCTTATGTCTTCTACCTTAACAGCTCCAGACACAGTGGCCTTCTATCAAAGATGCCACTTTAGGGCCTTAGATTTCAAGCTTCCCTTTCATAGAATCTCCTTTTGCTTTCCTTCCTATGGCTGGTTTCTCTTCATTATCTACAAGTCTCAGCTTAAATCCTACCTCCACAGAAACTTTCACTGACCACACTACCAATATGTCACACGGCTCCATTATTCAATTATTGTCTAATAAGTAAACAAGAAACAGTAAACTTATTTTATATTTTCTCAATTATTTTAACTTTTCATTACTTGTCTCCACTAAATTATAGACCTCATGAAGTAAGGGATAAAATCTGTTTCAGTCAAGACAGGCTAGTCAGAACCTACTATAGGGCTTGGTGTACAATATATATTAAAAATATTTATGGGAGGGCTGGCATTGGAGTACAGCAGGATAAGCTGCTGCCAGTGATGTCAGCATCCCATATCAAAGTGCTGGCTCCTCCAATTCTGATCCAGTTATCTGTTAATATGCTTGTGAAAGCAACAGAAAATGGCCCGAGCGCTTGGGACCCTGCAACATGTGGGAGACCCTGATGGAATTCTGGGCTCCTGGCTTCAGCCTGCTCCAAGCCTGGCTGTTGTGGCAATTTGGGGATTGAACGAGTGGATGGATGACCTCTTTCTCTCTTTGTCTCTCCCTTTCTCTGTCATTCTGCCTTTCAAATAAATAAAAATTTCAAATATATATATATGTATATATATATATGTATCTATATATACACACACACACACACATATGTTTATTTATTGAAGGGCCAACCAAACCTGCTGAATAACTCAACACCTGGAAGTGGGGAGTATCTATTTTCTTTGCCAATGATCAGCTGGTTTTCAGTATAATTTAACATATTTTGTTTATCTTATCTATCCACCTATCTATCTTCTCAACCATTTATCTATTGATCTAATGATTTTTTCTTCATATTTTCTAGAAAATATCATACAGCACATTTACTAAATTAACTAAAAATGTGAGAACAATTACTCCATTCCTTCTCTGTTCAGTTCTTCAAAATATTCTGAGCTCAGGGGTTGGTGTGCCTTAGCATTTGGGATGCCCGTGTTCCTCAGGAGAGTGCCTGGTTTGATACCTGGCACTGCAGCTAACTCCAGCTCCCTGTTAATGTAGACCTGGGGACCCAGTGATAACTCAAGTGGCAGATCTGGAATGAATTCCTTGTTTCTGACTACAGTCCCATACAGGGCCCGACAGGCATTTGAAGAGTGAACCAGCAGGTGGGAGGGTTCTCTCTCTTGCTCTTAAAAACTTTTAAAACACAGAAGCTAATATTTTGAGATCAGAAATGCTATCACATTTATATTCACGAACAGATGTTTTAAACTGACACACCTTGGAATACCATGATAAGCACTGGGAAACTTTGACAGCACTTATTAATAATGACAATGATATAGATTCTTGGTTTAAATGATGAAGATGGAACAATGCTACAGTACACTACTGGACTGTAAAAATGGCACTCACAGTAAAACACATCAAAATAAGCTGGGAAAAAAACATGGAAAAATTCTACATATCAATAAGAAAAAGACAAACATTAATACAAAAACAGGCAGTGTGGAGCCAGCATTGTGGCCCAGAGGGTTAGATCGCTTCCTAGAATGCCGGAATCCCATGAGTGCTGGTTCAAGTCCTGATTGCTTTATTTCTGATTGAGCTCCCTGCTAACACACCTGAGAAGGCAGTGGAAATGGCCCGAGTGCTTGGATCCCTCCCACCATGGGAGACCTCAAAGGAGTTCCTGGATCCTGGCGTTGGCCTGGCCCAGCACTGGTCCTTGTCACTATTTGGGGAGTGAACCAGCAGATGGAAGAGCTCTCTCTATAGTTCTGCCTCTCAAATAAATAAATGAATTTTTAAAAAGAAAAAGAGGCAGTGGATAAGAATAGGAATTCAGACAAGGAGATAGGAATGGCCTTGCATATAGAAAAATATTCAATCTTGATCATAATTAGAGAAATACAAAATAAATCTATACTAGCTTATTCCTTCTCAGAAGACTATTAGGAAGGACTAGAATTTTTTTATGACATCTCACAACAGCAAGAATATGAGAAAACAGGAACCCTCATGCATAGCTTGTGAGAGTACAAATTGTACTATTTCAATGGAGGACAACTTGGCAGTATTTATAAAAATATACAATGCATAGGCTCATAGATCTACAATATATTCTATATATACACATATTGGATTTGTATGTATACACACACACACACATATTGTATCTCCATGTGAAACAAGACCTTTACCTTACACCTTACACACACATAAATCCACTCAAAATGGATCAAAGACCTATATCTACAGTCCAATACTATCAAATTATTAGAGAACATTGGGGAAACTGCAAGACATTGGCATAGGCAAAGACTTCTTGGAAAAGACCCCAGAAGCACAGGCAATCAAAGCCAAAATTGACAAATGGGATTACATTAAGCTAAGAAGCTTCTGCACTGCAAAGGAAACACTCAGCAAAGTGAAGAGGCAACTGACAGAATGGAAGAAAATATTGCAAACTATGCAACTGATAAAGGGTTAACATTCAGAATCTATAAAGAGCTCAAGAAATTCAACAACAACAAAACAAACAATCCAGTTAAGAAATGGGCAAAGGCCTTGAACAGGTACTTTTCAAGAAAGGAAAGCCAAATAGCCAACAGACACTTGAAAAAATGCTCAGGACCACTAGCCATTAAGGAAATGCAAATCAAAACCACAGTGAGGTTTCGCTTCACCCCAGTTAGAATGGCTCTCATACAGAAATCAACAAACAACAAATGCTGGCAAGGATGTGGGGAAAAAGGTACCTTAACCCACTGTTGATGGAAATGTAAACATGCGTGGTCACTGTGGAAGACAGTATGGATACCTCAGAAATCTGAATATAGTCCTACCATATGACCCACCAATCCCACTCCTGAGAATTTACGCAAACGAAAAGAAATCAGCATATAAAAGAGTTATCTGTACCCCCATGTTTATAGCAGCTCAACTCACAAAGGTGAAGATATAGAATCAACCTAGATGTCTGTCAACTGAAGACTGGATAAAGAAATTATGGTACATATACACTGTGGAGTACTACACAGCTGTAAAAAAATGAAATTCTGTCTTTTGTGACAAACTGGAAACCATTATACTTAGTGAAATAAGTTAATCCCCCAAAGATAGATAGCATATGTTTTCCCTGACTCATGGTAACTAATAGAGTACCTAAAATATAATGTATTGGAGTGAAATTGTTTATTTATTTATTTATTTATTTACAGGCAAAGTGGACAGTGAGAGAGAGAGACAGAGAGAAAGGTCTTCCTTTGCTGTTGGTTCACCCTCCAATGGCCGCTGTGGCTGGCGCACTATGGCCGGCACACCGCACTGTTCATAAGGCAGGAGCCAGGTGCTTATCCTGGTCTCCTATTGGGTTGCAGGGCCCAAACACTTGGGCCATCCTCCACTGCACTCCCAGGCCACAGCAGAGAGCTAGCCTGGTAGAGGGGCAACCGGGACAGAATCCAGTGCCCCGAGTGGGACTAGAACCTGGTGTGCCGGCGCCATTAGGCAGAGGATTAGCCTATTGAGCCACGGCGCCGGCAGTGAAATGGACTTTTGAAATTCAATGATTGTTTATAGCCCTTGTCTCTTCTGTTGAGAAATATTGGTTTCTTTTCTTCATACTATTTGTTGAACTCTTTTACATAGTATAGTGTTAACTTTATGATCATTAAATAAACTGAACATAGATCTTTATAAAAAATTAAGAGTGGGAATGGGAAAGCTAGGAAGAAGAAGGTTTGGAATGTGGGTGGTACAGAGAATAGCATGGGAAGTATCACTATGTTCCTAAACCTGTGTATATGAAATATATGAAACTTGTTAACTTAAATTTAAAATTAAAAAAAAAAGAAAAATTAGCTGTTTAAAAGTATTGCCTCCCTAGTGGGTATGCAGTAGTATATCATTCCTTTTATTGCTAAATAATGTTCCACCATAAATATACAGCATTTGAGTTGTTTTATTTCTTAAATACTATGAATAATGCAGCTATTAACATCTGAGCACAAATTTTTATGTATGGACATATATTTTCAAGTCTTAGGTTCTATTTTTGTTTAATTATACCTTGAAAATAAATCTTATAAATCCCTCAGACTATGTAAATAAATGGGCATTGAGATCACATCACAATCTATATTTAGTCATATTTTAATTTTCTATACCAGTAACTGTACTGAGTTACTGTGCTGTATCTGAAAAGATTCTTAACTGTTTGCAATGCAATATATATGAATACTGAATATATTTAATTTTTAATATCTAATATTAATATCAATAATAAAGGATATTATTTTATCAACTCCATTAATTCATACAGTATTGTCTATTTAGATATAAAACTCTGTTTCCACTCTTCTCAAAGCCAATTTCTCATTCTTTAACTTGTTCATTATTTTAGGCCTACTGTATATGAGGCAGTGTGCTAGAATCTAGGGTAACAGAAAAGAAAATCAAGACAAAGTTCCTAAAAACAAGCATGTTTAAGTTAGGAAACATATCCGCTCAAAAAAGTATTATCACTGCTTTAGGGATACAAGGGAACGAAGTAAATAATACCTGCACAGTAGTGGTGGTCAAAGGGCTTTAGAGAAAAAGTGACTTTCACTCAGTTTTTTAAAAATGTGAAGACAGAGGGAGGGGGAAGGTGAAGGATGATGGGTAAGGAGTGAAGACATGGGTTAACGTGGAGGTTAGATACTACAGGAAGAGAATCCATTCATGCACAGATAGCACAGATCAAGTAACTGCATAACTGATCTGTACAATGCTCCATTTATATCAAGTTTTAGAAAGGTTTAGCTATAATAGTTGCTACTGTTCATCTTAATGGTAGTTAATGGAATATTAACCTGTTTCTCATAACTCAATCCTATTTGTTATAAATCAGAAACTTGGCACAAAGTTTTTCATTTGTTTAAGAGACAGTGATCCCATCTGCTGGTTCACACAATGGCCAGGGGCTGAAGCTATGGGTGAGGATCACCATCCAGCTCTTCCACATGGATGCCAGGAATCTAACTAGTTGAGCCATCATGTTTCTTCACAGGGCCAGTATTAGCAGGAAGCTGGAGCCTGGAATTGAACCCAAGCACACTGATGTGGGAATCTTAACTGCTATATTAAGTGCCCACTCCACAAGAAAGTCTGATAGTAACTTTATTTATTTATTTATTTAGTTAATATTTCATGTATCTGAAAGGAGAGTTATAGGAAGAGAGGGATCTTCCATCTGTTAGTTCACTCCCCAAATGCCTGCAATGGCTGGTGCTGGGCCAGGCTGAGGCAAGGAGCCAGAAGCTTCATCTGGGTCTCCCATATGGGTGCAAGGGTCCAAGGACTTGGGCCACCTTCCCCTGCTTTCCCAGGCACATTAGCAGCGAGCTGAATCACAAATAGAGCAGCCAGGGCTTGAATCAGCATTCATATGGGATGTCGGCGTCACAGGCAATTAATCTGCTGTGCCAGAATGCCTGCCCCAGCTTTGGAGATACTTGGGCATCTCACACATAAAGGAATTCTGGAGCCACCAAGAACAGTAAACAAATAATTAGCTCAGAAACACAGCAGAAAGATGTGGAAATTTTAGATTTGATTCCAACTTTACCTTTCACTATGTTACCCTGGGTATATAAAATAAAAACAAAAGCAATGCTGAAAAACTAGAAAGACCTGGCAAGTCCTTACCTGAACACTTTCCCACTACTGCTCCCCGTCAAGCTTTCAAGTCTTTCTTCATTTGTACAATCAGGTGACCAAACCAAGGGAGCAGTTGTGAATGAAGGTCAGTATCAGATTCACAGGATCTTTTCCTAGAAGACTTAGGTCTGAATAGACCAATAAACCATGAATCTCTAGGCACAGAGTACTGATAAATTTTTTAAAGTTTCCCACATGATTTGAAGTATAGCCAAATTTGGATGAAAGGTCATTTACCCTTTGTTTTCTTTAACAAAATCATTCTGAAAATACCTAAAAACAGTATCAGTGTACAATATTCAGATGATACACATACATACAAACATACACAAACAGCAAAGAACACCAAAGTCTTTCATCTTGGGTCTCCCAATCCTACCCTCTCTTCCTCAGAGGTTACCACTGTTTACAGTTGCATGTATGCCTTGTAATGCTGTGGGACACAAGCACGTAAGAACTTTGAAATTATGTGTGTGTGTTTGTGTGTGTGTACACATATATCAGTGTTCTCACTGGACATGGTTTATTTCATTTTGATTATCTTTATTCACTTTTGACTAACGTGTTTTGGGATCTTCCTATGTTAACACAAATACTTCAACCTTTTAAAAAAGATATGAAAGAGATTGACAAAGAGAGGAGAGGGAGACACACGTGTACGCGCGCACGTGCACACACAAACAGGGGTAGGGAGTGGAGAGAGAAAATATTTTTTTAATTTTTTAAATTTATTTATTTTTTCATTTTTGACAGGCAGAGTGGACAGTGAGAGAGAGAGAGAGAGACAGAGAGAAAGGTCTTCCTTTTGCCATTGGTTCACCCTCCAATGGCCGCTGCGGCCGGCGCGCTGCGACTGGCGCACCACGCTGATCCGATGGCAGGAGCCAGGTGCTTATCCTGGTCTCCCATGGGGCGCAGGGCCCAAGCACTTGGGCCATCCTCCACTGCACTCCCGGGCCATAGCAGAGAGCTGGCCTGGAAGAGGGGCAACTGGGACAGGACCGGTACCCCTTAGAGAGAGAAAATCTCAATCTCTGGTTTACTCCCTAAATGCTCACAACAGCTGGAGCTAGGCCAGACCAAAACCAGAAGCTGAGAACTCCACCCAGGAAAATAAGCACTTGAGCCATCATCTGTGGCTCTCGAGCACATTAGCAGGACTAGAAGTAGAATTGCTGGAACTCAAACTGAGCATTCAGAAAAGAGATGTGGGCTTCCCAAGAAGGGCCAAATCTGCAGTGCCATAATGCTGCCCCCTTTAACTTTTCTGATAAATGTACAGTTTGCCTTTATGTGGCAACTTTATTCAACTATTCCCTTATGAATGAGTATATCAGTTTTTTCCATTACTACCTCCAATTTCATGTGATGCTGCAAGAGAAATTCTTACACACAGGAGAATTTTTTAAATACTGATACACGCTGCCATTTGCCTTCCAAAAGACTTTGTTACTTTACATTCTCACCAAGTGGTCTGAGATTGCATTTTTCCCTGAACCCTTGCCAGAAATAGGTATTGTGAAATCTTTAAGATTTTTGCTAATCCAATATGCAAATAACAATGCTATCTCATTGTAATTTTATTTGGCACATCTCTCATTTACTAGTGAGGATAAACAACATCCTGTCACATGCTTCTCATTAATGCATACTTTTCTGTTCATGGCTTCTCTATTTTCAGTTGAATTACCTTTCATTTATGGTTTATAGAAGCTCTTTTTCATAGTCTAGATTTTATCAATTTGTTATACATGTTATTCAGTATTTCCCTTCAGCTGGAAGCTTGTCTTTCAACTTTCTTTAAGGTATCTCTCATTGTATATTGTAACTGTTATGCACTAAAATCCATGAGCTTTTCCTTTATAAATTTAGGCAACAACAGTTGCCCAGGATGATTGTAACAAAGCAATATTTTTTAAAATTTCCAGACTTTTTATAGTACTGCTTCATATTTAAATTTGCATTGGAATTTGTCTTTACACATGGTATCAATTATGAATGTAAATGTAATTTTCCAGTTTCAGCCAACTGTTCAAACAACTTTCCTGACTTAAATGCCACCATTGCAATAAATGACATTTTCTGGGCTGGTGCTGTGGTGTAGTAGGCTAAGCTGCCGTCTGAGGCGCTGGCATCCTATATGGATGCCAGTTCTAGTCCTGGCTGCTCCTCTTCTGATCCAGCTCTCTACTATGGCCTGGGATAGCAGTAGAGGATGGCCCAAGTCCTTGGGCTCCTGCACCCACATGGGAGACACAGAAGAAGCTCCTGGCTCTTGACTTCAGATTGGCCAGCTCCAGCTATTGTGGGTATCTGGGAAGAGAACTAGTGGATGGAAGACCTTTCCATCTCCCCCATGCTGTAAGTTTACCTTTCAAATAAATATTTATTGAAAATACATAAATTAATGACATTTTCAGATAGGTAAAAATCTATTCTTGGGTTGTTTCTTCTACCCCACTGGTTTATGTCCATCTTACTATCAATTATTTTAAGTACTATATTATCATACTATATTTCTGTATGTATGAAACAAGCTGCTTACATTTTAAATAACTATTTCTAGCAAGATAAACTTGGCAAT
Source organism: Lepus europaeus (assembly GCF_033115175.1). NCBI lineage: Eukaryota > Metazoa > Chordata > Mammalia > Lagomorpha > Leporidae > Lepus > Lepus europaeus. The sequence goes on from NC_084827.1 coordinate 66,026,253, forward strand.
CATGTCGTCCAATCTACTCACTCCTCCCCCCAAAATAAGTTCAGATTGGAATTAGCAATTGCATTGAATTTACCAGTGAAACTGTAGTACTGAGATCTAACTTTGAGTCATTCTTATCATGAATGTGAAATGTCTCTATTTATTCATGGCTTCTATCATATCTTCCTGTAATTCTATATTTTTTTCATACTGTTCTTGAAATTCCTGCTTCAGTTTATTTCCAGATGTGAAATGGATTTTTTTAAAAATTAATTTGCTATTTTGTTGGGCTACGCTTCCTAAATTGTAAATATAACTAGGTACTGAAAAATGTTCATTGAACTTTAAGTGTTACTAGTTCTAATAGTTTTCCAAATGATTATTTGAACTTTTGAGGCATATACAGGTTGAGTATCAACTATCTGAAATGTTTTGAGACCAGCAGTGTTTCAGATTTTGGAATATTTGCATTACATAATGACATATCTTGGGGACAGGGCCCAAGTCTAAACATGAAATTCATTTATATTTCAAATGCATCTCATATACGTAGTATGAAGGTAATTTCAACTTTTAGAGCATGTGTATTTAGGCTGCAACCCATCACAAGAGGTCAGGTGTGATACTTTCTACTCTTTTTTTAAAATTCATTTTTATTTAATTGTGAGACATAGAGACAGAGAGAAAGAGACAGATAGAAGGAGCTAAGAGGAAAGGATCATGCTCCCATTGGCTGGTTTATTCCCCAAATGCCTATAACAGCCAGGGCTGTGTCAGAGCAGAGGTGGGGAACAAATCCAGGTTTCCCACATGGGTGGTAGGAACCCAATTACTTGAGTCATTCCAGCTCTCTTCCTGCACCGGCAGGAAACTGGTGTCAGTTGCCAAAGCCAGGAATCAAACCCAGGTACTCTGATAAAGGACACTGTCTTAACTGCAAGGCCAAATGTGTGCTCCATGTGTGAAATTTTCTACTTGTGGCATCATTTCAAAAGGTTTCAGATCTTGGATTTTTGGATTAGGATGCTCAACCTATAATTAAATGGTTATAATACATATATATAAAATATTATACATATATACATATACATATAACACATTATACATATACATATATATGTGTATATATATATGTGTGTGTATATATATATATATATATATATATATATATATATATATAAAAATTATATGAGCTCTCCTCTCTCCCATCTCCCGGCATTTCCACAACACACAAGCAGCTTTATTACAGGGGGAACCGTATGTGTGTCCTTTGTTCAACTGGAGAGTGGAAGAAGAGGCTCAGTAATCTAGTTGTCACAAATAATTTATCAAGTTAATCACTGATAGTCATATTGTAACACCCTGAAAACTATCACATCTCTATTGTACTCTTCTACACTTTTTTGGTAAGTTTTCCTCATTTGGTTTTTCTATCAATTCTTGTCAAGATACAATCTTCAAAGAAACCCATAAATTTCTTATCTGCTGTGTTCATTTTATTCTGTGTATGAATGTGTTTGTGTATTACTTGACAGTGAAGAGCAAACAGATGCAGGCACAGATAGAAGGAAAGTCTACCCTCAAAAATTAGAACAGTTACAATGGGTGAGAATTATACATTTGGAGTTTTGGAAGCTCAAATCCTACACAAGGATCTTATTGACTTGAGTTGTCAGCAGAGTTCAGGACTGACAGAACGCAAAAGAAAAGAAAAGAAATAGAAGAAGAAATCCTGAAAGGAAGAACACAGTGGGGAGGATTAGCTTTAAAATCTGCATTCAATTCTAGCTGACAGCTGAAATGGGCATGCACAGGAAGAATGCAAGATCTAACTAAAAAACAAAACAAAACCAAACAAAAAACAGCTGGAACTTTAAAGAAATGAGTAGAGAAGCTGCTCTGCCAAAGGAGAAGAGAATATGGATTGTGGGTGGAGCCAGGTTAACTACATGCATTTCCAATATTCAGTCTATGCTATGACAAATGTGTACAGTCAAGAAACTACCACCATCACAGACAAGATATTTCAATCATCCTAAAATGTTCCCTGTGTCCCTTTTTATATGTTCCCCAAGCCCCAGGTTTGTTTGTGTTAGAACTGAATACAAAAGTAATCATACAGTGTTCCACTATACAGCTATACAGCAATTGTTTTTTATCCGCTTCCTTACTGATGGTCATTAATGTTAATTCACATTTGGGCTACCATAAACAGAGGTACTATAAACATTTGTGTACTAGACTTCATATAACAGGTGCCACATAGTGGCATACTGAGTAAAGCCACTGCCTATAATTCTCGCATCTCATATAGGCACTGACTGGTTCATGTCCTGACTCCCTGTCTATTGCCTGGGAAAAGCAGCAGAAGATTGCTCAAGTGTTTGGGCCCCTGCCACCCACATGGGAGATCTGGATGAAACTCCTGGCTTCGATCTGGCCCAGCATTGGCTGTTGTAGCCAACTGGAGAGTGAACCAGAAGATGGAAGATCTTTGTCTCTCCCTCTCTGTAACGCTTTCAAATAAGTAAATATTAAAAACAAAGAAAAAAAGATTTCATATAACATGTTTTCATTTCTTTAGGACAAACAGCTAAAAGTGGGATAGATGGATGATATATATTAAATCAATATTTTATTTTACAAGAAACTGCCACACTATTTTTCAAAATGGTTGTGTTATTGCTACAAGCAATTATCAGTTGTTTCAGACCCTTGCTAACACTTGGAATTGAAAAAAATTTTTTTTAATTTATTTATTGGAAAGGCAGAGTTAGAGGGGTAGGGGTAGGGGTAGGGGCAGGGGTACGGGTAGGGGTAGGGAAAGGAGTGGGAGCGGGAGAGGAAGAGAGAGCTCTTCCATCCACTGGTTCACTCCCTAAATGGCCACAATGACCAGAGCTGGGCCAATCTGAAGCCAGGAGCCAGGAACTTCTTTCAAGTCTTCCATGTGGCTGCAGGGGCCTAAGCACTTGGTCCATCTTCTACTGCTGAAAGAATTTTTTATTTTGACTATTCTAATGGATGTGTGGTGACATTTCGTTGTGGTTGCACATAGCATTTCCATGATGCTTCTGTATATATTTAGTAGATATTCTATATCATAATGAAGAGGTTTCTTTCTTGTCCTATTGTGTTGTCATTATGAATGGGTGTTGAATTTTATTCTATGTAAATTATGCCTCAGTGGAGCTGGTGCTGTGGTACAGTAGGTTAATCCTCCACCTGCAGTGCAGGAATCCCATATGGGCGCCGATTCTAGTCCCAGTTGCTCCTCTTCTGATCTAGCTCTCTGCTCTGGCCTGGGAAAGCAGTGGAAGATGGCCCAAGTGCTTGGACCCCTGCACTCACATGGGAGACCTGGAAGAAACTCCTGGCTCCTGGCTTCGGATCGCCTCAGCTCTGGCTGTCGTGGCCTTTTGGGAAGTGAACCAGTGGATGAAAGACCTTTCTCTCGGCCGGTGCCGTGGCTTAACAGGCTAATCCTCTGCCTTGCGGCGCCAGCACACCAGGTTCTAGTCCCGGATGGGGCGCCAGATTCTATCCCGGTTGCCCCTCTTCCAGGCCAGCTCTCTGCTATGGCCTGGGAAGGCAGTGGAGGATGGCCCAAGTGCTTGGGCCCTGCACCTGCATGGGAGACCAGGAGAAGCACCTGGCTCCTGGCTTCGGATCAGCGCGATGCGCCGGCCGCAGTGGCCATTGGAGGGTGAACCAACAGCAAAAAGGAAGACCTTTCTCTCTGTCTCTCTCTCACTATCCACTCTGCCTGTCAAAAAAAAAAAAACAAAAACAAAAACAAAAAAACCTTTCTCTCTGTTTCCCTCTCACTGTCTATAACCCTACCTCTCAAATAAATAAATTTTAAAAAAAATTGTATGCTCGGTTACATTGACATTGCAGGGTAGGGGACCCTACAGCTAATAGTATATTTGCTGGTGAATATTTTCCTCCTAAAATAGGCAATAAGGTAAGAAAATCTGCTTCCATATATCATTGTCCTAGTGGTCTCAGCCAATGTGATATTGGGTAGGGGGAAGACATAGACTAGAAAGAAAGAAGTAAAACTCTCTATTTAAAAAGGACACAATAATTTACAGAGAAAATCTTCAAGAATTAGTGAAAAACCATTCTAAAACTTATGTGCATTTAGCAAAGTCTGAGAATACAATGTTAACACATGAACAATTATATATCCTAGGGTTTAACCTAGGAATATAATGTTGGCTTAAAATTTGAGAATCAACATAATATACCATGTGTATGAAAATGACATCGTATCATTTTTTACATGATTATGTAGTAAGTACTATAAAATTTACAAAAAGCTACTACAATTAATAAGTGAGTTTTAGAAATTTATAGAATACAAAGTCAATATACAGAGTCAACTGTACTTCTATAAACAACTGAAAAAGAAAAAAAAATCAACAATACTTTTTTAAAGATTTATTTATTTTACTTTAAAGAGTAACAGAGAGAGAGTAACAGAGAAGTCTTCCATTCACTGGTTTATTCCCCAAATGGCTCCAACAGCCGGAGCTGGGTGGATCTGAAGCCAGGAGCCAGGAGCTTCTTCTGGGTTCCCACACAGGTGCAGGGGCCCAAGCACTTGGGCCATCTTCTACTGCTTTCCCAGGCCATAGCAGAGAGCTGGATTGGAAGTGGAGAAGCTGGGACTTGAACTGGCGCCCGCCCATATGGGATGCCATCATGGCAGGCAGCAGCTTTACCCACTATGCTACAGTGTCGGCCCCAACAATACTACTTTCAAATCAACAAGGCCTGTCAATTTTATATTCTAATTATCTCTAACTCACTTGCTTTACTTCACTCTTCCTGCTCTAACAACCTATCATAACTTTTTCTAGTAACTTGTTTCAACAATTTCCCAACAACCTCCAGTTCGCAACATTATTAGCCTCTGGCTACAGCATAACCAGAATTACATGTCAAAAAATCTCAGATGTATAAATAAATCCTTAGTTAAATATAATCTCTTTATGGGATAACTCTTCTCCCTCGTCTTGCAATATATCCCAGCAGTATTATAACTTGTTTTCAGTCCCTCTAACATGGCATTCCTGTCCCATTACTCCGTATCTTCCAATATGCTGCTGCTGCTTTCTGGAAACACTTTTCTCCATGTCCCTTTGACATTCTTGCTCCAAAATACAACAGGGTTGAAAGAGACCAAAGCAGACAAACAGTATTTAGTGGGCTACCAAGAGGTTTATGCAACAGGTAATAACTGCCTTAATTAGGCACTGCAGTAGAAACAGATGAAAGGATTGTAAAAGAGACATATTGGCATACATGAAATAAAAGCAAGAATTTTAGAAACCATGTTGCACTAAAACATGGCTTACTGAAGTGATGATCATCCTCTATGTGACTTCTCCTATATTTTCTCAAACCTAATAGAATAATTCAAGAACTCTGAGTTACGTAAAAGAAATCTTCAAAGGATAAATCAAACTATTCCAAATGAATTATGTCATACTTCAGTAGTCTTAGTTAACAGTCTGCTAGGTTAGAGCATTATTTTTAAAATGCATTTGCTTGGACTTGCAGCATTAGCATTACAGGGAACTTGTTGAAAAGGCAAATTCTTCAGATCCACTCGGGACTTTCTGAAACAGAAACTCTGGATGTAGAGTCTAGAAATCTGTATTTTAAGAAGCCTTCCAGGTGATTCCCATGCAGGCTCAAGTTTGAAAATCACAAGGTTAGGAGAAATGGAAAGAAGAACAATCCATTAAAACCTCACAACCAAAAAACTGCAAACTATTTGAAAAAGTAACTCATAGAAAGATCAAGCCAATAGTAACTGACAATCAACTGTTTGTCCTAGTGTAGAGCACTGTACTTTGATTTGAGGGGAGGAGGAGGAAATGTACAGGAATAATACTATCTGAAGACTTTGATAAATAATATGATGGAATAAAGCTCACTAGGAAATAACCAACTTTAAATGCGTATAAAATTAAATAAATCATGCATGTGAATTATAACTATATTATTCATTATTTTCCTCACTCATTTTACATAACATTTATTGGACATTACCATTATACAACACTATGCTAAAAGGTGTGATTTTAAATGAAAGAATGAGAAATTTCAGAACATCAAAGCTTTTCAGTAATGCTGTTTATGCCACTAAAACTGAATACCATGAGTTTCTAAAGACACAAGAGGTTAGCTCTGATTCTGTATTTCTTACTCATGAGACAAAAAGAAAAGCTAGGGAGGAGCCAAGATGGCAGAATAGTGAGGGAACGCACGGATAGTCCAGGAAAAGACAGTTTAATAAAAGTGGAATTACTGTAGTCTCAGGAAAAGGCTCGGGAAAAAATTAGAGGAAACTCTTCCGGATCTAGTGGATGTGACACGGAGGACCTACGGGGAGAGCAAGGACGCCTGGCGTGGAAGCCCAGGCGCAGGAGCTGAGGCTCAGAAGCCAAGCCACGGAAGCAAAGCTGCGGAAGCCAAGCTGCGGAGTCTGCACGCCAGTGCTGGAAGGAGAGGTGAGACAAAAACCTCGGTAACCCCAGTCATTGGTGGGGAAAGGCAGAAAGAGCCTAGAGGGAACAAGGCTTGAAGCCCCGCAGAGGAAAGTTCACCAGGCTGACTGGAGGAGAGAAAAAAAAACGAATAAGGGGAACTGGCACAGACACTAGCCTCTCTCTCCATGCACCTTACAAAGCCGAGCAAGACAAACAGCAGGCGCCATTTTGGACATATTTGAGACCACACTGAGGGCTGCATAGACCCTTTGTGTGGTCCTTGCGGTAGAGCAGACGAATACCCACAGGGGCCAGATGTCATACATCAACTACCTTCAATTTCACTCAGTTGTGCGGAATTACTTCCCTTCTGAGTAAAAAAAAAAAAAAAAAAAGAAAGAAAAAAAGAAAAAAAAAAGAGAGAGTGAGCGAGCAAGAGAGAGAACAAACTGTGTGAGTCACCTTTGGCACACCCTTAACCCTGAAGAACCAAACAAATCTCTCTGGTCACACCCATCACAGCCTCTACAGATCCATCAAAAGCAGACAGTCCACTTAATCTAGAGTCATAGTATAACGAGAATAAACACCACAGTGAAGAAACTAAATATCTCCAATATGCCAAACAAATGCAGAAACCGAGGTAACAAGAACAAGGAAGACACTATGATGCCCCCAAATGATAAAGATACCCCAATTCAAGATTATGAAGATGACGAGGTAGAAGAAATGCAAGAAGCGGATCTCAAAAAATTAATAAGAACATTAAGAAGTTCTCAAAAACAAATTCTTGAACTACAGAAATCCTTACTTGACAGGATAGAAAATCTCTCTCATGAAAATGAAATATTAAGGAGGAATCAAAATGAAATGAAGCAACTAGTAGAACATGAAACTGTGATAGTGATGAGAAATCATAATGAAATGAAGAATTCAATAGATCAAATGACAAACACATTAGAGAGCCATAAAAACAGAATGAGTGAAGCAGAAGAGAGAATATCAGACTTAGAAGAGAGAGAACAGGAAAGGAAACAGGCAAACCAAAGAAAAGAAGAGGAAATTAGAAGTCTAAAAAATATTGTCGGGAATCTACAGGATACTATTATAAAACCCAACATTCAGGTTCTAGGAGTTCCTGAAGACATGGACAGGGAAAAGCATTAGAAGGCCTTTTTAGTGAGATACTAGCAGAAAATTTCCCAGGTTTGGAGAAGCACAGAGGCATCTTAGTACAGGAAGCTCATAGAACCCCTAATAAACATGACCAAAAGAGATCCTCACCACGACATGTTGTAATCAAACTCACTACAGAGAAACATAAAGAAAAGATCCTAAAATGTGCAAGAGAGAAACGTCAGATTACTCTCAGAGGATCTCCAATTAGACTCACAGCAGACTTCTCATCAGAAACCCTACAAGCTAGAAGGGAATGGCGAGATATAGCCCAGGTACTAAGAGAGAAAAACTGTCAGCCCAGAATATTATATCCTGCAAAGCTCTCATTTGTGAATGAAGGTGAAACAAAGACCTTTCATAGCAAACAGAAATTGAAAGAATTTGTCGCAACTCATCCAGCCCTGCAAAAAACGCTTAAAGATGTTCTACACACAGAAACACGGCCATCAGTATGAAAGATGGTAAAGGAAGAAAACCTACCAGTAAAAGATCATAGGAAGCTTAAAACATATACTAGAAAATATCTTTGGGAAAATGGCAGGGCAAAGTCACTACTTATCAATAGTCACATTGAACGTTAATGGACTTAATTCTCCAGTTAAAAGGCACAGACTGGCTGAATGGATTAAGGAACAAAACCCATCTATTTGCTGCCTACAAGAAACACATCTTTCCAACAAAGATGCATGCAGTCTGAAAGTGAAAGGCTGGAAAAAGATATTCCATGCCAACAGAAATGAAAAAAAAGCAGATGTAGCCATATTAATATCAGACAAAATGAACTTTAACATAAAAACTGTTAAGAAAGACAAAGAGGGACACTAAATAATGATTAGGATTCAATTCAACAGGAAGATGTAACTATTATAAATGTATATGCACCTAATTACAGGGCACCGGTTTATTTAAAAGGTATGTTACGGGACTTAGAGGGAGACTTAGATTCCAATACAATAGTACTGTGGAACTTCAATACTCCACACTCACAAATAGATCAACCAGACAGAAGATCAACACGGAAACAGCAGATTTAATCAACACTATTACACAAATGGATCTAACAGATATCTACAGAACTTTCAATCCTACATCTAAAGATTTTACATTCTTCTCAGCAGTGCATGGAACCTTCTCTAGGATTGACCACATACTAGGCCATAAAGCAAGTCTCAGCAAATTTAAAAGAATTAGAATCATACCATGCAGCTTCTCAGACCACAGTGGAATGAAAGTGGAAATTAGCAACTCAGGAATCCCTAGAGAGTATGCAAACACATGGAGACTGCACAACATGCTCCTGAATGAACACTGGGTCATAGAAAAAAATCAAAAGAGAAATCAAAAACTTTCTGGAAGTAAATCAGGATAACAACACAACATATCAAAACTTATGGGATATGGCAGAAGCAGTGTTGAGAGGAAAGTTTATAGCAATAGGTGCCTACATCAAGAAATTGGAAAGGCACCAAATAAATGAGCTTTCAACGCATGTCAAGGATCTAGAAAAACTGCAGCAAACTAGACCCAAATCTAGAAGGAGAAGAGAAATAATTAAAATCAGAGAAGAAATCAACAGGATTGAATCCAAAAAAAATTAGCCAAACGAGGAGCTGGTTTTTTGAAAAAATGAATAAAATTGACACACCATTGGCTCAACTAAATAAAAAAAGACCCAAATCAATAAAATCAGAGATGAAAAAGGACACGTAACAACAGACACCACAGAAATAAAAAGAATCATCAGAAATTACTACAAGGACTTGTATGCCAGCAAACAGGGAAATCTATCAGAAATGGATAAATTCCTGGACATATGCATTCTACCTAAATTGAATCTTGAAGACATAGAAAACCTAAATAGACCCATAACTGAGACAGAAATTGAAACAGTAATAAAGGCCCTCCCAACAAAGAAAAGCCCAGAACCAGATGGATTCACTGCTGAATTCTTTTTTTTTTTTTTTTTGGACAGGCAGAGTGGATAGTGAGAGAGAGACAGAGAGAAAGGTCTTCCTTTTGCCGTTGGTTCACCCTCCAATGGCCGCCGTGGTAGGCGCACTGCGGCCGGCGCACCGCGCTGTTCCGATGGCAGGAGCCAGGTGCTTCTCCTGGTCTCCCATGCGGTGCAGGGCCCAAGGACTTGGGCCATCCTCCACTGCACTCCCTGGCCACAGCAGAGAGCTGGCCTGGAAGAGGGGCAACCGGGACAGGATCGGTGCCCCGACCGGGACTAGAACCTGGGGTGCCGGCGCCGCTAGGCGGAAGATTAGCCTATTGAGCCAGGGCGCCAGCCCCACTGCTGAATTCTATCAGACATTTAAAGAACTAACTCCATTTCTTCTCAAACTATTCAGAACAATCAAAAAAGAGGGAATCCTCCCAAATGCTTTCTATGAAGCCTGCATCACGTTAATTCCTAAGCCATAGAAAGATGCAGCATTGAAAGAGAATTACAGACCAATATCCCTGATGAACATAGATGCAAAAGTCCTCAATAAAATTCTGGCCAATAGAATACAACAACACATCAGAAAAATCATCCACCCAGACCAAGTGGGATTTATCCCTGGTATGCAGGGATGGTTCAAGGTTCGCAAATCAATCAATGTGAGGCCGGCGCCGCGGCTCACTAGGCTAATCCTCCGCCTTGCGGCGCCGGCACACCGGGTTCTAGTCCAGGTTGGGGCACTGATCCTGTCCCGGTTGCCCCTCTTCCAGGCCAGCTCTCTGCTGTGGCCCGGGAGTGCAGTGGAGGATGGCCCAAGTGCTTGGGCCCTGCACCCTATGGGAGACCAGGATGAGCACCTGGCTCCTGCCATCGGATCAGCGCGGTGCGCTGGCCACAGCAAGCCAACCGCGGCGGCCATTGGAGGGTGAACCAATGGCAAAAAGGAAGACCTTTCTTTCTGTCTCTCTCTCTCACTGTCCACTCTGCCTGTCAAAAAAAAAAAAAAAAAAAAATCAATGTGATACACCACATCAACAAACTGCAGAAGAAAAACCATATGATTATCTCAATAGATGCAGAGAAAGCATTCAATAAAATTCAACACCCTTTCATGATGAAAACTCTAAGCAAATTGGGTATAGTAGAAACATTCCTCAATATAATCAAAGCAATTTATGAAAAACCCATGGCCAGCATCCTATTGAATGGGGGAAAAGTTGGAAGCATTTCCACTGAGATCTGGTACCAGACAGGGATGCCCACTCTCACCACTGCTATTCAACATAGTTCTGGAAGTCTTAGCCAGAGCCACAGGCAAGAAAAAGAAATTAAAGGGATACAAATTGGGAAGGAAGAAGTCAAGCTATTCCTCTTTGCAGACGATAGGATTCTTTATTTAGAGGATCCAAAGAACTCTACTAAGAGACTGTTGGAACTCATAGAAGAGTTTGGCAAAGTAGCAGGATATAAAATTAATCCACAAAAATTAACAGCCTTTGTATACACAGGCAGTGCCATGGCTGAGAAAGAACTGCTAAGATCAATCCCATTCACAATAGCTACAAAAACAATCAAATACCTTGGAATAAACTTAACCAAGGACGTTAAAGATCTCTACGATGAGAATTACAAAATCTTAAAGAAAGAAACAGAAGAGGATACCAAAAAATGGAAAAATCTTCCATGCTCATGGACTGGAAGAATCAACATCATCAAAATGTCCATTCTCCCAAAATCAATTTATAGATTCAATGCGATACCAATCAAGATACCAAAGACATTCTTCTCATATCTAGAAAAAATGACGCTGAAATTCATATGGAGATGCAGGAGACCTCGAATAGCTAAAGCAATGTTGTACAACAAAAACAAAGCCGGAGGCATCACAATACCAGATTTCAGGACATACTACAGGGCAGTTGTAATCAAAACAGCATGGTACTGGTACAGAAACAGATGGATAGAACAATGGAATAGAATAGAAACACCAGAAATCAACCCAAAAATCTATAGCCAACTTATATTTGATCAAGGATCTAAAACCAATTCCTGGAGCAAGGACAGTCTATTCAATAAATTGTGCTGGGAAAACTGGATTACCACGTGCAGAAGCATGAAGCAAGACCCCTACATTACACCTTACACAAAAATCCACTCAGCATGGATTAAAGATCTAAATCTACGACCTGACACCATCAAATTATTAGAGAACATTGGAGAAACCCTGCAAGATATAGGCACAGGCAAAGACTTCCTGGAAAAGACCCGAGAGGCGCAGGTAGTCAAAGCTAAAATCAACTATTTTGATTGCATCAAATTGAGAAGTTTCTGTACTGCAACAGAAACAGTTAGACGAGTGAAGAGGCAACCGACAGAATGGGAAAAAATATTTGCAAACTATGCTACAGATAAAGGATTAATAACCAGAATCTACAAAGAAATCAAGAAACTCCACAACAACAAAACTAACAACCCACTTAAGAGATGGGCCAAGGACCTCAATAGACATTTTTCAAAAGAGGAAATCCAAATGGCCAACAGGCACATGAAAAAATGTTCAGGATCACTAGCAATCAAGGAAATGCAAATCAAAACCACAATGAGGTTTTACCTCACCCCAGTTAGAATGGCTCACATTCGGAAATCTACCAACAACAGATGCTGGCGAGGTTGTGGGGAAAAAGGGACACTAATCCACTGTTGGTGGGAAGGCAAACTGGTAAAGCCACTATGGAAGTCAGTCTGGAGATTCCTCAGAAACCTGAATATAACCCTACCATTCAAGCCAGCCATCCCACTCCTTGGAATTTACCCAAAGGAAATTAAATTTGCAAATAAAAAAGCCATCTGCACATTAATGTTTATTGCAGCTCAATTCACAATAGCTAAGACCTGGAATCAACCTAAATGCCCATCAACAGTAGACTGGATAAAGAAATTATGGGATATGTATTCTACAGAATACTATACAGCAGTCAAAAACAATGAAATCCGATCATTTGCAACAAAATGGAGGAATCTGGAAAACATCATGCTGAGTGAAATAAGCCAGTCCCAGAGGGACAAATATCATATGTTCTCCCTGATTGGTGACAACTAACTGTGCACCAAAAAGAAAACCTGTTGAAGTGAAATGGACACTATGAGAAATGGTGACTTGATCAGCACCTGCCCTGACTGTTCATGAACAACTTAATACTTTATCCCTCTTAGTATTTTTTTTGCTTGTTCTACTTAATACTATTGGTTGAATTCTGTAATTAATACACAATTATTCTTAAGTGTTGATACTTAACTGAAAAAATGATCCCTGTTAAATATAAGAGTGGGAATAAGAGAGGGAAAAGATGTACAATTTGGGACATGCTGAAGCTGACTTGCCCCAAATGGTAGAGTTAGAAACATACCAGGGGATTCCAATACAATCCCATCAAGGTGGCATGTACCAACGCCATCTCACTAGTCCAAGTGATCAATTTCTCTTCACAATTGATCATAATGATAGGACTTAGAGTCAAACGGATCACATAAACAAGACTAGTGTCTGCTAATACTAACTCATAGAATAAAAAAGGGAGAAAATGATCCAACATGGGAAGCGGGATACACAGCAGACTCATAGAATGGCAGATGTCCTAAATAGCACTCTGGCCTCAGAATCAGCCCTTAAGGCATTCGGATCTGGCTGAAAAGCCCATGAGAGTATTTTAGGCATGGAAAGCCTTGACACTCTGGCAAAAAAAACAAAAAAACAAAACAAAACAAAAAAAACAAAAAACAAAAAAAAACCACCTAAATGAAAGATCTCTGTGAGTGAGATCCCAGTGGAAAGAACAGGTCATCAAAGAAGGAGGTACCTTTCTCTGAAGGGAGGAGAGAACTTCCACTTTGACTACGACCTTGTCCAAATATGATCAGAGTTGGTGAACTCAAAAGGCTTCCAAAGCCTTGGCAACTCATGACAAGAGCCTAGGGTGATTACTGATGCCATAAACAAGAGTGTCAAATTGTTAAGTCAAGAACAGGAGTCACTGTGTACTTACTCCTCATGTAGGATCTCTGTCCTTAATGTGCTGTACATTGGGATTTAATGCTATAACTAGTACTCAAACAGTATTTTTCACTTTGTGTTTCTATGTGGGTGCAAACTGTTGAAATCTTTACTCAATATATACTAAACTGATCTTCTGTATATAAAGAGAACTGAAAATGAATCTTGTGAATGGAAGGGGAGAGGGAGCAGGAAAGGGCAGAGTTGCGGGTGGGAGGGAAGTTATGGAGGGGGAAAGCCATTGTAATCCATAAGCTGTGCTTTGGAAATTTATATTCATTAATTAAAAGTTAAAAAAAAAAAAACCAAAGTCATCCTAAAATTTGAATAAAAGAATTAAAAAAAAAAAAAAGAAAGAAAGAAAAGCCAAGTACTTTTTTGGTTGATCAACCGTAAATTCGATTAAATTAATTTCAATGTCTATAACCTAAGGTCATATTAGCCCTAATCCTGTAAAACTATCCATAATATATATATATATATATATATATATATATATATATATATAAAAACATGTATAAATAATATAGGTAAGTTTTAAGATTAAAAACTCTGAACTAAAAATAGAAGAGAATTAATTCTTGCAGACTCTAACCAAATTCCTTTTGATCACTGATGGTAATCTGTGTTACCTCTTCTGCTTAGTTCATTTATTTTTGGAGTAAATTATGTACCTCTATATGGGAAGCAATACTGTACGGCTGAGACAGCAGAGGCTCTGAAGCCAGATCTGAAGTCAAATAATTTCAGCTACTTAACTAACCAATGTGTCTTCAGACAAACTGACTTTTACAACCTTCAATTTTTCATCTTTTAAAGAAATTTAATGACACTTTCATCATGAGAGTATTATAAGAATTAAATGATATTGTAATTCATGAAACATTTGGCTGATTAACAAATCCAAAATAAAAGTTTCATATTACTCTTATTCCATTCTCTTTTGAGTAATGGCATCCCATCCCTGCAGTTCACTGATTATTCTTAAAGCTTTAATATAATTTTACAATGACAACTAGAAATGAGACACTATTTACTAGATTTGTGCCCTAGAGGTCTTTCCTTGGAACACAATTTGATCTCACAGATTCTTCTGAATATTTTAAAATACTGATTCTGGTGCAGTAGAAAAGATTGGAACAGGGAATTAGGAGACTTAGATTCTAGTTTCATTAGTTCCAGGAAGTAGCTTGAGTTTCATCTCCTTGGACTGGGTAATGGCTCATGAAACATAAGGGTGTTAGACAAGATAATCTCTAAAGCCTCTTTTGGGTCTTTAAAATTCTATGATTTTAACTTCTCTGGAAGAATTGGTTTGGATACTTGGACCTGGGAATAAACTTCATTTATTGAGAAAGAAATGTTCAAGATAGAAAACGCAAAGTAACAAAAAGTAGGGGACAGCAAAAAAACTGACCTAGCTCAAAATACCTCTACTTCTCCATATTCATCCTAGTGAAATTATGTACAGAAATGTTTTCTTGTGTACAACTTTATGCAACAGAATTTTATCTCTTGTGGCAGATATGAACTTAGTATTAGTCCTTCTGGAATACCTCCTCAGGAATCATGGTCTCCTTACCCATGGTAATGACTACGGTGGTGAGTAGTCAGTATCTTCCATTTTGCAGACTTGTTCTCCTGTCAATCTCAGTCAAGCCAAAGGCTAGTGGGTCTGACCTATGAGGTTTAGCAAGATAACCTAAAGAACTATCCCTTTTTTTCTCTCAGTGTCACACATAGTAAGGTGTAACAGACACCTTTCACGTATTTGCCTGGCTCACAACTTCACTTTCCAGGGAAGGCTGTAATATAGATATTTCTACTCACTTCCATTTTTACATGAGTTTATACACCAAGAAATAACAGTATTATTCTAGTTCCTTGTAAAAGCTCAAGTGATCTGGGGAAGGCATCCAAGTATGAGGAAAAGTTTAATTTTAGCTCAGGTCAAGACTATATATTTTTATAGAGACTACGTGTTGGTTTGTTTTCATCCATATCATCCTCATAATTTACTACAACTCACTTTTGGAAACACAAAGTCAGTACAGGATACCAAGAAAATGAGTAACAGCATTTAACATTTCATTTTCGCTTCTTATTATCTATTCACTCAGAGAACTAGATCTCAACTGAGCAGGAACTAGAGGGTGAGAAAGAAAAATGCTACTTTTCTCATAAATGGTATTTGTATTTTCCATAACTATTCTAATAATGTAGCCTTAAAAAGAGATTTGTAAAAGACTGAGAGAACAATTTCTTCAGCCTCCCATTTGTCTAAGCTGTAGAGTATTTCCTTCCGTATAAATATTTCCTGAAAGTAATCAAAAGGCTATCATCTTTTAAAGTCCCTCACTGTGTAGCCTATAAACTTATAAAAAATCCAATCAGAATTTGCTAATACACCCCTCATTTAGGTTCACAATAAATTATGCTTGCTTAGTATGTTTTATAATGTTTAACTGTCAGAGTAAACATTTATATTAGTCATCACACACTATCTTCTATTTCTACACTGTGATCTTTTCAATCAAATGAATCAAATTGTAATTATTGAAGAGTGCACTAAAAAACCAAGGAACCTAATGCTAAAGAATTGTGCAGTACTGAAAAGTAATCTCGGTCTCATTTGTGAGGGCTTCTTTTCCTATATGGAAAATACGTCTCAAGATATTTTAACCCTTATGTATGTTTTTTTTTTTTTCTCTTTAAAGAGGCATAAAGTAGATTTACTTTTTAGTTGTCAAAGACACACAGTTAATGAAACTAGATTTGTAGGCTGACTGCTAATTGTGAAAATGCTGAAGGTAATAACCTCCAACAGATTAAAACATCAAGAAAATAACCAAAAAGAGAAAAGAATTATCTCTAATTATTAAAACCAAATAAACTTACTAAGTGAGTAATATATTAAAAAGGACTTTATATTATCAACATAGAGAAAAACTGAAAGGAAAATATAAGACACTAGCTTAAACTTACTGGATTATCTGTGGAATCCTCAGTCAACTGTAAACCAAAATAGTCTCGCTCGGTCAAATCAAGATGCTTGAAGACTATATCCAACAGAACTTGCCCCTGATCATGTTTCTGAAAGAAAAAAAAAATTTAATTCAAATTTGATAAGACTGCACACTTTACACTTTTTTGTTCTCCTCTATTAAATTGGCAACTGTTTCTATACCAATAATCTGAGAATGAAGATCTCACATGTGACACAGTAATTTAAAAAAAAAATTGACTTTAGGCAAACTGATTCAAAGAGAACACAATAAATATGAAGGTATGAAGAAATCTGATTGAAAATGTCTTTTACTTTCAGGCTATTATGGTATTTTTTATTTCATATTTTACCACATTAATTCATTTACTGCTTCATATCATTTTCCTATGTTTTTCATTATTATATTTAAACTATGAATAGAACATGACATATTTGATAAAATACAATTGTGTACAAAATAATGCCACAAAAAGGGAAACAAAGATAGTGAAATTTATTTGAAGCAAATTTGATAAAGGACTAATATTTGCATTTCAAAGTACTCAGATATCTTTGGAGAAATATCACATTTTAACCTCACAAGCATTCTGTCATGGAAGCTTTATTTATTATTCCTATTATTCCTGTTTTAGTAAGAATGAGTAACTGTAATTTCATCACTTTACACAGCCACTAAATTGTGACAGAAAAGACATGATTGGATAATCCCCTAGAAAGAAATATAATAAAAAAAAAAAACACAGAGAAGCAGTCAGTAACAAAAGAAATTTAAATGGGAAATTCTAATGAATGCCACAGCAAACAACAATCCAAAAAATAAAATCCAATCAATAGGATTTAAAAAAATACTTACTAGTACTAATGTTATACAGGTTAAATAACCCTCATCCAAAATGCTTGAGACTTGAAATGCTTTAGATCTCAGAAGATTTTCGGTTTTATTTGAATAGCTAAACAGACTTACATAAACATCCCTAATGTGAAAATTCAAAATCTGACATGCTCCCAAATCTGAAATTTTTTGACTGCTAACAGGACACTCAAAAATTTCAGATTTAGGAGCCTTTCAGATTTCTAGATTAGGGATGCTCAACCTTCAGATATAATCTGTTGGGAAAACAAGTTGGAAATTCATAACAATATTGACTACAATATTGTAAAAAAAATAAAATACAATAAACAAAATCCAATATTGGAAGAAACAGCTATACAAAATAGTAGTAGTCAATTTAATATTTTCCATATAAGATATATACTGAAAAAACACAGGGGTAAATAGTAGTTAATAGTTACTGCTACTTTTTCCTCTCATTAGCCAGAGCAGTTAAGAAGCTTCCAGCTACAAGGCACAATCTAAATTCTGAGCCAAAACCATAAGGACTTTTTTTTTTCATACAATAGAGTCTAGAGGCACAACAGAATCCAGAGCAATCTAATTTAGCAATAAGAAACACAGTCAAGGACTAGGTTTTTTTCCATCTCTGTTAATCTGCATTGCAAGTATTGGCTACACTTGTGAGATTTTAGCAGTATAGTCATAGTACTTTCAAGATTCATAATTGAACATGACAATGTTCAAAGGAGGTACCTTCCTTGTAAAGTTACCTAACAAAAAACTTTGCTTCCTGTCTTACTGGCCAGAATTAGATCAAAAGACTATTTGCAAAAATCAATGCTAGGTAAGATATGCTTCAAAGAGTGCTTCTCAGTGTTGGTCCCCATTTTAATCACTTGCAATTGACTTCTATGTTAATGAATAGTTCCTTCACTACCCCACTCCCATTCTGATTAAATTGATGAGTCAGAGACCCAGCATCAGTTTTTTCAAGAACTACTAAAGTGATTCCAATGTACTTTTCTAGAGTACACTGTAACAGACTCATAGATGGAATAGACTCATTTATTCCTATACCTCCAGTTAAATGACAATGATTGATTATGTTGATATTTCCATGTGTGTTGGCTTTTTGTATATCTTCACAGAAATGTCCAACAAATTGCCCCATTGTAAATTAGGTTGTTATCTTTTTGTTATTGTACTCTAAAGAGAACTTTATGTATTTTGGATACTAAATACTTATTATATATGTAATCGGAAAATGTTTTCTCCCATTCTATTAAGTTGTCAAACCCAATGGGTAGAAAAAAAACTGAGGTATTCTCCAAACCCAGGGAAAACAAGTGCGGAGCTTAGAGTTCCATGCATCACAGATAGGAAGGAGGAATTGTCTTCTACCCTTTCCCTAGCTACACCATAAAGTCCTTCACAATATGCCCTTTCATAGGATCTTGGGTGGCAAGCAAAAGCAGAACACATAGGCTGAAATTCCATTTTAACCTGTTGGTAGCAGGCAGTGTTCAGCTTCCCCAGTTGGGGTGATGTTAGCAGAAACTGAGTGAAGCCCAGACTTCCACCATCACCTCTAACACAGAGCTGTAGCAGGTGGCATCTCCCAGATGGAGAGAAGGAGGACTTATGAAAGAAAAGTGGGTAGACAGACATCTTCAGTGAACTACATGCAAAACTAACCAAAATTAAAATGGCAAGAGGTATAAGAACTTAACCACAATGTGAAATACATGGACAGTTTGCTGAAAGATCTTTGGATAACATATACACAAAGAACAGAATGGCACTGAAAATATTAAGGAAACAAACTGCTATTAGAGCTATAATCCAGGGCTGGAACTGTGGCACAGCCGGCTAAAGGCCTGCCCTGAAGTGCCAGTATCCCATATGGGCATTCTAGTCCCGGCTGCTCCTCTTGTGATCCAGCTCTCTGCTATGGCCTGGGAAGGCAGTGGAAGATGGCCCAAGTCCTTGGGCCCCTGCATCCATGTGGGAGACGGGGAAGAAGCTCCTGGCTCTGGATTGGTGCAGCTCCGGCCGTTGGGGCCATCTAGGGAGTGAACCAGTGGATGGAAGACCTCTCTCTCTGTTTTGACCTCTCTCTGTAACTCTTCCAAATAAATAAAATAAATCTTAAAAAAAAAAAAAAAAAAACAAACTATAATCCACAGGGACCAGCATCGAGGCATAGGCGGCTAAGTTGCAATCTGCAGCAAAGGTATCTTATATTGAAGTAGCGGTTTGAGTTAAGGCTGCTCCGCATCTGATCCAGCTCCTTGCTAATGCACCTGGAAAGGTAGAAGATGGTCTAAGTACCTGGACCTCTGTCACCCACATGAGAGTCCCAGATGGAGTTCCTGGTTCCTGACTTCATTCTGGCCCAGCCTCAGTCCCCATCATCACATCCATTTGGGGAGTAAACCAGTGGATAAAAGATCTTTCTCTCTGTTTCTTCCTTTCTCTGTGTCACTTGCCTTTGAATCTTTGAATTAAATAAGTCTTTGGGTGAAAAAAAAAAAAAAAAAAAGCTAAGCTCCACAAAAGTAGGTCAGGATATTTATCTGACCAACATGACTCTGCTACAGAGAAGACTGAATAGGATCCAAACACAATACCCAAAATGTCCAAGATACAATACACAGAACACAATGCCCAAAATGTCTAAGACACAATCTAAAAATCATCCATCATACCATGAGCTAGGCAAATCTCAACTAGGCTGAGGAAAGACAATCAACAGACGCTAACATCAACTCAGCTGCTGGAATCATCTGACATGGATTTGGAAGCAACCACCACAAAAATGTTTCAAGGAGACATTATGAATGCCCACCAAAGAAATAAAACACATAAAAGAACCAAACAGCAATTACACTTAAATAACTAAAAAATATATATATAGTAACAAACAAAAACTGAGTGGATGGGCTCAAGAGATAAATGGAGGTAACAAAGAAAACAATCAATGAACTTAAAGAAGGATCAATAGAAATTATTCAATATGACTAACACAGGAAAGACAGAGAGGAGTAAAACAAAATGAAACCCCCAGAGACTTGTGGGACAAGGGAAAAATGATGTAACATTCATTTCACCGGAGTCTCTAAAAGAGAAGAGAGTTTTAGGATAATAAAATATTTGAAGAAATATTACCTGAACATTTTATAATCTATCAGAAGCAAAAACACAGATCTAAGAATTTAAGTGATCTCCAAGCAAACTGAATCCAAACAACTCCAACTGATTCTCATGCAAAATGGATCCAAAGAAATCTACCCTAAATTAATCATCAAAATATTAAAATTACTTAATTTCAAAGAGTTAAAGAGAGACAGGGAAGGAGAGAGAGAGAGAGAGAGAGAGAGAAAGGGAGAGAGAGAGATCTTCCATTGTTGGTTTACTCCCCAAATGGCTACAATGGCAGCACTGAGCCAGGCTAAAGCCAGGAACTTCAACAGGGTCTCCCATGTGGGTGGCAGGGGCCAAACCACTTGGGCGATCCTCTGCTGTTTTTTCCAGGCCATTAGCAGGGAGCTGGATCAGAAATGGAACATCCGAGACATTAGCCAGCACCTACATAGGATGTGGTGTTGCAGGTGGTGGCTTTATCTGTTAAGCCACAACGCCAGCCCCAAAATACTACAACTTAAACACAAATTAAAAATCTTCAAAGTAGCTAGGAGAAAAAAGGGAGACCTTACTTCTAGACAATGACAGTTTCAATAAGAACAAGTTTCTCACCTGCAATCATGAAGACCAGAAGGAGGTATACATTTTTCAAGTGCTGAAAGAAAACAACTATTGACACAAAACTTACATCATTCTATAGAAATGAAGAGCCAATAATGACTTTCTCAGAAAAAGAAAATTTAAGGGAACTTATCACTGAGACTATCGCTACAGGAATTTCTAAAGGAAGTTCTCCAACTAGAATGGAAATAACATGAAGAAACTTGAACACTAGAGCAAAGAGCAATGGAACTGGAGAAATAGAACTAAACATAAAAGCCTATTCTCTTCAGTATGGAAACTCAATTTTCCCAATACCATTTATTTGAGTCAGTCCTTTTTTCACAGCATGTTTTAGCACATTTGTCAGAGGCAAGTTGATTACAGATGTGTGGATTTGTTTCAGGGGTTTCCATTCTGTTTCACTGTCTACATGTCTATTTTAAGGCCAGTACCATGGCGTTTTGGTTACAAAAGCCCTGCAATGTCTTTTGAAATCTGATATTGTGATGACTCTTCAACAGAGCATTGGCTATTTGGAGTCTTTTATGTTTCCATATGAATTTTAGGATTTTTTTTTCTAATTCTCTAAAGAATGTCATTAGTATTTTGATAAGGGTTGTATTGAATCTGTTAAATTGCTTTGGGTAGTATGGATATGTTGATAATACTAATTGTTTCAATCCATGAACATTGGAGGTTTGATGACTAGATCAAGAAAATGTGGTATAACTACAAGATGGAATACTACTCAGTCATAAGAGAATGAAATTCTGATATTTGTAACAAAATGCATAGACTGAAGATCACTGGTACTAAGGAAAATAAGCCAGACAAAGACAAATCCCATGTTTTCTCTCAGTTGGGGAAGTTAATATATGTAGTATAAAACATGTTTACTTGCCATATTATTTGGTAGCCTCTATAATTGTTGTCCTCTTTGATTTTTACCCTTTACATAGTAATATACCCCCTTTTCCTAATTTTAGTATCTTGGTCATGAAGCCTACATTATGTGATATTAATATCCCTGCTTTCAAGAAAAGTCGTATGGCTGGGGCCAGTGTTGTGGCACATCAGGTTAAGCTACCACCTACAAAGTTAGCATTCCTTATGGGCACCAGTTCAAGTTCAAGCTGTTCAACCAACTTCCAATTCTGCTCCATGCTAATGCACCCTGGAAAGCAGCTAAAGAGGGCCCCTGCACCCACGTAGGAGACCTGGATCAAATCTCAGTCTCCCGGATTCTGCCTGGCCCAGCCCTGGGTGTTCTAGCCTTTTGGGGATTGAACCAGTGGACAGAAGATTGATCTCTCTCTCTCTCTCTCTCTCTCTCTCTCTATCTATCTCTGTCTTTCTCTAACTCTGCCTTTCTATTTTTTTTTGGACAGGCAGAGTTAGTGAGAGAGACAGAGAGAAAGGTCTTCCTTTTTCCATTGGTTCACCCCACAATGGCCGCTACGGCTGGCGCGTTGCGGCCAGCACGCTGCACCAATCCAAAGCCAGGAGCCAGGTGTTTCCTCCTGGTCTCCCATGCGGATGCAGGGCCCAAACACCTGGGCCATCCTCCACTACCCTCCCGGGCCACAGCAGACAGCTGGACTGGAAGAGGAGCAACCGGGACAGAATCCAGTGCCCCAACCAGGACTAGAACCCCCGGTGCTGGCGCCGCAGGCGGAGGTAGTGAGCTGCGGCACCGGCCCTAACTCTGCCTTTCAAATAGATAAATAAATAAATATTTTAAAAAAAGAAAAATTGTGTATCTATATATTTAAGTTATAAAGTGAATATGGCAGAATGTTCAAAATCATTAACTATTAAATCTAGGTGTGCCAATGAACTCTTTATACTTTTCTGTAATATTTGAAATATTTAAAAATAAAAAGCCCCTAAATTAAGCTTGATAGTTAAAAAAATTATAACTATCTGATATTCCACTAATGTCTACAGAAAAAATATTTAAGATAATTTTATTATCCTGGAGGGAAGACAATGCAATTATACTTGCATTATGAAGGTAGAAGATAAGGATCCCTGAAAGATTAGGTTTGAATATTTCACTCTAAGTGGTAAAATGTCACTACCAATATACTATGGAAATTTATAAATGTAAATTATAATACCAATAGCAACCACCAAAAAAAGAGCTATACAAACAGATACTCTCAGGGACAGGCACTACATCCCAGCAGATTAAATCACCAGTAGGGATGCCTGTGGAGTTACACAGAGAGAGGAGAGGCAGAGAGGGAGAGAAAGAAAGAGGTCTTCCATCCACTGGTTCACTCCCCAGTTGGCCACAATGGCCAGAGCAGTGCCAATCCGAAGCCAGGAGCAGGGGGCTTCTTCCGGGTCTCCCATGCATGTGCAGGGCCCAAGGGCTTGGACCATCTTCTACCGCTTTCCCAGGCCATAGCAGAGAGCTAGATCGGAAGTGAAGCAGCCGGGTCTCGAACTGGCGCCCATATGGGATGCTGATCCTTCAGGCTAGGGCATTAACCCGCTGTGCCACAGCGTCAGCCCCCTACACAATACATCTTTCAGAAATGAAGGCAAAACAGAGATATTCATACATAAAAACCAAGTGAATTTGTCTCCCTCAAATTGAGTTTACAAAATATACAAAAGGCTATTGTGGTTATCTGGGCAATAAACTAGCAGATGGACTACCTTTCTCCCTCCTCCTCGCCCCCCACCCCAATGTCTTTTTCCCTTTTTCCCTTCCTGACTCTGCTTTTTCAAAAAACAATTTAAAAAAAAAAAAAAAAAGGAAATTCTGGGGCCAGTGCTGTGGCATAGCAGGTAAAGCTGCAGCCTGCAGTGCTGGCATCCCATATGGGCACCAGTTCAAGAACCAGCTGCTCCACTTCCAATCTAGCTTTCCACTGTACCCTGGGAAAACAGTAGAAGATGGCCCAAGTCCGTAGGCAACTGAAACCACAAGGGAGACCCAGAAGAAGCTCCAGGTACCTGGCTTTGGATCAGCACAGCTCCAGCTGTTGTGGGCATTCGGGGAGTGAATCAGTGGATGGAAGACATCTGTCTCTCTCTTTCTTTCTCTGCCTCTGTCTGTAGCCCTGCCTTTCAAATAAATAAATAAATCTTAAAAAAAAAAAAAAGGGGGGGGGAGTTCTTCAGGCTGAAAGCAAGTGACCCCAGACAGTTATATGAACCCACATGAAAAACCAAAGAGCACCAGTATAAAATAAACATACAATTATAAAAGAGAATAAAGATCACGTCCTTTTTTTTTTTTTTTCCTTAACTGATTTTAAAGGCAACTGATTAAACAATATGTAACAATACTTGGGTTATAATAAATAAAACCTCTAAATAGCCAAAGCAAAAACTGTCAGAATTAAAAGGAGAAATAAGCAATTGAACAATCATTGTTGGAGACTCCTACACTCAACTTTGAATAATTTATAAAACAAGGCAGGTATCAATAAAGAAACAGAAGACTTGAAATGCACTAACAGAACTAATAAGACTTAATGGAAAGATCAGGCATAAATAGCAGTATGCCCATTCTTATCAAATACACACGAAATATTCTTCAGGAGAAACTACATTAAACCCTAATAAATTTACAGAAACTGAAATCGTACACAGAATGTTCTCCAACAATATACGCAATCGATTAGGACTCAATAAAAACGAAATTTAGGAAATTTACAAATCCATAGAAATTAAATAGTATATTCCTAAATAACTAATCAGTTGAAGAAGAAATCATAAGGGAAGTCAGAAAATACTTTGAGATCAACGAAAATGAAGACAACATACCACAACTGATAGGATTCAACTAAACCAGAGCAAAATTCATAGCTGTAAATATCTACATTAAAAAACGAAGTCCTCATATTAAATGATAATTTGAGCAGAAATATCTGAAGTGGAAGATTAAGAAACAGCGGGGGGGGGGGGGTTGGCGCTGTGGCTCACTTGGTTAATCCTCCACCTGCGGCACCGGCATCCCACATGGGCGCCGGGTTCTAGTCCCAGTTGCTCCTCTTCCAGTCCAGCTCTCTGCTGTGGCCTGGGAGGACAGTGGAGGATGGCCCAAGTGCTTGGGTCCCTGTACCCACATGGGAGACTGGGAGGAAGCACCCTGCTCCTGGCTTTGGATCAGCGCAGCGCAGGCTGTAGCATCCATTAGGGGGGTGAACCAACGGAAGGAAGACCTTTCTCTCTGTCTTTCTGTCTATAACTCTACCTGTCAAAAAAAAAAAAAAAAAAAAAAGAAGAAGAAAGAAAGAGAAGAAACAGCAGGGTATGAGCATTTAGCCTAATGGTTAAGATGCTGGGTAAGATGCCTATATCACATCTTTACCTGTTTTTTTTTGTTTTTTTGTTTTTTCCCCTAAGACTTATTTATTTATTTGAAAGGCAGAGTTGTAGGGGTAGGGGTAGGGGTAGGGGTACAGGTAGAGAGAGGTCTTCCATCTGCTGGTTCACTCCCCAAATGGCCACAATGGCCAGAGCTGGACCAAAGCCAGAAGCTTTGGTCTCCCACGTGAGTGCAAGGGCCCAAGCACTTGGGCCATCCTCTACTGCTTTTTGAGGCATTAGCAGAGAGCTGGATGATAAGTAGAACAGCTAGGACTTGAACTGGCACCCATATGGGATGCCGGCACTGCAGGCACCAGCCTTTTTTACCTGGACCTGATATCCAGATCTAGCTCCTGATCCCAGCTTTCTGCTTTTGCAGACGTTGGGAGGCAGCACAGGAGACCTGGATTGAGTTCCTGACTCCTGGCTTCAGTCCTGGGCCAGCCCCATCATTATGAAATCAGGGGAGTGAACTAGTGCATGGTCACTCTCAAAAATAAAAATATAATTTTTTAAATAGAGAAAAATCAATAAAACAAAGCTCTAGAAAAGATCAGGAAAACTGACAAATCTTAAGGTAGACATAACAAGAAAAGGAGACAATCAAGAATGCAAGAAGGCATATTAGTACTGAACTTACAGAATAAAGATGTTAAGGGATTATTATGAACAAATGCAGAGAAAGTTCAAAAAGTTCATGGAAAATGGACTTAAAAGATGTGTATTTTGGTGCAAAAACGTTTTGAAATCCATTTACCACTTTTCACAGAACACATTTTCCATGACTTTCTGAAGACCCCTTCAAATGCCAACAGATCAAGTAATTTAGATGAAATGGACAAACTTCTAGAAAGACATCTGCTACTAAAACTGACTCAAGAAAAAAACAGAAAATATTAACACAACAAAAAGTAAAGAGATTGAGTTAGAAATGCAATAACTTGTCACAAAGAAAAGACAAGGTCCAGATGGTTTCACTGTTAAAAAAGAAGTAATAAAAAAATTAGTTTACGTTTCAACTCTGAGAAGAAAAGAGTATATAGAGTAAGCATTGTGAGAATACACATGTTTATCACAGTGGTGAACCAAAGTAAGCTGCAGTTTACTTTGCACTTTAGGTTTTCCCTTCTAGGTTATTTTTTATAAGAAAAAAATTACTTTTGATAAAAATATAAACAAGAGTAGGCACTGTAGCACAGTGGATCAAAGCCCCAGCCTGCAGTGCTAGCATCCCATATGGGTACCGGTTCAAGTACTGCTATCACCTGGGAAAGCAGCAGCAGATGGTCCAAGTCCTTGGGCCCCTGCATCCACATGGGAGACCTGGAAGAAGCTCCTGGCTCCTGGTTTCAGATCAGCACAGCTCCAGCCATGGCAGCCATCTAGGGAGTGAACAAGCAGGTGGAAGTGCATTGAGGTGCATTCCCCTATGTGGGTACAGGATCCAAGCACTTGGGTCATCTTTTGTTGCCTTTCCAGGCACATTAGCATTGAGCTGATCAGAAGCGGAGCAGCTGGGGCTGAACTGGCACCTATACAGTTACAAGAGTTTCTGTTTGGAGTGATCAAAAAGTTTTGGAAAGAGATAGTGCTGGTTATATCACACTGTAAATGTAATTAATGCCACTGAATTTTAGACTTAAAAATTGCTAAATTTTATGTTATATGTTTTATAATTTTTTAAAATACTGTAATATACCAAACCCACTGAGCCCAGCTGGTGATTCTCGCCTGTGATTATAGCTAGATGGCAGCTAGTAAACTCATCTAAGTTTGACTGACCCGGACATACTAAGAGATGATCCACTTTTATAGCAGTAGTTGATGCTGAGTGTTGGTTGGGAAGCCAGCAGGGACTGTTGACCAGGACACTTACACACGGCCTCTCTATACGGTGTGAATTTCTCCTACCACAACAGCTGAAGTATGAGACAGATTGTTCCAAGAGGAGATACAGCTGGAAGCTGCAAAGCTCCTTATAATTGGGAATCACAAAGGATAACTTCATCACCAAGGACAAAAGCAAGTCACAGAGATCAGCCAAGATTTAAGGGGTGAGGGACTTCACAAAGTATAAATGGCAAAAGGTACAGCTTACTGGGGGTCCATATTTGGGGGCTAGCTACCATAAATGGTATGCTATATAGTAATTCTGAGAAAAGAGGTTGAATGATATGTGACACTGCTGACAATTAAAACATCCAAAAACTGGTGATGAGGACACCAGAATGATGGTTACTGATTACTTCTGACCCCCACACACTATCAAAATCCTCAAGGAAATACTAGTTAGCACTCATACAGACTGGTAAAGTTGGTTTTTTTTTTTTATTATGTGATCCACAAAAAAGTAGAAGGTAAACAGCTCCTGGGGAACTCTCTTATAATGCTCAATAGACATAAAACTTGCAGATTTTACTTTGCGTATTTAAAGCCCTCTATTTCAAAATTAGCACCTGAAACATTCTACTTGCCACTTTGCCTTCCTTTAAAAGATGAACTCAAATAGATATCTTTCCATGAAGATAAACAATTTGTGCATTTTGTCAATTTAATCATTTCTATTTATCTAGTGTGTGATTAATATTTTGTTCAGTCAACCTTCAAAAATCTTGACAATGTAAACCATCAATTAAGAAAGCAAATGTACGTGTATGCGCATATGGTTAGGAGCAAAACAAAATCTCTTGACTGAATTTTCTGAATAAGATATTCCTAATGATCAAAACTGCAGATAAAGGATTTTTAAAAATTTTATTCACCAAAAAAATTTTATTGAAATGTTAAACTTAGATCACAACTTCTCAACCAACACTGGCACTGTCTTCATTTTGTATCTTATAACTGTTGTGGGTGGCAGGGAAGACTGCACTGTGCACTGTAGGATGTCTAGCATCATCCTTGGCTTCTACCCATTTGATGGCAAAAACACCCAACACCCAATGTGACAACCGAAATTGTTTCCAGATATTGCCAAATATCTCTGGGATGGGAAGAGATAGCAGAGATGGGAGAAGCTACAAAATCTTCCCCGTTTGAGAACAACTGCTTTAGAAGACACTTAAGAGTTTCACGTTTGGGCTCAACAACTCTTTTTTTTTTTTTACTCCTCCGCCTTGCGGCTCCGGCACACCGGGTTCTAGTCCCGGTCGGGGCGCCGGATTCTGTCCCGGTTGCCCCTCTTCCAGGCCAGCTCTCTGCTGTGGCCAGGGAGTGCAGTGGAGGATGGCCCAAGTCCTTGGGCCCTGCACCGCATGGGAGACCAGGAGAAGCACCTGGCTCCTGCCATCGGATCAGCGCGGTGCGCTGGCGCTGTGGCGGCCATTGGAGGGTGAACCAACGGCAAAAGAAGACCTTTCTCTCTGTCTCTCTCTCTCACTGTCCACTCTGCCTGTAAAAAAAAAAAAAAAAAAAAAAAAAAAAAAAAAAAAAAAAAAATTCATGCACAAAAATTCTTGGGCCGGCGCTGTGGCGCAGTGGGTTATCGCCCTGGCCTGAAGCACCGGCATCCCATATGGGCGCCGGTTCTGGTCCCGGCTGCTCCTCTTCCAATCCGGCTCTCTGCTATGGCCTGGGAGAGCAGCAGAGGATGGCCCAAGTCCTTGGGCCCCTGAGCCCGTGTGGGAGACCTGGAAAAAGCTCCTGACTTTGGATCGGTGCAGCTCCGGCTGTTGTGGCCAATTTGGGAGTGAACCATCGGATGGAAGACCTCTCTCTGCCTCTCCTCTCTCAGTGTAACTCTTTCAAATAAACAAATGACTCTTAAAAAAAAAAAAAAGATTTATTCATTTACTTGAAAGTCAGAGCTACACAGAGAGAGAAGGAAAGGCAGAGAGAGAGAGAGAAGTCTTCCATCCAATGGTTCACTCCCCAGATGGCCGCAATGGCTGGAGCTGTGCTGATCCAAAGCCAGGAGCCAGGAGCTTCCTCTGGTGCAGGGGCCCAAGGGCTTGGGCCATTCTCCACTGCTTTCCCAGGCCACAGCAGAGAGCTGGATCGGAAGTAGAGCAGCCGGGTCTTGAACCGGCGCCCACATGGGATGTCGGCACTACAGACAGCAGCTTCACCCGCTACGCCACAGCACCAGCCCCTAAACAACTCTTACTAAAAGTACCCTTTGTAAAACTACAAATAGGTTTCTCATTCAGGATTAGAAAAGTACGAAAGAGAAAGCCCTACTCCATGAGTGAGGAGAACAGTAAGTCTAAGTACAGCTAGGATTTAATATGGATTTTTTTATTCTGTCCATTTAATAAATGCACTGAAACAGGAAAATGTGCTCTATAAATAATAGCTAATTATAGAATGTTAATGAGGCCATGGCACTCTCAGTCTCTCCCAACTGCATTGCTCTACAAAGCCAGAGAATGTGTGCTTTGTAAAGTCATTTAAAATATTCATTCCTGAGTCCCAACACAGACCCATGAAATTGAGCATGGAGGCAGCAATATGAACTTGTAATAATCTTTCCCTAATAACCCATCATTATAGTCTTCTGCTTACAAGATCATAAGAAAAACAGCACCACAACTATTTATTGCTAGTCTTTCATGGCTACAACTTTAATTAAATTTTAAATTTGTGTCATTGATCACCCAGGAACATAGAGATGGAGCAGAATAACATCTAACTGATAGCAGATGGTGTGGAAGATAAAAACACCAGTTTGAAGGGCCAAAGGACTGGATTCTAGTCTTAGCTTTACCACTTATTTGGCATGTGGCTATGGGCAAGCCACAAAATCTCTGAGTTTGATTTTTTTTTTAATCTGTAAAAAAGAAAAAAGAAAAAAAAAAAGGACGTAATTGCCCCTTCACATTTTTATTGACAAGAACCAAAAACAAATGTGAAAGCTGTGAAAATAAAGTACCAATATGATAGATTCATATTGCTTAATAGATAGGAATACAAATCCACAACTGAGTAGAAAGACATATTCTAAAAGTTATCCAAGACAATATTAATTTGTATATACAAAAAAAGCTGTTTCTGCAGAAACATATCCTAAGTATTACTCAAAATCAAAAAATAAAGCAGAATAAGAAGATATTTAGATCAAGCAAGTTCAAAGGCAAAGAACTCTATGATAAACAAGAGAATTTCCCAGATGAGAAGCTGAGAGAATTTATTCAGATGTCATGTGGAGCTGGTCTTGTCCATAGCAGGTAAAGCTGTCACCTGTGATACTGGCATCCTATACAGGTGCCAATTCACGTCCTGGCTTCTCTACTTCTGAATCAGTTCCCTGTTAATGGCCTGGGAAAAGCAAACGAAGATGCCCCAAAGATGGCTCCCGCCACCTACATGGGAGACCGGGAAGAAGCTCCTGGCTCCAGGCTTTGTGGCCATATGGGGAGCGAACCAACAGATGAAAGTGTTCTCTCTCTCCCCCTCCCTCCCTCTCTTTCAAATAAATAAAATTTTTAAAAATTTTTAAAAAAGAAGTGTGTGAGTAGAAAAAAATCTTGCTTGATTTTAACATGGCTTAAAACTGTTTGTATTAAGAGGTGGCATTGTAGCACAGCAGGTAAAGATACCACCTCGGACATCAGCACCCCATTTGGGTGCTGATTCAAGTCCCAGCAGCTCCATTTCCCTTCTAGCTCCCTGCTAATGTGCCCGGGAAGGCAGTAGAGGATGTGTCCTAAGTTCTTGGGCCACTAGACCTACATGGGGAGACCCGGCTATATACTTAGGATGTGTTTCTGCGGAAACAGCTTTTTTTTTTTTTTTTTTTTTTGTATAATCAAATTACTAACTCAGGGATTTTGTGGCTTGCCCATAGTCACATGTCAAATAAGTGGTATTATTTGAATGGGGTCGGCGCTGTGGCTCAGAGGGTTAATGCCCTGGTGTGAAGTGCCGGTATCCCATATGGGCGCCTGTTCTAGTCCAGGCTGCTCCTCTTCGGTTCCAGCTCTCTGCAACGGCCTGGGATAGCAGAAGATGGTCCAGCCCTTTTGCCCTTCAAACTGGCTTCAGTCTGGGCCAGCCCTTGCCACTGTGGCCATTTGGGGAATAAATAGCAAACAGAAGATTTCCACCTCTCTCTCTCACTCCAACTCTGCCTTTCAAATAAATAAGTAAATCTTTAAAAATATAGTTTGTGGTGTCAGCACTGCAGAGTACTAGATTAAGCCTCCATCTGCAGTGCTGGCATCCCATATGGGTGCAGGTTCATGTCCCAGCTACTCCACTTCTGATCTAGCTCTCTGCTATGGCTGGGAAAACAGCAGAAGATAGCCAAAGTGCCTGGGCCCCTGCACCCGCATCGAAGACCCAGAAGAAGCTCCTGGCTACTGGCATTGGATCGGCTCAGCTTGTGGCCATCTAGGGAGTAAACCAGTGGATGAAAGACCTCTCTCTACCTCTGTCTGTAACTCTTTCAAATAAACAAACAAATCTTAAAAAACAAAGAAAAAAACACAACAGGAAGAATAACCTAAGAAATATGGTCACCTTAATTATATACAACTATATATCTGAATAATGAAAGTTTCCTAGTCCTTAACAATTATAGCTTAAAGCACTTCAAAATATAAGGAAAAAAGCTTTGATGATCTATCACAAATTACAAAGTCAGAATTTTCTTTTTCTTTCTTCTTTTCTTTTTTTAAAGCGTTTTTTTGGAAGGCAGAGTTATAAAGAGGTCTTCCATCTGCTGGTACACTCCCCAGATGGTCACAACGGCCGGAGCTGAGCTGATCTGAAGCCAGAAGCTCTTTCTGGGTCTCCCATGTGGGTGCAGGGGCCCAAGCACTTGGGCCATCTTCTACTGTTTTCTGAGGCCTTAGCAGAGAGCTGGATGATAAGAGAGAGAGAAAAACAGAGAGAGAGAGGTCTTCCATCTGCTGGATCACTCCCCAAATGGCCACAATGGCTGGAGTTGTGCTAATCCACAGCCAGGAGCCAGGAGCTTCTTCCAGGTCTCCCACATGGATGCAGGGGCCCAAGCACTTGGGCCATCCTCGACTGCTTTCCCAGGCCATAGCAGAGAGCTGGATCGGAAGTAGAGCAGCTGGGACTCAAATCAGCACCCATATGGGATGCTGGCACTGCAGGCAGTGGCAGCTTTACCTGCTATGCCACAGTGCCAGCCCCAGAATTTTCATACACTACAAAAATTGGCAATTATATCTTTTTAGCAGTAAGAGGATCATCTAAACATCTAATTTTGCTCAGAAAAGTGCGATTTTTAATAAACTCTCCTTCAAAGTAGACATTGCTGAAAATCAATTTGAGCACTGTCAAGGTTAAACATGGCAGACTGAACACAAATGTTTGCATAAGGCACACTAAAACAATAGTGAGAGGAATAAAACAGAACACTAAGAAGGTTTTAGAAAATGAAAAACAACTTAAGTGGTAACCAACTAACAACAGCCAGAAGAAAGCTTAAATAAATAAAAAAAAAAAAAAAGAAGAAGAAGAAGAAGAAGAAGAAGGCTTAGAAGCAAGTTAATTCACCCCCACAAATTCTAGAAAAAAAAGATGAATAAATTAACTTTGAAAAACTAAATCTGGAGGGGAGTGAACAAAAAGATGGCTTTAAAGTTTGTTTAAGGAACAGCCAGTTTCATGGTCATCTCTCACTTTCCCCTGCCTACTGTCTTTACAGATTTACTCTCTCAAGAAAATGAAACAGAAGGAATCTGGACTCAGGGATATCAGGTACACATGATTAATTCTAACTGTGCTGAAAACCGGCAGAGCCCGCAAAGTAAGTGAAAGTCTACTCGCTGAACAGACTACATGCTGGGACCTCTGCAGTCCCTTTCTCTCCATCAGCTCAACAGGACCAGTAGTAAGGTTCTACAAACACAGGATGAACAACTGCAGAGTCCTCTGTTGGGAAAATAAATACTGAACTAACCAAATATTATTATATAGCTACTGTGTTTACTGGGAGAATGACAAAGAGGAAGTATTTGTATATGGAGGAGGAAGTGAATTACAAGAGACCTAAATTCTCATCCCCCAAAGTCAATACATAACATGAATAACCCCAAAACAAAGATAAAACCAAAAATGACATAAGCCATGTTTATTAGAACCATGGCAATATATAACTGTAAATAAATATGATTAATCCTAGGTGTAACAGGGCAAGGATCTGCTGATTTTTGTTATATGACTTGTAGAATTATTTAGTTTTTTAAATTGTGTACATAAATAAAGCACTAAAATGTTAAGAAAAAAATGTTTGAGGAAATCTGAGTGGTATGTATAATTGATATTTTAAAAGGAATTAACAGATTAAACTTATGTAAGGGCTAGGAATAATATTCAACAAATACTACTTAAATAATACTTAACAAAAAAAGTTTTGAAAATAAGTGTTGCAAAGGAAAAATAAGGCCAAAACATCTTCACTGGTTAAAGAAATCAATCCATGTAATACAGATAGTATACATTCTTTTTTTTTTTTTTTTTTTTTTTTTGACAGGCAGAGTGGACAGTGAGAGAGAGAGAGAGAGAGAGAAAGGTCTTCCTTTGCCGTTGGTTCACCCTCCAATGGCCGCCACGGCCGGCGTGCTGCGGCAGGCGCACCGCAATGATCCAATGGCAGGAGCCAGGTGCTTATCCTGGTCTCCCATGGGGTGCAGGGCCCAAGCACTTGGGCCATCCTCCACTGCACTCCCTGGCCACAGCAGAGAGCTGGCCTAGAAGAGGGGCAACCGGGACAGAATCTGGCGCCCTGACCGGGACTAGAACCCGGTGTGCCGGCACCGCAAGGCGGAGGATTAGCCTGTTGAGCCACGGCGCCGGCCAGATAGTATACATTCTTACATTTATCTTAATGGAAACATGCTTTTGGTGAATTGACAATGAATTTAGGGCAAGAGGAAGATAACACAATCCACAGGCTGCCCACAGCAGATAAACTGTGCCAAAGTCACAGTGAAAACAGAACTTGATACTTCAGCAACACTAATATGTTTATCTTACTTCCACGCACACAGCAGGGAAAAAAAAAAAAAAGCGAGATCTAATCAAGTTACATACATATTGATTTCACAAGGAAGAAAGCAATCTTTGTAAAAATGAGTATTTCACTTGTGGTGCAAAAATCTTTTAGGTCAAGAGAAGTCAAGCCTCCAAATCACTGCCTGACAATCTTCAAAGAACAATGAGTGGTTCTCCTTCCTGGTGAGCATTGAAATGTTACTGAACTTAGCAGCTGCTCACAAAGATTTCTGAGACTTAATGGACAAGAGAAACAATTATCAAAGCTCATAAAGCCTCAATTAGTTTGCAGGCTTCTACAAACCACTACAGAGACTGTGAAGGGCATTAATGGGGAGCCAATCACACAGATTAAAATACGCGCAATTTGTACAAAAATAGTTTGACTTGGGTCCAAATACTTAAAGGAAAAACGTTACATACCCAACATAAATACCTGAGATAATGGCAAATGTTCCCAGCACCATAGTACTTATCATTCTAGTAATATACTCAGGTCTACTGGAACTAGTAGGTACTATATTTAAGGATACTTCAAAAAGTCCATGGGAAATAAGCATCGTCTTTTTAATTCCATTTTCCATGAATTTTTGGAAGTTCCCTTGAATAAAATGTATTAAAATATATAAATATGAACATACAAATATATTAAATGTACATTTTTTTCCAAAAAGTAATTAGGTAGTAGATGGATTACTACAATAAAAAACACAGCAAATTACTATCAAGTCAGATGTCCAACAGAAAAATTATGCTGGATGGAAAAAACAGCAAATCTTTCACAATATTTTAAAACAATTATAGAATTATGTTAAAAAAATGAAATATTAGCTAATACTAAGCTAAGAGTGAAGTTTACCAATTCCCACCCTCCACAGATTCTAACATGTCAGTAACAGAGAAAAAAAGGCTTATTTTCTTATATCAATGTCTAATACATGAGAGTGGGTATTAACCAGAGATTTTTATGGAACATATTTCCCTTCATTTCATTTTTCTTTGCTTGGCAACCTATACTCCACTATCTATTAACAGATGATAAGATACAAAAGAAATTAAGTTTAACACTGAACTCACTGGATATGTTAAATAATCTCCACAAAGGTACTTTCACTGATGCAACTTTCACTACCCTGCAGGCCCTTTTCCAATGTGAAATGCCTTGGACTTTGGGATAAAAAAGGTAAATAAGTGATCCCACTATACAATAATACAAAGAAAATTTTAAGCTTAAGAAACTGGTATGAACAGAATACTTTATGTCATTTAAAGATTTCAAAGTACAGGTAACAGTAGGAAACAGACAGCCATCACACAGATTTGGAAATGAGGAATGAGGCATTCCTGTTAGAATATGCTCTACATATTAGATACCATTATTTTCATGATGCTAAATTTGTGGGGTGTGGTAAGTGCTATGATAATTTTAGGAAAGTCTTAGTTCAGAAAAAAATCACACAGAAGAAAGATAACACAAATGCACAAAATATTAACACCAGGTCAATCTAGCATTCATTCAACTTTCCTATAGTTGGAAATTTTTTAAAGTAACGAGATGGGGCTGGTACCGTGGCGCACTAGGTTAATCCTATGCCTGTGGCGCCGGCATCCCATATGGGCGCCGGTTCTAGTCCCGGTCGCTCCTCTTCCAGTCTAGCTCTCTGCTGTGGCCTGGGAAAGCAGTGGAGGATGGCCCAATTGCTTGGGCCTCTGCACCCGCATGGGAGACTGGGAGGAAGCACCTGGCTCTTGGCTTCAGATAGGCGCAGCTGTGGCCATTGCGGCCATTTGGGGAGTGAACCAACGGAAGGAAGACCTTTCTCTCTGTCTCTCTCTCTCACTGTCTGTAACTATACCTGTCAAATAAATAAATAAAAAATATTTTTAAAAAATTTAAAAAAATAAAGTAACAAGGAGGGGGGAAATCTGTGTATATATTAAGACATGTACAAGAAATGTTCACAGCAGTATTATTTGATGAGCCTGAAATGGAAACCATCCAAATATACTCCAACAGTAAATTGTGGCATATTCATAAAGGGGTGCCTATATAGCAATGAAATGAGCTAACTAACCACTGTTAACACATATGGATGAAAGTCACAAACAACAATGAGCAAATGAAGCTAGTTACATATAGCACAAACAAATGTTTACTGATGCATACTTCAGATAATACTCAGATAAGATCAGGGCTGTCATTTATCTTTATTTAGCAAAGTCTTCTTTATAAACAGTACAAGAACAATTACAATGAAACTATGTAAATTATTTAAGAGAACAAATTCCTTTCAAGCACCTTCAAGCATATTTGTAAAAACCATCCATGGGGCCAGCACTGTGGCATAGTGGGTAAAGCCACTGCCTGCAGTGCCAGCATCCCACATGGGTACCGGTTCAAGTCCCAGCTGTTCCACTTTCGATCCAGCTCCCTGCTATGGCCCAAGTCCTTGGACCCTGCACCTGCGTGGGAGACCCAGAGGAAGCTCCTGGCTGCTGGCTTCAGATCGGCTCAGCTCCAGCCATTGCAGCCAACTGAGGAGTGAACCAGCGGATGGAAGACCTCTCTCTCTGCCTCTCCTTCTCTCTCTGTGTAGCCCTGATTTTCAAATAAATAAATAAATAAATCTTTTAACAAAATAAACATCCACACATTACTGATCTGCTTTACTAATCACAATGCACTGCTGGTTTGTCAACAGTATCAAATGAGCAACACTTTTCCAAAGACTCAAACTGAATGAGAACATGTACCTAAAAAACAAACCCACATTAAAGATTTTTGTTAACTGAATAAGACTGTTCAAACTGTATTACAACTTAATGGTTCTAGTTTTCAAATCTATCTATCTATCTATCTATCTATATATATATATATTTTTTTTTTTCCCCTCCACAGGCAGAGTGGAGAGAGAGAGAGAGAGAGAGAGAGAGAAAGGTCTTCCTTTGCCGTTGGTTCACCCTCCAATGGCCGCCGCGCTGCAGCTAGCATACCGCGCTGATCTGAAGGCAGGAGCCTGGTGCTTATCCTGGTCTCCCATGGGGTGCAGGGCCCAAGCACTTGGGCCATCTTCCACTGCACTCCCGGGCCACAGCAGAGAGCTGGCCTGGAAGAGGGGCAACCGGGACAGAATGCGGCGCCCCGACCGGGACTAGAACCCAGTGTGCTGGTGCCGCAAGGCAGAGGATTAGCCTATTGAGCCGTGGCGCCGGCCTCAAATATATCTATATTAATATAAACATATTCAATATATCTTTATCTTAAATTTATAAAACAGATAATTTTTTAAAAGGCATAAAATACTCACATTAACTTTGAAAGCCTGTACAGTGTTATCCAGAAGAAGAATGTTGCAAACCACCTCTGTATGCTGTCTGTCTCGGGCCAACTCTGATGCTCGTACATTGTAGGTTCTGCCAGCAGGCAACCGGAAACGTGAGGTCATTACTGTCCACACAAGATCTAAATTAAAAAACAAAAAGCTGCTAAATAAAATAGTGGAAGATACAACGCCATTTAAAAAATAAAGCTATTATATATTTTTAAAGTCAAACAGGTGGAAAACTTTTATAAATTCTGAAACATCAGGATAAGAATCATAGGTATGAGACAGATATGACATACGATTTATTATCTAAATTAAAATTACAAAGATGGCCCAACTACTTGGACCCCACATGCCATTAGTGTCTGGCTAGTCCAAGCATTTGGACATTGAACCAGTGGATGGAAGATCTCTGTCTCTCTCTCTCTGTCTCTCTCTTTCTCTTTTTGCCTGTCAAGTAAAGACAAATATATATATATATATACACACACACACACATATATACACACACACATATATACATATATCACATAAATACACACATATGTGTATATGATATACATATCATATATATTATATAAATCATATACATATGCTATAATATCATATATATGATGCTTATTTTGGTGCAAATATTTTTTTAAATTCATGAAAAGGATCTTCAAAATGTTCATGGATGACATGTATTCTGGAAAAATTATATGTAGATTTCAAAAAATTTTTGCACCAAAATACTTACCTTTCAATTTCAATTTCCATGAACTTCTTCTTTTTTTTTTTTTTTTGACAGGCAGAGTGGATAGTGAGAGAGAGAGAGACAGAGAGAAAGGTCTTCCTTTGCCGTTGGTTCACCCCCCAATGGCCGCTGCGACCGGCGCATCTCGCTGATCCAAAGCCAGGAGCCAGGTGCTTCTCCTGGTCTCCCATGCAGGTGCAGGGCCCAAGCACTTGGGCCATCCTCCACTGCACTCCCGGGCCATAGCAGAGAGCTGGCCTGGAAGAGGGGCAACCGGGATAGAATCCAGCACCCCAACCAGGACTAGAACCCGGTGTGCCGGCGCCACAAGGAGGAGGATTAGTCTGTTAAGCCACGGCGCCGGCCCATGAACTTCTTAAAAGTACAGTCATGTAAGAATATAGGCAGCTTTAAAGTATAATGATGGAAAAGGATATATCATGGAAATAGCAATCAACAGAAAGGGAGTGATTACATTAATATCAGATTAAGAAGGCTTCAAAACAAAGAAAATCAGCAAGAACAAGGAGAGAATACGATATAATGATAAAAGGGTCAATCCATCAAGAAGACACAGCAATCCTAAATGTGAAGGCACCAACAAAATAGAAACGTAAAATATATGAAAGCAAAAATTGTAAAAAGGAAACTAAAAAGTAGACAAATCCACAATTATAGAACTTAATATCTTTCTCGATAATTGATGTGATAAAGAAAATAGTGTGAATGTAGAATTTAACCATAACATTAACCAACAGAATCTAATTAACATTAAAAAAAAAAAAAAACACTGTACCAATACAACAGAATGCATATTACTTTCAAATTCTGACTATTTACCAATGAAGAGCACATCCTGGAGTTAAAAAACAAATCTAAACATATTTAAAGACTGAAATTATGCAAAGTATGTTCTCTGAGAACAGAATCAGCAACAGAAAGATAACATGAAAATCTCAAACACACGGAAATTAAACAACATGTTTCTAAGTAATCCACAGGACAAAGGAAAAGCTCAAGGGAAATTAAAAGATACACTGAATTAAATTAAAATTCTAAAACAATTCATCAGAACTAGTGGAGTCCAGCTATAGCAGTGATGACAGGGAAATTTATATTATTATATGCATTTAACAGGAAACAGGAAATGTTTCAAATAAATAACGTAATTTCTTCCTCATGAACCTAGATAGAAAAGAGCCAAATAAACTTACAGCAAACAAAAGGGAAAAAATTACAAAGAACAGAAATCAATGAAAAAAAAAGAAAAAAATCACAGTGCGGGAACAGCAAAAGGATTCACAAACATGATAAACCTCTAGCAACACTAACAAAAGAAAATACAAATTACTAACATTAGGAATGAAATAGATGACACCATTCAAACTCTGCAAACATCAAATTTGACACAGTAAACAATTCCCCAAAAGGCACAACCAATCATAATTCAACAAATGTAAAGTACATAATTTAAACAGCCCTGTATCTGACAACTTGAATTCAGGTGGTATTCTGGCATACTAGGTGAAGCTACCGCCTGCAATACTGGCACCCTCAAATGGTGCCAGTATGTGTCCTGTCTGCTCCACTTCCAAGTCAACTCCATGCTAATGGCCTGGGAAAAGCAGTGAAACATGGCCCAAATATTTGGGCCCCTGCCACCTACATAGGAAACACAGACGAAGCTCCTGGCTTCAACCTGGCCAAACCCGCCATTGTGACCACCTAGGGAGTGAACCAGCAGATGGAAGATCTCTCCCTCTCTGTAACTCTTTGAAAATAAATAAATCTTTTTAAAAAATAAAAAACAATAATTTAAAATGTTCCCATATAAACAAAAGTAAGAGTTTATCACTGGCAGATCTGCTCTAGAAACAAATACCAAATGCTGAAACAAAAGGACTCTAGATAGTAACTCAAATCTGACAGAATAAAGAGCACCTGTAAAAGTAATTAGATAGCTATATAAAATAACAATATAAACATATTTTGTGCTTGTAACTCTTTTTTCTATTTGACTTAACAGGTAACTACATACGTCAATATTTATAAGAGCTGTCTGACAGGCTTACAATAATGGTATGACAACAGTACAAAAGAAGAGGAAAAGAAGGTAAGTTATATAAAGCAAACTTTTCATATACTATTGATATAAAGTAGCAATTACCACCAACTATTTGCTTATAAGCAAATTGCAAGGGTAATCACTCAAAAATGAACTCAAAGAATATATCGTAAAGTAAGTGACAGAATTAAAATGATACACTAAAAAATAGTTACATAAAAGAAAGTAATAATGGAAAAACAGAGAATAGACAAAACATATAGAAACCAATTAGCAAAACAGTACTACCCTGTTGTATTTTTTCTTTTGAAAGATTTTATTTATTTGCGAGGTAGAGTTTCAGACAATGATAGGGAAAGACAGGTCTTTCATCTACTGGTTTACTCCCCAAATGGCCTTAACAGCCAGAGCTGGGCCAATCTGAAGCCTGGAGCCAGGAGCTTCTTCTAGGTCTCCCACACAGGAACAGCGGTCCAAGTGGTTGAACCATCTACTACTTTCCCAGGCCATAGCAGAGCTGGATCGGAAAAGGAACAGCCAAGACTAGAACCAACTACTATATGGGATGTCGGCACCTCAGGCAGAGGATTAAACTACTGCACCACAGCGCAGGTCCTCTGTATTTACATTATATTTAAATAGACTAAACAAATAAGTCAAAAGGAGGAGATAGAGGGCCAGCATTGTGATAAAACAGGTTAAGCCACCATGGGACACCAGCATCTATTATGAGCACCAGTTCCAGTTCCAGCTGTTCCACTTCAAATCCAGCTTCCGGCTAAAGTACCTGGGAAACAGAGAATGATGGCCTGAGTACTTGGGGCCCTGTTACCTAAATGAGAGATACGGATGGCATTCCAGGCTCCTGGCTATGGCCTGACCCTGCCCCAGCTACTGAAGCTATCTGGGAGAGTGAACCAGCAGATGGAAGATCTCTGTCACTCTCTCTCACTCTCTGTAACTCTGCCTTTCAAATAAATTTTTAAAAGAAATCTCAAAAAGCAGGGTGGGGGGAGCAAAATTGGCAGAACAATGTTAAAAAAATTACAAGACACACTACAGACTCAAAAACACAAACTGAATGTAAAAGTATGTATAAATATATACTACAAAGACAGTAACAGTACAGTGGCTTTACTAATATCAGAAAACAACAGACTTTCAAGCAAACATGTTATGAGACAAGGATATTTTATAACAAAAAAGTCAAACATTAGCAAGACATCATAAACATATATGCAAACACAACAC
The DNA here is from genome assembly GCF_033115175.1 of Lepus europaeus. Taxonomy (NCBI): domain Eukaryota; kingdom Metazoa; phylum Chordata; class Mammalia; order Lagomorpha; family Leporidae; genus Lepus; species Lepus europaeus. Next base: position 66,068,179 of record NC_084827.1, read on the forward strand.
CCCAAAATACATCAATCAAGAAGTGACAAAATTAGATGGAGAAAGAGAATTCAACAGTGATTGGACAAAGAAAAGCCCAGGACCAGATGACTTCACTGCTAAATATTACCAGACATTTAAAGAAGAACTAACCCAAATCCTTCTAAAGCTATTCAAAATAATTGAAAGAGAGGGAATCCTCCCAAATTTTTTCTATAAAGCCAGAATTACCTTAATTCCTGAAAAACACACAACAGAGAAAGAGAACTACAACCAATTTCACTGATTAACAAAGACACGAAAATCCTCAACAAAATACTAGCCAATCAAATACAACAACACATCAGAAAGATCATTCACCAAGAACAAGTGGGATTTATCCCAGGGTTGGTTCAACATTCGCAAATCAATAAACAGGATACATCACATTAACAAACAGAAAGACAAAAACAGTAGGATTAGCTCAATAGATGCAGAGATACCATTTGATTAAATAAAACATACTTTCATTGATGAAAACTCTAGGCAAATTGGGTATAGAAAGAATATTCCTGAATACAATCAAGGCAATTTATGACAAACCAATGGCTAGTGTCACACTGGATTGGGGAAAAGCTGGAAGCATTCCCATTGAGATCTGGAACCAGACAAGGATGCTCACCATTGCTACTAAATGTAGTCTTGGAAGTTTTAGATAGAGTCATTAGCAAGAAAAGAAATCAAGGGGACACAAACTGGGAAGGAGGAAGTAAAACTATCCCTGTTAGCAGATGACAAGATTATATATATAGGGGATCCAAAAGACTCCACTGAGACACTCTTCTAACACATAAAAGAATTTGGAAAAGTGACAGGATATAAAATCAACGAACAAAAATCAACAGCCTTTGTATACACAGATAATGAAATAGTTGAGAAAGAGCTTCTAAAATCAACCCCATTCACAATAGCTACAAAAAAAAAATCAAATATCTTGGAATAAATTTAACCAAGAATGCCAAAGATCTCCATGATAAGAATTACAAAGCATTAAAGAAAGAAACAGAAAAAGATACCAAAAGAGAAAAAAACGCCCATGTTCATGGATTGGAAGAATCAATATCATCAAAATGTTCATTCTTCTGAAAGTAATTTACAGATTTAAAGCAATCCCAATCAAAATACCAATGACATTCTTCTCAGATTTAGAAACAATGATACTAAAATTCATTTGGAACACAGGATACCCCGAATAGCTAAAGCAATCTCATACAACAAAAAACAAAGCCAAAGGCATCACAACACCAGATTTCAAGATGTACTATAGGGCAGTTATAATCAAAATGGCCTGATACTGGTACAAAAACAGACGTGTAGACCCATGGAACAGAAAAGAAACTCCAGAAATTAATTCATGCATCTACAACAAGCTTATCTTTAACAAAGGAACTAAAACCAATCCCTAAAGCAAGGACAGTCTCTTCAGCAAATGGTGCTGGGAAAACTGGATCTCCACATGCAGAAATATGAAGACCCCTACCTTACATTTTACACAAAAACCCACTCAAAATGGGTTAAAGACCTAAATCTACAACCTGATATCATCAATTTACTAGAGAACATTGGGGGAACTCTGCAAGACATTGGCATAGGCAAAGACTTCTTGAAAAAGACTCCAGGGCCAGCGCCGTGACTTAACAGGCTAATCCTCCGCCTTGCGGCGCTGGCACACCGGGTTCTAGTCCCGGTCGGGGCGCCGGATTCTATCCCAGTTGCCCCTCTTCCAGGCCAGCTCTCTGCTGTGGCCAGGGAGTGCAGTGGAGGATGGCTCAAGTACTTGGGCCCTGCACCCCATGGGAGACCAGGAGAAGCACCTGGCTCCTGCCATCGGATCAGCGCGGTGCGCTGGCCGCAGCGCGCCAGCTGCGGCGGCCATTGGAGGGTGAACCAATGGCAAAAGGGAAGACCTTTCTCTCTCTCTCTCTCACTGTCCACTCTGTCAAAAAAAAAAAAAAAAAGACTCCAGAAGTACAGGCAATCAAACCAAAATTGACAAATGAGGTTACTTCAAGCTGAGAAGCTTCTGCACAGCAAAAGAAACACTCAGCAAAGTGAAGAGGGTACCAAGAGAATGGGAGGAATTATTTGCAAGCTATGCAACTGAAAAAGGATTAATAACCAGAATATATAAAGAGATCAAGAAACTCAACAACAACAACAACAAAAATACCCAGTTAAGAAATGGGCACAGAACTTAAAAAGGCATTTTTCAAAAGGGGAAATCCAAATGGCCAAGAAACACATGAAAAAATGCTCAGGATCACTAACAATCAGGGAAACACAAATGAAAACCACAATGAGGTTCACTTCACCTCTGTTAGAATGGCTTTCATACAGAAATCAACAAACAACAAATGTTGGCAATGATGTGGGGAAAAGGTACGCTAATCCTCTGTTGGTGGGAATGCAAACTGGAGCAGCCATTGTGGAAGACAATATAGAGATACCTCAGAAACCTGAATACAGACATACCATATGACCCAGCCATCCTACTCCTGGGAATTTACCCAAACAAAAAGAAACCAGCATATGAGTTATCTGTACACCCATGTTTATAGCAGTTCAATTCACAATAGCTAAGACTTGGAATCAACCTAAATGCCCATCAACTGAAGACTGGATAAGGAAATTATGGAATATGTATACCATAGAATACTACTCCATGGTTTAAAAAAAAAAAAGAAATCTGGTCATTTGCAACAAAATAGATGAAACAGGAAAACATCATTCTAAGTGAAATCAGTCAGTCTCAAAGGAACAAATAACTTATGTTCTCCCTGACCTGTGATAACTAATAGAGCACCTAAAAGGCAATCTGTAGAAGTGAAATTGACACTTTGAGAAGCAATGACTTTGAATAGCTCTTGTCTCGACTGTAGTGGAATCTTTTTTTTTTTTCCACACTATTTGTTGAACTCTTTACTTACCATAGAGTTAATCATATGTGTATAAAGTTAACTGAAAATAGATCTTAGTAAAAACAAGTGTGGCAATAGGAGAAAGAGGAGGAAGAAAGGTGGCAGAGTGGGTGGGAGGTCAGGTAAGGGAGCAAGAATCACCATGTTCCTAAAGTTGTAACTATGAAATGTATGAACTTTGTATTCCTTAAATAAAGGGGGAAAAAAAGCAGGAGTTGAACAAAAAACCTCATTCTCAATACTGGATAGAATAATATGTAGAAAAATAAAAAACAAAATAGAAGTAGGAACAACATTATAATCCAATCAAGACCAATACATTATATTCTATCAAGACATCATATTTAACAACAAAATACAATATCTACTCAAGTATCCATAAACCTTCCCCAAAACAGAACATGTATCAAGCCATAAATCAAGAAACAATAAATTTTAAAAGATGAAAGCCAGTGGCGTAGCGGGTAAAGCCACTGTCTTCAGTGCCAGCATCCCATATGGGTGCCAGTTTGGGTCCCAGCTGCTCTACTTCTGACCCAGCTCTCTTCTATGGCCTGGGAAAGCAGTAGAAGATGGTCTAAGCCCTTGGGCCCCTGCACATGCATGGGAGACCTGGAAGAAGCTCCTGGCTCCTGGCTTCAGATCAGTGCAGCTCTGGCCATTGTGGCCAACTGGGTGGTAAATCAGCAGATGGGAGATCTCTCTCCCCCCTCCATAACTCTTTTAAATAAATAATAGATGAAAGCTGGGGCATGCATTTTAATGCAGCAGGGAAAGCCACTGCCTACATCCTGTATGGACACCGATCCAAGTCCTGGCTGCTTCACTTCTGTTCCAGTTCCCTGCTAATGTCCCTAGGAGAGCACCCAGGTGGGAGATCTGGAGTAAGCTGCTGACTCCTGGCTTCTGCCTAGCGCAGCCAAGTTGTGGCCATTTGGGGAGTGAACTAGCTCTCTCTCTCTCTCTCTGACTTTCCAATAAATAAATGAATCTAAAAAAAAAAAAAAAAAAGCCATGCAAGGTATGTTATCTAACCACAGTAGAATAACATTAAAACTGAAATAACAGAAAATGTAGGGAATTCACAAAAATGTGAAAATTAACACACTCATAAATAACCATTGGTATGTGCATCCAATTACAGGGTGTCTGGCTATTCAAAAGAAATGTTAATGGATCTAAATTGAGAAATAGACACCAAAACAATAGTAACAGGGAACTTCAAAACCCCTTTCATCGATGGACAGAACAACTAGACAGAAAATGAACAAGAAACAACAGAACTAATAGACACTATATGGACCAAATGGATCTAATTGATATCTACAGAACTTTCCACCCTACAGTTGCCGAATACATATTCTTCTCATCAGTGCATGGAACTTTCTCTAGGATAGATGATATGCTAGGCCACAAAGCAAGCCTCAGCAAATTCAAAAAAATCAAAATCATACCATGCATCTTCTCTGACCACAATGGATTAAAGCTGGAAAATGACAACTCAAAAATCTCTAGAACAACCCAAACACATGGAGACTGAACAACATGCTACTGAATGAACAATAAGTCACAGAAGAAATCAAAAGAGAAACAAAAAAAAAATCTCTGGAAATGAAGATGACAATATATCATAACAAAACCATAGGACACAGCAAAAGAAGTGTTAAGAGGGAGGTTTATAGCAACTGATGCCTACATCAAGAAACTGGAAAGAAGCCAAATAAATGAGCTATCAATGTACATCAAGGAACTAGAAAAACAACAAACCAAACCCAAAATAAGTAGGAGGAAAGAACTAAAATTAGAGAAGAAATAAACAAAACTGAAACAAACAAAGATACAAAATATCAGTGAAATCAAGCGCTGGTTATTTGAAAAAATAAAAATTGACACACCATTGGCCCAAATAACAAAAAAAAAAAAAAAAAAAAAAAAAAAGGAGGGGAGAAGACCCAAATCAATAAAATCAGGGATGAAAGGGAAATGTAACAACAGATACCACTGAAATAAAAAGAATCATAGGGAATTGCTACAAAGAACTCTATGCCAACAAATCAGAATATCTAGAAGAAATAGATAGATTTCTGGATACATACAATCTACCAAAAGTAAGTCATGAAGACACAGAAAACCTATACAGACCAATAACCAAGACAGAAACTGAATCAGTAACAAAGACCCTCCCAAAAACAACAACAACAAAAAACCCAGGACTGGATGGTTTCACTGCTAAATTCTACCAGACATTTAAAGAAGAACTAATTCCAACTCTTCTCAAGCTATTCAAAACAATTGAAAGGGAGGGAATCCTCCCAAACTCCTTCTATGAAGTCAACAATACCTTAATTCCTAAACCAGAAAAAGATAAAACAAAGAAACAGAACTATAGATCAATATCCCTGATGAACATAGATGCAAATACCCTCAACAAAATAATAGCTAATCGAATCCAACAACACATCAGAAAGATCATTCACCCAGACTAAGTGGAATTTATCCCTGGTATGCAGGAATGGTTCAACATTCACAAATTGATAAACAAGATACATCACATTAACAAACAGAATGACAAAAACCATGTTTATCCCAATAGATGCAGAGAAAGCATTTGATTAAATATAACATCCCTTCATAATATAAACCTTAAGCAAATTGGGTATAGAAGGAACATTCCTCAGCACAATTAAGGCAACAAACCCACTGCCAGCATCTTATTGAATGGGAAAAAGTTGGAAGCATTCCCACTAAGATCTGGAACAAAACAATGGATGCCCATTCTCACTATTGCTATTCAATGTTGTCCTGGAAGTTTTAGCCAGAGCCATTAGGCAAGAAAAAGAAATCAAAGGGATACAAATTGGAAAGGAGGAAGTCAAACTATTCCTTTTTGCAGATAACATGATTCTATATAGAGGATCCAAAAGAATCCATTGAGACACTCTTGGAACACATAAGAGTTTGGAAAAATGGCAGGATATAAAATCAACAAACAGAAATCAACAGCCTTTGTATACACAGACAATGCCATGGCTGAGAAAGAACTTCTAAGATTAATCCCATTTACGTTTAGCTACAAAAAAATTAAATACAGTGAAATAAATTAAACCAAGGATGTCAAAGACCTCTACGATGAAAATCACAAAAAATTAAAGGAAGAAACAGAAGACACAAAAAAATGGAAACATTTCGCATGTTCATGGGTTGAAAGAATCAATATCATCAAAATGTCCATACTACGAAAAGCAATTTACAGATTCAATGTAATCCCAATCAAAATACCAACAACATTCTTCTCAGAAAAAAATGATGCTAAAATTTATGTGGAAACACAAGAGAGACCAAACAGCTAAAACAATCTTATATAACAAAAACAAAGACAAAGGCATCACAACACCAGATATTAAGACATACTACAGGGCAGTTATAATCAAAATGGCCTGATACTGGTACAAAAACAGATGTGTACACCCATGGAACAGAAAAGAAACTCCAGAAATCAATCCATGCATCTAAACAAACTTATCTTTGACAAACGAACTAAAACCAATCCCTGAAGCAAGTACAGTCTCTTCAAAAAATTATGCTGAGAAAACTGGATCTCCACATGCAGAAGTGTGAAACAAGACCTTACCCTACCTTACACTTTACGCAAAAATCCACTCAAGTGGTACACAAAAATCCACTCAAGTGGATCAAAGACCTAAATCTATGACCCTATACCATCAAATTACTAGAGAATATCGGGGAAACTCTGCAAGACACTGGAACAGGCAAAGACTTCATGGAAAAGACCCCAGAAGCACAGGCAGTCACAACCAAAATTGACAAATGGGATTACTTCAAGCTGAGAAGCTTCTACATCGCAAAGGAAACACTCAGCAAAGTGAAGAGGCAACTGACAGAATGGGAGAAATTATTCACAAACTATGCAGCTGATAAAGGATTAATATCCAGGATCTACAAAGAGCTCAAGAAGTCCAATAACAGGGACCAGCGCTGTGGCATAGTGGGTAAAGCTATCATCTGTGGTGCTGGCATCCCACATGGCTGCCATTTTGAGTCCCAGCTGCTCTACTTCCGATCCAGCTCTCTACTATGGCCTGGGAAAGCAGTGGAAGATGCCCCAAGTCCCTGGGCCCCTGCACCCGTGTGGGAGACCTGGAGGAAGCTCCTGGCTTCAGATTGGCACAGCTCCGCCATTGCAGCCAATTTGGGCATGAACCAGCAAATGGAAGACCTCTCTCTCTCTCTGCCTCCCCTTCTCTCTTTGTGTAACTCTGGCTTTCAAATAAATAAATCAATTAAAAAAAAAAAAAAAGAAATACAACAACAGCAAAAGAAATAATCCAGTTAAGAAATGAGCAAAAGGACTTGAACCGATATTTTTCAGAAAGGACATTCAAATGGTCAAGACAATTGAAAAAATGCTCAGGATCACTAGCCATCAGGGAAATGCAAACGAAAACCACAATGAGGTTTCATTTCATCCCAGTCAGAATGGTTCTCATACAGAAATCAATAAGCAACAAATGCTGGTGAGGATGCAGGAAAAAAGGCACCCTAATCTACTGTTGGTAGGAATGTAAGCTGGTGCAGCCACTGTGGAAGAGTCTGGAGATACCTCAGAAATCTGAATACAGACCTACCATATGACCCATTAATCCCACTCCTGAGAATTTACCCAAACAAAAAGCAATCAGCATATGAAAGATTTATATGTACCCCCTTGTTTATAGCCACTGAATTCACAATAGCTAAGATATTTAATTAACCCAGATGTCCATCAACTGAAAATTGGATAAAGTATGTTATATATACATTATGAAGTACTACCCAGATTAAAAAAAAAAAAGAAGAAGAAAGAAATGCTTCTTTTGCAACAAAATGGATGCAACTGGAAACCATTATACTTAGTGAAATAAACCACACCCAAAAAGACAGATATCATACGTCTTCCCTGATCCGGCATAACTAATAAGAGTACCTAAAATGTAATGTATTGGAGTGAAATGGACACTTTGAGATTTGATGACTGTTTTCAGCCCTTGTCTTTTTTGTTGAGGAACAGTGGTTTTTTTCCTTTGTACTATTTGTTGAACTCATAAGGGCTATCCTTATGAGTTTAAAGTATACTGAAAATAAATCTTTGTAAAAGTTAAAAGTGGGGACTCAGGTGATCACTGATGCCATATATAATAGTATTAGTTGTTAAATTAACAAGAGTCACTGTGCACTAACTTTCCATGCAGGACCTCTGTCCTCAAAGAGTTGTATTATAATTATGTCTAAGTGCTCGCAAAAGATGTATCATTCTAGGGTGCTTCTTTAAAAAAACAAGTGAAATTAACTTCAAGATGCAATTTTTGAACAATCCTTGTCTCGACTGTTAAGGAACAGATTTTGGGGGTTTTTTTCCATGCAAATTGTAGAACATTTTACTTAGTATAAAGTTGGTCTCTTGTGTATAAAGTTAATCAAAAATGGATTTTAGTGGAGAATGGGGCTGCGAATGGGAGAGGGAAGAGGAGGAGGGGTAGGAGAGTGGGTAGGAGGATAGGTATGGTAGGAATAGTCACTATATTTCTAAAGTTGTACTTATGAATACATGAAGTTTGTAGTCCTTAAATAAAAGGTAAAAAAAAAAAAATTAGAGTGGGAATAGGAGAGGAAAGAGCAAGAAAGGTTTTAGCATGGGTGGGAAGGAGGGTAAGGTGAGAAGTATCGCTATGTTCCTAAATCTGTATATATGAAATACATGAAACTTGTATACGTTAAATAAAATTAAAGAAGAAAAATAAATCAGAAAATACTATGAGATGGATGAACAAAAACAAAAATACAACATTAAAATAGCTGAGATGCAGTTAAACAGAGTTCAGAAGGAACTTTAATAGAAGAAAGATATTAAACCAATAATCCAACTTTTCATTTTCATAAAATAATTTTTTAAAAAATTAAACTAAAAGGAAAGGCATAAAATGGAGAAAAAACCATTAGCTACAATGATCAAGAAATAAAGTCAGGAAGGAAAGAAACATTTCGATCTTCATGAAATGGAATGAATTACAAGGCAATACAAAGAACAACTGTATACCAACAGATTACATGGCCTAGAAGAAATGATCAAATTCCAAGAAATAAACTACTGAAATGGGCATTAAAAGACATATAAAATGTGAATAGACATGTAACAAGAGAACAAATAATTAAAAATTCACAGAGAAAACATCAGTACAGACATCTTCATTAATGAATTATACCAAGTAAAGAAATAACACCAATATTACACCAAATCTTCCAAAAAACAAGAAAAAGACTGCCAATTGGTACTATGAGGCTAGTATAATCTAGATGGCAAAAACAGACCATGTTATTACAGGAAAACTTTAATCCAATATGTCCTATGACTATTGATGTGCAAATCAACAAAATATGAAACAAATGAATCCAATAGTATATAAAAAGGATTATACATTACAAATCCCAAAAAACATAAAAGGAATTATATACTATGAACCAATTGGGATTTATACCAAGAAACATACTGAGACTTATACCAAGAATAATACTGAATTTAAAATCCAAAAAGCAAACCATAAAATAAATAAAATTAATAGGATGGAAAATGACAGCTTGATCATATTAATAAAGGAAAAGTATTTGACAAACTCATGGTAAAAATACTCAATAATGCAGGAATAAAAGGGACTCTCCTCAAACTCTTGTCTCTACAAAAAACTCCAGGTAATGTCATACATAATAATGAATGACAAATTTTAATTCCACCTAATATCAGGAACAAAACTAGGATATGTATCACTTCTATTCAATACTATACTGAAGATTATCTGGCAATCAGGCAAGAAAGAGAAACAAAAAGCAAAAAGCAGCTGGATTGGAAAAAAAGAGTAACACTCTTCTATTGATAGATGACATGAACACACAGACACACACACACAAAAAACTCTAAGAAATCTATGAAATAATTGCAATTAACAAGTGACATCAGAAATCCTGTAGAATGTAAGAAAACATAAAAACTGTGTATCTATAAACAAGAAAAAATACAAAAATGAAACTAGGAAAGTAATTATAGTGATACCAGCATTTAAAAAATAAATACTGGAGCCAGGGTTGTAGAGCTGTGAGTTCAACTGCCACTTGCAACACCAGCATCCCATAGCGGAGTACATATTCGAGCCTGGCTCCTTCACTTCTAGTCCAGCTTTCTGCTGATGTGCCTGGGAAGCAGTAGATGGTGGCCCAAGTACTTGAAATCCTGCTACTCACATGGGAGACCTGGATCAAGTTCCTGGCTCTTGGCTCTAGCCTGGCCTAGCCATAGCTGTTATAGGCATTTGAACCAAAGAATCTCTGTCTCTCTTTTTCTTACTCTACCTTTCAAATAAATAAATCTTTTTAAAAAAAATGATTAATAAAACCATAATGAGAAAATATTTATAAGCCATATATCTGATAAATCTAATGTATTATGGATGTGTAAATCATCAACAAAATACAAAACAAATGAATCAAAAAAAAATTAACAAATGAATCCAACAGTATATAAAAAGGATACATTAAGAACTATAACATGACCAAAAACAAAATATCTAATTTAAAATGGTTATAGAGAGGCCCACTTTGTGGCTCAGTGAGTAAAGCTGCCACCTACAATGCCAGCAACCCATTTGGACACAGGTTCATGTCCCTATAGCTCCACTTCTGATCCAGCTCCCTGCTAATAGCCTGGGAAAGCAGAAGACGGCCTAACTGTTTGGGTCCCTGTCACCCACATGAGAGTCCCCAGATGAAGCTCCTGGCTGCTGGCTTCAGCCTGGCTGTTGAGGTCATCTGGATAGTAAATCAGCAGATGGAAGAGATTTCTCTTTCTCTCTAAGTAAATAAACAAATGTTAAAAATATGTATTTCTTTTTTAAATCCCTGGAAAATCTTAAGTAAAGAGAAATGTAAGACTAGCAAATTAATTGGGGAGAGGGGGCAAAAGGAAATCCTAACTTCTCTTATGAACATGTCAGTAGAGTATGAAAGGATGAAAATTAAAACAAGTCAAAATAAACTTAAATTCTGCTTAATATGTTTACCTTAACACTCCAAATATAAGTTCATGCTGCATGAGGGAGCCTAAGAATTTCAACAATTAGTACTGCACCGCCCCTAGGGGGCAGCATGTTGTTTTTAAAACTTCAGTCACTTAAAATACATTAGTATTCCACACTAGCAAATTCTACTTTTCATATACAATGAGCTTTAAAACTAAAGGTGGAAAACATAAACAGTGTCTTAGGAGCTCTTATCTGAGACTTTAAATTTATTTTTATATACAAAATATATGTTTTATCTACAAAGAAACAGATTAACAGAGGTTACATAACCCCCTCAATGTTATACTGCTTACAAAGTGTAAGAATTAGTGACCCGCCTTGTAATTGAATGTCAAGCTGATAAGTTTTTTTTACTAAAAATTGTGCTTAAAAACCCGACTACCCCCCCCCCCAAAAAAAAAAAGGCTGGCACCGTGGCTCACTTGGCTAATCCTCCACCTATGGCGCTGGCACCCCGGGTTCTAGTCCCAGTTGGGGTACCGGATTCTGTCCCAGTTGCTCCTCTTGCAGTCCAGCTCTCTGCTGTGGTCCGGGAAGGCAGTGGAGGATGGCCCAGGTGCTTGGGCCCCACACCCGCATGGGAGACCAGGAAGAAGCACCTGGCTCCTGGCTTTGGATTGGCGCAATGTGCCGGCTGTGGCAGCCATTTGGGGGTTGAACCAAAAGAAAAGGAAGGCCTTTCTCTCTGTCTCTCTCTCTCTCTCTCACTAACTCTGCCTGTCCAAAAAAAAAAAAAAAACCAAAAAACCACTACCACCAGCCCCTTTGGATTTTGCCTTTTTTTTTTTTTTTTTTTTTTGACAGGTAGAGTTACAGACAGAGAGAGAGACAGAGAGACAGAGAGAAAGGTCCTTCTTTTCCATTGGTTCACCCCCCAATGGCCACTGTGGCCGGCATGCCGCAGCAGGCGCACCGCACTGATCCAAAGCCAGGAGCCAGGTGCTTCCTCCCAGTCTCCCATGCGGATGCAGGGCCCAAGCACTTGGGCCATCCTCCACTGCCTTCCCGGGCCATAGCAGAGAGCTGGACTGGAAGAGGAGCAACTGGGACAGAAACCGGCGCTCCGACCGGGACTAGAACCTGGTATGCCAGCGCCGCAGGCAGAAGATTAGCCTATTGAGCTGCGACACCGGCCTCTAACTGGGTTTCTGAACACGAGCAGCTAGGTTTATTGCCCAGAAAGGAACCTGTAAATCTCTCTGGGGAAAAGTAACCATCGACTCAAGAAAAGACTTAGAAATCCTAAGGCCAATAAAACCACTGAACACAGACACACTCAAGCACAAGTTTTCTATCAGGCTTTTGGTGTCTCTCCTACAACTGTGCCACATTATGTCTACTACATAAAAGCAGAACAAGGCACTCCCCAAATGTATAGGATTTAAACAATATACACCAGTACTGCAGAAACTATTATCTAAGTGACCAACAGAATGTCATCTGTGAGTAGGTGAGTGGTATCTCTCAAGCTGTCCATTTTCAATCTGCTAAAATATTTCTTATTAAGTTTTATTTATTTATTTGAGAGGCAAAGGGAGAGAGTGAAAGAAGAAGAAAGAAGAGGAGGGAGAGAGCACTCCCCCATGCGCTGGCTCATTCCTCAAATGTCTGCAATGGCCAGGGCTGGGCTAGGCTGAGACCATAAGCTAGGAATTCAATTTGGGTCTCCCCTGTAGATAGCAGGGACCCAACTACTGAGCCATCACTGCTGCTTCCCAGAGTCTGCACCAGCAGGAAGCTGGAGTCAGGAACCAGAGTCAGGAATCAAACCCAAGCACACCAATGTGGGATATGGACATCCCAGACCACCACCCATTTACAATCTACCACACACTATGGCAGGAAGTATTTTCCAAAATTGGCAGCAACAATATTTCTAGAATTTTTAAAGAAGATTTATTTGAAAAGCGGATTTACAGATTGGGGGGGTGGGGGAGGAGAGACAAAGAGAGAGAGACAGAGATCTTCCATCTGCCACTGGTTCACTCTAAATGGCTGCAACAGCCAGGGTGGGCCAGGCCAAAGCCAGGAGCCAGGAGCTTCTTCCAGGTCTCCCATGTGAGTGCAGGGGCCCAAGTATTTGCGCCATCTTCTGCTGCTTGCCCAGACACATTATCAGGGAGCTGGATCAGAAGTGGAGCAGTGGGACCCAAACTGACACCCATAGGAGATGTCAGTGCTGTGGGGGCAGCTTAACTCGCTACACTGCAATGCTAGCACCGCCCCCCACCCCCGGCCACGTTTCTAGAATTTTGCCACTACACCAAGATGTGCAGTCTATTTCTCTTCCACCATGAATTTGGGCATAGCTTTGTGGCTGTCTCAATGAATGAGTTCGCAAAAATGACATGGGGACTTCTGAAGCTAGATCACAGAGATACAACTTTTACCTGGGTCGGTCATAGGGACAGTTATTCTTGGAACCTAGCCACCAATCTCTGAGGAAGCCCAGTCCACATGTGAGAAGGAAGTGAGGTCCCCCAGCCCTGAGCCCTGGAAGAGTTCCAGCTGACACACAGCACCAACTTGCCAGCTATGTAAGTGAGCCAACTTCAGCCAAGCTGCCCCAGCTGACTCTGCGTGGAAAAAGAGACCAATCTTCCTTGCCAAGCCTCACCCAAATTACAGATTCAAGAACAAAATAAACAGCTGTTATTGTTTGAAACCACTAAGGATGCAGATGACTTGTTATAAAGCAATAGATAACTGCAACATAGACCACAGTATTTTTGCAAATACAATGAAAGTGACTAGAAAATAAAATTGTGACAGGTATACAAAACACAAGCCCTAACTTTTTAAACTACTAAATTTAACAAAAACAAAATTTCTGGCGATTGCTATACATTGCAAAGGACAGTATTCCCACAAAATACAACAAATTATCTGGTTCAAAATGTCAATAATGCCAAAGTTGAGAACTCTGACGCAGACAAGTAATTTTCTTTAACAAATAATAAAAGGAATCTTAATGATGTCTTTTCCCCTGAATGTCATGAAGCATATAGAAGAAAATGGACAAGATGAGAAAATCAGACTGACATTACTAGGAAATGACTTAATGTTGCTTTTTTTCAAAAGTGGCACAGACACACGAACCATCAGGAGTGGGAGGATCAATGTCATCTCTCTTGAATCTGGTGGGTAAGGAGTCTTGAGACTTGCGTTTACAGAGTTCCTCATAGGATGCTTTCTTTCAGAACACAGCTAACATGCCGCAAAAAGCCTAAGCCATCAGGAGGAATTGTTCAAGTGCTGTCATCAACATTCTGAACCCAGTCTTCAGTCAATAAACATATGAACAAGCACTCTTGGATGTGGAACCTCCAGCCCCCAAGGGTTCCATGCCCAGCTGAACAAGCAGATTTTGTGGGGCAGAGAAGAGTCACCATCTTATGCCCTGTCTGAATTCCTCATTCACAGATTCTGTAAGTAATCAAAAAACGATTAGTTTGTGTTAAGTGTTGGCATGATTTTTACACAGCAATAACTGGAACTCCTGCAGATTCTGTCACCTAATTCTTAAACCAATGTCAGTTCAGTTTTAACCCCTCAGAATGATTAAATGGCTGCCCAGTTTACAGACAATGGTAACAGAGTAGCACTTGAATCCAGATCTATTATCAAAGATGATACTCTATCAACATCATGATTTCTACTTCCTCCTGCTATAATTATTCTTGTTGATTATTCTCTTCAAAGTCAACCCTGAAAGCGTATAAATTTTTAAAAGATTTATTTATTTAAAAGTCAGAGTTATACACAGAGAGAAGGGGAGAGAGAGAGGTCTTCCATCCGCTGGTTCAATCCCCATACGGCCACAACAGCCGGAGCTGCACTGATCCGAAGCCAAGAGCCAGGAGCTTCTTCCAGGTTTTCCACTTGGGTGCAGGGACCCAAGAACTTGGGCCATCCTCTACGGTTTTCCCAGCCATAGCAGAGGGCTGGATCGGAAGTGGAGCAGCCAGGACTTGAACCAGTGCCCATACGGGATGTTGGCACTGCAGGTTGCAGCTTTACCCTTACACCACAGCACCGGCCCCGAAAGCATATAAATTAACTGAAGATCTCACTGCAAAAAGACAACACTATTTGTGAAGTTTGCTAATATTCTTGACCAATACTGTTAAGATTTTTTGGTAAGAAGCCAGACAGAAGATATTTTAGGGTTTACAGAGTATATAATCTCTGTTGCAATGTTGCAAACTTAATGCTATCTTTGTAGTATGAAAGCAGCCATAAACAATATATAAACAAATAAGGATGGCTGGGTTTCAATAAAACCTTATGGATACTAAAATCCAAATTTTGTACAATATTCATGGATCATGAAAGCATTACTGATTCACAGGCCACAGAAAACCAGATGACAATCAGATTTGACCCACAGGCCACAGTTTGCTCCCCCTTGCTTTTTTTTTTTTTTTTTTTTTTTTTACAGGCAGAGTGGACAGTGAGAGAGAGAGAAAGACAGAGAAAGGTCTTCCTTTTCCATTGGTTTACCCCACAATGGCCGCTGCAGCCGGCACACCGTGCTGATCTGAAGGCAGGAGCCAGGTGCCTCTCCTGGTCTCCCATGCGGGTGCAGGGCCCAAGTACTTGGGCCATCCTCCACTGCACTCCCGGGCCACAGCAGAGAGCTGGCCTGGAAGAGGAGCAACCGGGACAAAATCTGGCGCTCCAACCGGGACTAGAACCTGGTGTGCTGGTGCCACAGGCAGAGGATTACCCTATTGAGCCGCGGCGCTGGCTCCAACCTAATTTTTTTTAAGTGAAAGAGAAATAACTCCTATTTAAAGAATAATGTCGGGGCTGGCATTGTGGTATAACAGGTAAAGTTGCCGCCTGTAACAGTGGGTCTCAGCTGCTCCACTTCAGATACAGCTCCCTGCTAAAAAGCCTGGAAAAAGCAGTGGAAGATGGTCCCAGCGTTTGGGCCCCCTGGCCCAGCCATAGCAGTTGCGGCCACTTGGGGAGTGAACCGGTGGATGGAAGATCTCTCTCTCTCTCCTTCTAATTCTTTCAAATAAGTAAACAAATAAATCTTTTAAAAAGAAGAAGAAGAAAGTCAAGGGCAAATACAAAGGAGTAACAGAAATAGAAAATTGACACTTTACAGTTACTACAACTGATTCAGGCAAGGTTCGTCAACGAATGTTAAAATCAGTGAATGAGGGACCAGCATCGTGGTGCAACAGGTTAAGCCCCAGTCTGCATCCCATGGGAGTGCCATTTTGAGTCCCATCTGCTCCACTTTCTTTTTTTTTTAATTTTTGACAGGCAGAGTGGACAGTGAGAGAGAGACAGAGAGAAAGGTCTTCTTTTTGCCGTTGGTTCACCCTCCAATGGCCGCCGCGGTAGCGCACCGCGCTGATCCGATGGCAGGAGCCAGGTGCTTCTCCTGGTCTCCCATGGGGTGCAGGGCCCAAGCACTTGGGCCATCCTCCACTGCACTCCCTGGCCACAGCAGAGAGCTGGCCTGGAAGAGGGGCAACCGGGACAGGATCGGTGCCCCGACCGGGACTAGAACCCGGTGTGCCGGCGCCGCAAGGTGGAGGATTAGCCTAGTGAGCCGCGGCGCCGGCCATCTGCTCCACTTTCATTCCAGCTCCTTGCTAATGTGCCCAGGAAAGCAGTGGAAGACGGCCCTAGTGCTTGGGCCCCTGCCAGACACAGGAGGCCAGTATGGAGTTCCTTGCTCCTGGATACAGCCTGGCCCAGCCCTGGCTGTTGGGGCATTTGAGGAGTGAACCAAGAGATGGAAGATATCTCTCTGTTTCTCCCTCTCTATAACTCTGCCTTTCAAATAACTAAATAAAGTAAAGCCACCAAGTGAAAGTTTGTTGGGAAACAAGACACTCTCTGAAATTATCATCCTATGGATTACTTGGGAGAGGGCAGTGGGGAGAGGGCAGAGATATTCTATCAGTTGCTTCACTCCCCACATGGCCACAAGAACCAGTTGCATCACATCAAAACCAGGTACTCTATCTGGGTCTCCCATGTGAATAAAGGGACACAGGTACTGAATCATCAACTGCTGCCTCCCTGGGTGTGCATGAGTAGAAAGCTGGAGTTAAAAGGGAGCCAGGACTTGAACGCAGGCGCCCTGATATGGGATGTGGGCATCCCAAGCAGGATCTTATGCACTGCACCAAACTGCCCACACTGCTTTACACTTATTTTAAATGGAATGTTCTCAAATGAACCATCTGCTCTGTTATTTTCTTAATTTATTATATAATGCTTTGGACTTAACTATAAGCTAAAATGTTGGTATTATAAGATATTAGACTAACAGTATGTTGCTATAACATTATGTACAAGGAAGTGTCCCTAAAGCCTTCTGAACTCCCAACATGGGAGACCTGACTGGAGTTCCTGGCTTTGCCCTGTTGCAGCCATTTGGGGAATAAACCAGCAGACAGAAAATTTTTCTCTTTGTGTCTCCTTCTCTGTGGAACAAACAAATCTTTAAAAAAAAAAAAAAAAACCTTGCGGCGCTGGCACACCGGGTTCTAGTCCCGGTCGGGGCACTGATCCTGTCCCGGTTGCCCCTCTTCCAGGCCAGCTCTCTGCTGTGGCCAGGGAGTGCAGTGGAGGATGGCCCAAGTGCTTGGGCCCTGCACCCCATGGGAGACCAGGAGAAGCACCTGGCTCCTGCCATCGGAACAGCGCGCTGCGCCGGCCGCAGCGCGCCTACCGCGGCGGCCATTGGAGGGTGAACCAACGGCAAAGGAAGACCTTTTCTCTCTCTCTCTCTCACTGTCCACTCTGCCTGTCAAAAATAAAAAAAAAAAATAAAAAAAAAATAAAAAAAAAAAAAACACCAGAAAAAAGAGAAAGAAGTTTCTTCCTTATTTAAGAAATAGTACACTACAACAAAAAAGTTTTCCACGGGGCGGGTGCTGTGGTGCAGCAGAGCAGGCCACTGCTTGCAACACCTACATCCCATACTGGACTTTTGAGTTCAGGCTCCTCCGTTTCAGGTTCAGCTTCCTGATAATATGCCTGAGAAGCAGCAGGTGGTGGCCCAAGTACTTGGGTTCCTGCCACCTACATGGGAGACTCAGATGGAAGTCATGGTTCCTGGCTTCAGGTTGACCCAGCCCTGGCTGTTGCACACATCTGGGGAATGAACCAACAGATGAAAGATCTCTAAGTTAAAAACAAATAAAACAATAAAAAGATCAAAATAAAAGCTTCTCAGGTAATTATATGTCAAATAAATCACCTGAGACATGAATGTGTTGCCCTGGACCTGCACACTGATTGTAGATGTACAGACAGAATTCTTCAAATAGCCTTTTATGGCCTTTATTCACATGTTACAGACCTGCTAAGAATCCTGAATAATGATGTCAAAATAGATTTGATATTAACTGCAGGGATCTAATTCAGATCACTTCTTGGATTGAATATATGTGCCTGAGGCTTTTCCTTTTTTTTTCTTCTTATTTTAATCTTTTACAACTCATTATATGCTATTTATATATTACAGCATTTAAATTACAATGTGTATGTGTTTGCCTACACAACAGAGAGAGAGAGATCGCCAGATCTACTAAGGCCCACACAGAGTTCCTGAAACCTGTGTCTTCAATATACCTGTTTATTTATGTAAATGTATATACAGCACCTAGTTGCTAGACACAGTACTGGATTCTGGAGATATAAATATACATACTTCTAGATCTCTGTCAAAGAATTCACATGGGGAAAAAATAATTCAGGGAAATGATATACTAGAAAAGAAATCAACAGTTTTAGCAAGTCAAAGAACCACCCTTCCTCCTATGTGGAGCTCATTGCCTAAAAACTACAATTTCAGCATCCAGACAGTTCTCTTCCCCTTTTCTAAATTTTCTGAATTTTTATTCTTAAGGCTACTTCATATGAGATCCCAGCAATAAAGCGAATCTTTTTATAAGTAGAATCAGTCAATGAGGATGTTCTTTTTTATTCTTGTCTAAAAACAGCCAGCCTTGGGGTGGGTGTTTAGCCTAGCAGTTAAGACTCTAGATCCATGTCTCCCATCAGGATGCCTGGGTTTGAGACCCACCTCCACTTCCTGCAATGACGACCAAAGTAAGCGAACTCTGCCACCCATGTGGGAGAACTGGATTGAGCTTCCGGCTCCCAGCTTTGACCTGGCTCAGCCCAGCTGTTGTGAGCATTTGGGGTATAAACCACCAAATGGAAGCTCTTTTCCTATCAGTGTCTGTCTGTCAATTTATCTGTTGGTATCTAGACCTGTTGGTGTCTCTCCAACTGCCCCCCTTCTCCCTGTCCCTCTTTTTCCCTGCATCTCCAAAAAATATAAACAAATAAATCAAATGAACCAGGTTTATAATGTATGAGATACCATCTTTCAGATTTTGATGGTCTTTCTTTTCCAGCAGCCACTACTTTCTTCTTAGAGATATGGTGTAGAACATTTCTTTGGAGGGAAAAAACCCAGAATGCTAGATTCTAGAATTTTCATCCTTCCTTAGAAACCAACTGTTTTATGTCAGTAGCATCTAACTGGTTAATAAACTATTTCAAACTTCAGGTCAAGACTCACTGGCTATGAAATCAATTTAGTACATCAAAACCAGTTTGTTTTCTAACAAAATAAACAGAATAGAAATTATTCAGGAGCATAACTGCGCCATGATGTAAAATATTTCTGAAGTTGGGGTAAGGTCTAAATAATGGGAAAGTCAGTGACTTCTTACATGTTGGTAATATAATACAATGCTATTATCTCATACACATTTTCCTAAATCCTTATGTCTGTTGAAAAGAACTATCAAATCTTTCACAAATAAGATCAAGTTTTAAAAAAGAGAAGGAGCTTTGCAAAGGGACCAAAACTATAAATACGCAAACTAGTAGTACACGTGGGAAGGGACAGCACTTAGTAGTTAAGATTGTGGGCTCTCAGGAATTAGACCAAGGGGTCAAATCCTTACTATCTACACAATCTAAACATTTCTGTGCCTCAGCTTCCTCATCTACAAAAATAAGTTGTCAAACAGATTCAGTGAGGGGCCGGCACTGTGGCGTACCAGGTAAAGCCGTGGCCTGCAGTGCTGGCATCCCATATGGGTGCAGGTTTGAGTCCCGGCTGCTCCACTCCCAATCCAGCTCTCTGCTATGGTGTAGGAAAGCAGCAGAAGATGTTCCAAGTCCTTGGGCCCCTGCACCCATGTGGGAGACCCAGAAGTGGCTCCTGGCTTCAGATTGGTACAGCTCCAGCCATTGTGGCCAACTGAGGAGTGAACCAGCACATGTTAGACCTCTCTCTCTCTCTCTTTCTGCCTCCCCTTTTCTCTCTGTGTAATCCTGACTTGCAAATAAATAAAAAAATCTTAAAAAAAAAAAAAGTTTCAATGAGCTAATATATAAGAAGTATTTAGCACAGTGTAAAAATACCTAGTTTGGCCTAGGGTATCCCATATTAGAGTGCTGGGGTTTGACACCTACCTCTGGCTCCTGACTAGAGCTAATGCAGAATTTGGGAGGCAGTGGTAGTGACTCAAGTAGTTGGGTCCGTAATGCCAAGGAGACAAGTTGGATTGAGATCCTGGCTCTTGTTTTCAGCCCTGACCCAGACCCAGCTGGTGGAGGCATTTGAGGAGTGATCTAGTGAATGGAAGTGGGTATGCACATGTGCACTCTCTTTTTTTTTTTTTTTTTTTTTTTTGAGGGGGGAATAACCCTAAATACTAGCCATTATTTTCATCATCATATTTTAGTAGGTTCTACTTTCTAAGTCTTCAAAATTGATTTTAAAGGGGGAAAAGCATGGAAATATGTATTGTTTTTATCACATTATTCTAGCAAGGGGCCAGCATCAGAGCGCAGCTGGTTAAGCTGCCGACTACAATGTCAACATCCTATATGGGCAGGTTCATGTCCCCAGCTAACGGCCTAATGAAAGCAACAGAAGATGGCCCAGGAATTCACACACTTTCCACCCACGTAGGAGACCTGAAAGAAGCTCCTGGCTTTGGCCTGGTCCAGCCCTGGCAGTTACAGCCACCTGGGGAGTGAACCAGCAGATAGGACAATCTCGATCTCGCTCTCTCTCTCTTTTACCTCCTTTTCTGCAACTCTTTCAAATAAATAAGCCTTTAAAAAAAATCTAGCAAAATCAGAATTAACAGAGTATGTATTATTAAAGCTTTAAATCAAGTAGTCATACATTAAATGATTGCATAAAGCTTCACTTTTTTCTTTCCTCCATCCCTTCCTACATTCAACAAATCTGAATGTCTCATAGCATGCCAGACAGAGAAAAACATGAAGATAACAGACAAACAAGATGAAGGTTCCTACTCTCATGGAGCGTCCATTCTAATAAATAAAGAAAAAATATATATATATATAGTATGTTGGGAAGTGGGAAGCAGGCATATGAAGAAGGCATGTGGGAATAGGGGTACAATTTAAAATAGGATAATCAGGAAAGGCAGGCCTGAGAAATTCATTTTTTAGAAGAAACTTGAAAGGAAGTGAGAGAGTGAGCCATGTGGACACTGATCTGCCTGCAATACTTGAGAAAAGGTGTTCAGGACAGAGGCAAGAGCAAACACAAAGACCGGAAGTCGGAGCATGTATGCCATGCCAGGCAGGAGAAAGGAAGCCAGTGAGCCCTGAGAAAAGGGAAAGGGGAGTGGTCTGAGATGATAACAGAGAGTAGGGTCCACTGATCCTTTGGCTTTGCTGGCCATGGTAAAAACTTAGCTTTTCCGAGTAAGACAAAAAGCCATTACAGGATTTTGAGCAAAGCAACAAGGTCATCTCCTTTATGATGTAAGTAGATGCATTTTTCAACTTGCAGCATTTTCTTTTCATATATTAGATATAAAAAATACAACACTACAAATTGGTAAGAAAAATACTTAAAACTTTAGCATCTAAATAAATAGTCTGAAAACTGTATTCAGAAAGAAATGAAATTAGTAATTGAACAAGAAAAAAATCCCAACCATATTATCACTAAAAAATAAAAATAAAACAAAGTACCATTTATCACCTATTGCTAAGAAGTTACTAGATGACTCCCCAAATCCTCTGTGTGAAACCTTTGGTTTCAAACCACTTGAATTTCAGAATAGTTGACATAGAGCTGATAATAACATTCTTGGTTGGCTCTAAGGCAAAGTTCTATATTCAACCTCATTGTTATTTAAAGCATCTTTAGAGAACCTGAAGAAGGCACACTGGAAACAGGATAAACAAAGGTTAAACAGCAAGTATGGCTGCCAAATGAGCCTTGAAAACTCTTGTTGTTTTAAGGATTTGGGATTTCAGGGTTGCACATGAGGAACTACTGACCTATACAACTCTTTTTGTAAACAATTATGCTAACACATATCAGAACCCATAAAAATAACCAAGTGGGGCTTGAGATGTGGCAGAGCCGGTAGTGTCACTGCCTGCAAGGCAAACATCCATAAAGGTGCTGATTTGTGACCCTGCTGCTCCACTTCCAATCCAGCTGCCTGCTAATGGCATTGGAAAGCAGGCCTGGGGGCATGGTGAGAGATCCTGCACCCACCTGGGAGACCTGAAGAAGCTGCTGGCCCCCAGCTTCAGCCTGGCTCAGCTCTAGCCTTTGGCCATCTGAGGAGTGAAAGAGCAAATGGAAGAACTCTGTCCCTCTCTTTCTCTCTCTCTTCTCCTAACTTTTTCAAATAATAAATCTTAAAAAAAAAAAAAAGCCAAATAAAAGTGAGTCACCAATTATGAGAATCAGCCAAGAGAATCTTTCCAAATCACAAAATCTTTCCCAATGAAGATGTCCCACTTCCCTAAATAGCCTCTTCAGTAAGTCAATGTAACTGACTATAATATGTACTGGGCTAGAAAAAGTAAGATAAATTGGCAATGTAAATAAGCCAACTATAGAGATTATATTACAATGCAAATAAAAGAATTTGAAAATTCTTGAAGTTTGTAATAGTTTGCTTCCATACAGTAAGAAACATTTTTAAAAGAAAGACAAAAAGAATATCAAAATACTTTGAAGTTTTTATTTCTTAAGTAATTTTAATCTTCTTGGAAAATTCCAATTTTATTTTATGGGAAGACAGAGAGACAATGTAAAATTCTGTTTCAATATGCATGTCAGATCATGCTTGCTACAGTGCAGCAGGAATTGAAAAAGATAAAACTAATTGCAGAAAGCACTTTAAGGAGACTACTGTAAAAGTACAGTTAAGACATGATAAACTTTTAAAAAGTGTGGGTTTTTTTGTTTTTTTTTTTTTCCCTTAAGATTAAGGCAGAGTGACAGAGGGAAAGACAAAGTGAGATCTTCCATCTGCCACTCCTCAAATGCCTGCAGCAGCCAGGTTAGGCCAGACTGAAGCCAGCAGCCAGGAATTCCGGTGGAGTCTCCCACAAGGGAGGGAGAGGCCCAAACACTTGGGCCATCATTTGCTGCCTTTCAGGCACATTAGCAGGAATCTGGATTGGAAGCAGAGTAGCCAGGACTGGAGCTGGCACTCCTTTATGGGAAACAGGCATCCCACAATGTGGCTTAACCCACCTGGCCACAATGCCTGCCCCAAGACAAGATAGTCTTGTAACAATTAACAAAGAAAATTTTAAATCATCCCAAATAATTTCTGAAGTGTTGCCCCACCTTCACATTGACAAACCAAAGCTCAAATACTGAAATGAGGGTAGAGAAGAAACTGAACAGTGGTGAGTGATACTCCAGACAGGCAATGAGAAGACGATATCCAGAGCTTACAGTAGCAGGCATCAGGCAATGGTCCAGGTAAGCAGGGCCTTGGTGTCAGAGAGGTCAGAGAAGCAGGTGGTATCCCAGTGATCAAGAAAAACACAACAGGAAAACATGGCAGCAAACAACATGTCTAATTTTGTGGCTCTTGATGTAAGACACAAAAGCAGACAGCAGAGAGAGCCAGCTACAAGGCTAAAGTTCAAGAATTCAAAAATAGGACATTATAGCACAGAAAACCAGGACAGCCAGCAGGAGGAGATACAGATTCTGAACTCAAGTAAACTCACTTCTAAAACCTAAATCTTGCCACTCCTCAGCTGTGAGCCTCAACTTCCTCATATTTTAAAAAGGGAATAGTACTACCTACTCACAGGGTGGCAGAGAGAATTAAATGAGACAGCATACATAAAAACACTCAGTTAGAGTCCAACAAATTAAATTAGTTTCAGCCCTTTCTTTTTTTCTCACATTTTTCCCTCTAAGCTACGGAAATGAAGGTGAAGTCTTTGGTCTGATCACAACTAGGCAGTAGAGGAACTGAGAAAGGCAGGCAGATCATTAATGCAAAATGCCTCATGGGAACACGAGTTCATAAAACGAAGTAAAAGCAAATGAGTTACACAAGTTAAAGGGTCTCAAAACTGAAGTATAGTGAAAGTTCAAATAATTAGAATTAGTTAGCTTAATAGTACAGCCGCAGTAGAATGTGACACTATTTTTAAAAAGAAACAAAGAAGAAAAGGGAGGGGAAATTCTATACACTGAAGTCAACTGATCTCTAAGGTACAGATTAAATAAAAATATTATAGTATAAAATATTAATACAGTAAGCTATCTTCTACATAGAAAGGTAGGGGTAAAATAGTAAACTGCATTTTATTTAGTTTTATGTGTGTAAATATTGTAGAAAATACAAAAAATAAAAGTGGTTACCTATAAAGAACAGGGAAGAGAAGGACACACAGGGACAGAGTAGTGTCGGGACTTCTCAATATATACTATCATATATTATATTGAAATTTAAAATCTATTTATTTTATTAGAAAGCCAGAAACAGGAACAGATAGAAAGAGATCACCCACCTGCTGGTTCCTTCCTCCAAATACAACAGCTGGGGATGGGTCCTGTCAAAGCCAGAAGCCTGGAATTCAATTCATTCTCCCTTGTGGGTGGCAGTGTCCCAATAACATGAGCCATCATCTGCTGGCTCCCACAGTGCACACTAGGAGGAAACTGGATTTGGAAGTGGAGCTGGGACCTGAACCAAGGCACCACAATATGGGACGTGGGCATCCCAAGTGGAATCTAACTGCTGTGAGTGCCAAACACTTGCTCCTTAATTTTTTTTAAAGATTTATTTATTTATTTGAAAAGCACAGTTACACAGAGAAAGAAGGAGAGGTAGACAGAGAGGTCTTCCATCCAATGTTTCACTCCCCAATTGACCACAATGGCTGGAGCTGCACCCATCCAAAGCCAGGAGCCAGGAGCTTCTTCTGGGTCTCCCATGTGAGTGCAGGGGTCCAAGGACTTGAGCAATCTTCTACTGCTTTCCCAGGACACAGCAGAGAGCTGGATGGAAAGTGGAGCAGCCGAGACTCGAACCGGTGCCCATATGGGATGCCAGCACTGCAGGCGGCCACTTTACCCACTGCACCACAGCATCAGCCCCACTCCTTAATTTTTAAATTTGAACAAAGTAGTCACATTATTAATTCAAAAAAGACAATAAAATTTAAATAACTTTTTAAAGATAATTGAGAAGTCTTGAGGGTTCTGGTAATATTTACCACTGTATTTATTAACTGTGACTTCTCTGTACATATTTTAGCTGTATAATCACACTAATACTATGATCTATACAGTGTACTAAATTTCTAACTCTATACAAAATTTCAAATTCCTCTGAAGAAAGAACAATAATCTCCTTGAGGATGAAGATCCTGTCTTATTCAATTCCGTATCCCCATTGCCAAGCAGAGGGCCTGGTACCTAACTCATGCTCAAAGAGTACATAAGACTGCATAAGACTGGTTCTGGATTGGTTAAATGTTTTCCTTCTGGTAATAATTTTTAATTTAATTGTTGGTGATTTGTCCATATACAATAATCTACTTAGAATCTGTGTTTTTATAAAAATGATTGAGAAAAGCTCTTACTTAACACTTTAATTATATAACAAAAAGGTATCATATAACTAATAATATAGTAATATTAACATTGACCCTGGGATGACTCCAAAGATCCAACATAAGATGGCAATCGTTTGAAATGGTGGCAGCCAGCTGTCCCAGATATCTATTAAAGTTCCCTCAGGGCATTTTTTGATAGCAGGTGTGGCTATATGGTTTTGCTTGTACATCTTTCAAATAACTACCATAGTCTCTTTCTCGTAATTCCAACAAATGTTAGAGCGCATGTAACCAATTAAAAAAAGGACATTTTTCCTGATGCTGTGCCTTATCTCTCTAGAACAGCTCAGAAAAGCTCTGCAGCACTTCAGCGGAGTTCCTGTATCACCACCTCTCTGCTCCACACCTACCCTGGAGAACCTGTAAGGTCTGAAATGAGACCTGGGACTTTATGTTTTTAATGAGCATCTCAATGATTCTGATAGAGGTGGTCTGTCTGGATTTACTTGAAAACCAACTAGCTAAGGTCATCAGTAACTTTCCAAGAGTCAAATTCAAAGCATTTTTGGTCTTCTCTCTCTCAGCAGCATTTGACACCTTAAAATTCCCTACTTCGTTGCCTGCTATGACACAAACCACTCTCCTCTCCACCCCGTGACTCAGGGTTCTTCACTGGCTATTTCACCTGAGAGTTCTTAGTAATTCAAAAATGGTGGTGGGGAGTTCCATCAGTAAAACCTCAGCCTAACTTAACACACATTCCACAAGCAGTGACCGTCATGCCCACTGTTTCAGCTAACACCCATACAACTTCAAATCCTGCCACTTGGGAATCACTTGGGGTTCCAAACTATTTTGATGCAGGTAGTCAGAGGTTATACAGTGTAGGAGAAAGAAGATGCTACTGTATCAGAAAAATCTGAACTCCAAAATATTTGCTCTGCTATTTACACAGCAACATGGCCAAAGACAAATACCTTCTTGAATTTCAGCTTTGTTCTCCTTTAAAACTGAGGATGACACAGTTTTAACAAATTTCATTCTGATTCAGTGGGGAAATCTCTTCCCTATAAGGACCTGACAGCATATCCTGAGGACCACATGTCATGTGGCTCAGAGGGGACAGGCAAGGAGATACCTAGTGTGGAGTCAGGAGACTGGGACATGCAGACACTGAGTATGTAAATAAATGAGAAAGGGGGAGCCAGTTTCTCCCTGCTGGAGAAAAATAAAAGGTTTATATATACAGAAAAGGAAAGAGCCGGAAAGAATCCTGAAGTGTTAGACTGGAATTGGTTGTATAAGTGTGAACTTTTAAAATATGTACAGAGTTAGGCACAGAAAATAGATTGAGCTGTGTATATACATTCAGATACTTCTGAGCCCCCCAGAAGTGATAACACTCCAGCAGAAATGACTATACTAGCCACCCCAATCCTGGTTCCTAAATATCATCTCCATTTTTAAAAGAAATCAAGATTTCCTGGATAAATGATTCTAGAACTGGGACAGGAATGTATAAAAGGAGCTCCAAACATTTAAGTACACCAAGGATGGGAACATGTCAAGAAGATACAGGAACCAATGTGCAGGGGTTCCATTAGACAAACCTGGACCAATCTGAGCACCAAAATAAAATTTAAAATTATAGTAAAAAAAAAAAACACACAGAAAAACCTATGAGTACATTGATATAAATATGTAAATAAATGGAGAACAAGGGGAAAATCTCCTTTCAGAATACTAATAAAGGTAGGTGACAACCTTCATAATGGCGGTTGATTCAGGCAGGATCCCCTGTAGACACAAGGATGTGTAGTCAGAGGTTTGATGAGGAATACTGGCAGTGCTGGGTATTTTCCCACCCAAGAGTTAGCAACTGGAGAAGGAAAAATGATGACTTTCCAGTAGAGAAAACCAGTAGACATGACTTTAACAAGGTGTTCAAGGTTACATCACCTGTGGTGGGACAAACTGTATGTCTCCCAGCAAAGCACTAAGAATAGCACAGCATCATTTCTATGCTATTTCTGCCAACAATGCATTCAGTCTGCATGTGAGCAACCCTCAGATGTATCTAAGTAAAAAAAGGGCTGCACTGTCAAGGTCATAAAAAACTGGAGAATACCGAGGAACTGTTCCAAATGGAAAAAGACTCAAGCGACAAGACAATTAAATGCAATGTATGATCCTGAACTGGATCCTGAACACAAGGAAAAAAGAGATACTGATTGGGCAGATGAAAAAATTTGAATGGCATCTAGGGATCTGAAGGAAGTGTTGTGTCAATGTTGAGTTCCTGACTTGGTGGTTATGTAGGAGCCTGTCCATGTTTTGCTAACTACACACTAGAATATCTAGGGGAAATGGGCACGATGTCTATATTTCGCTCTCAAATGGTTCAGAACAAGTCTAAAGAGATTAGAAATGGCACATTCCCCTGAAATGAATGATCAGAATGAGAGATGATTACATAGTTTCACTGAAACTTAAGAACATAATTAGATATAGCAGAGAGAGGGAAAGGGCCAAAGACAATGCCAAGGTTACCCCTGGGGACATGAAAGGGAGGGCCTTACTGAGGCCCCCACAGGGAGCCAGGCACACCAAGATGTTCCAGCTTATCTTGTGTATACACACAGAATACAAGTGTGTATATATATATATATATATATTTATATAGGTTACATTAATATAGGTAATATATTTAAAATTGGCTGAAAGGGGGCAAACATTTGGTGCAGCAGTTAAGACAACACTTGGGACACCATATTTCACACCAGGGTACCAAAATTCAAATCCTGGCTCCACTCCTGATTCCAGTGTCCTGCCAAATGTGCACCCTGGAAAGCAGCAGACAATGAATGGCTAAGTAGTACAATCCCTGACATCCATCCACGTGGGAGACCCAGACTGAGTTACCAGCTCCTGGCTTCAGCCTGGCCTAATACAGGCTGTTGTGGGCATTTGGAGAACAAACTAGCAAACTAGTGGACAGGAACTCTCTCTCTGCATTTTCTGTCTCTCTCTCTCTTTCGTTCCCCATTTCTTGCTTTCCCTTTCATGCTCTCTCCTTCTCCTCTCCTCCCTTCCTTCCTTCTCTCTCTCTCTCTCTCTCTCTCTCCCTCCCTCCCTCCCTCCCTCTCCTTCCTCCCTCCCTGTCTGCCTTTAAAATAAAAAGAAATTTGGTTGAGGAGCACTCTGGACCTCCTTGTACTTTTCTTAAGACTTTTCATTAGATCTGACATTATTTCAAAACATTAATTAAAGGCAATTCAGGGGAACTTATGACAACCTTGATGCCTGGCAAAATATGTGGTTCACTGAAGGTGCGCCATAAAAAATCACTTGGCTTTTCCTTTCCAAAGGGAAACTGCCAAAGAAGAAATCTTAGCATCATCAGTTCTTTTCCTCTTTCCCCTATATCCAAGCGGGCTCTCAGTTCTAGCCACCTAATCAGTTTCAGCTATAGACGCAATCTTATCTCTATTTCACATTTCCAGTTCTTATCTCTCACCTGGACCACTGCAACAGCACCCTGACTGACTTCATCCTTGCACCATCCTTACATTCTTGTATTTTTATCTAAAAGTCAGAAGTTACCTTTCAAAACCTACATTTAATCTTACCATTCCCTTATTCAAATACCTACAATTACTCCCTAATGTTAATACCAATTTCCCAAGAGGCAGCCTAAATGCATGTTCAGGGCAGTGGTAACATAACAGCACCAAAAAGCTGTTTCTCATATATCCTCACAGTCACACACACACACAAAAGAATGAAACAATAAGTATTAAGGGGTGGATGGAGGGGAAAACAAGGACCTTGATTTGACCTTCTTTATGTTTATTTTAGGATTTACTGGATGCCAAGGGTGAGTAGGTACCACAAACTCTTCAGTATATACAGCATCTAAAACAGTGCTTTTCTCAATCTTTTTCCCAACTTGGCACCAAGGAAAATGACAATTTTTTTAGCACAATGGAACAAACCAAAGAACTATTTAAAGCTAAAAGAAACCATCCTGGGTGCTCAGATATGCCTCACTGCACCAAACTGGCACACCAGTTGGGAAATTCTATTTTAAAAGCCTCAATATGATCCCACTCATTGCCCCAACACAAGCACCTTCACAGAGCTTCATCTTCCACTCGGCGCGCACACACACACAGGAGCAGACACCCACACCCACTCAGAGATAGATATATACAAAGACAACTTGCATTTCTCCAAACACACCACGCACCCTTTCATACTTCTGGCTTTTAGGACATGCTGTTCTCTCCACCAAGATCAATTCCACCTCATCCTTCAAGACCGGGCTCAAATGCCACTTCTCATTTCCCCCAGATCTTATTACACTCTGAATTCTAATTGTTTACTGACATATGTTACCAACCTAGAATTTTACCTCAAGGACAAGAATGTCTTATTTACCTTTATACCATTGTTCCCACTTTAATGGACATTCAAATGTTTAATTATCACACAAAGGAATGTTCATGTCCTTTCTCCATACACCAAAAATTTTAAATATATTACTTAAATCATATAATTATATCATCAGGTTTTCCAAAACAAGAGCATCTACTGTAGGTACTTTTGTAAAAGCCAGATTTGACACAGAAATTTTAATAACTCTGGAGCATTATCCTAGTCCTAAGGTTTTAGACTGAAAAATAAACCACCATCACCAAAGTTTAACAACAGGTAAATGACCTGAAGGCTTAAGCAATCAGTTAAATCATATTAATGAAGATGGGAATGGGAGAACAGAAAACATAATAATGACAGCTACCACTTATAGGCTGGTGCCGTGGCTTAACAGGCTAATCCTCCGCCTTGCGGCACCGGCACACCGGGTTCTAGTCCCCGTCAGGGCGCCGGATTCTATCCCGGTCGCCCCTCTTCCAGGCCAGCTCTCTGCTATGGCCCAGGAAGGCAGTGGAGGATGACCCAAGTGCTTGGGCCCTGCACCTGCATGGGAGATCAGGAGAAGCACCTGGCTCCTGGCTTCGGATCAGTGCGATGAGCCGGCCGCAGCGGCCATTGAAGGGTGAACCAACGGCAAAAAGGAAGACCTTTCTCTCTGTCTCTCTCTCTCACTATCCACTCTGCCTGTCAAAAAAAAAAAAAAAAACCTTAATAATGACAGCTACCACTTATCGATCAACTCTTCCATTTAAAACACAAAGCTAAAAGCTGTATATGTATCATCAGAATCCTCACAATTCAAAGCCAACAGGCTCAAGGGTGTGTGTGTGTGTGTGTTTATGTTTAAAATATGAACAACTGCCTGCAAGGAAACAAAAATATCTATTCAAGTGGTAATCAATGGTAAATGTTGTAATAGTATATATTATTTTTTAAAAATTAGCAAGTTTTTAAAACAGTATTGCTGAACAACACACTAAGCTAATTAAGTAAAATAAAACAGATGATGGCTTTGGTAGGTAAAATAAAAAGAAGAAACACATAAGTAGGATGTAATAAACCATATCCAAATAAGCATATGTTAACCTTAGGGCATTTATTACAGGATTCAAACCTTGATCGGTTGTGATTGGATTAAGCAATATTCTTTCAGAAAAACATGAATTCTGAGGAAGAGTTAAAGATGAGGCACATAGACTTGAGAGTTAGGTATGCATAAGAAACAAGGGCAGAGGAAAAAACCATGTTTTATTTTTAAGCAAGAATGAGAAACAAGGGTGATAAGATGAAATTGGTAGAAAGTCTTCAAGGCCAAACGGTTCAGTTTGGAATAGATTTGATAAGTGTTAGGGAACTGCTATGTTTTCTTAAAGTAGAAGGTGGCATGCAGAAATGAGGCCTTTAAAGATTCAAATACCATTTCAACATAATGTACTGCCTTGGATCAGAAACATTTTCACCAAACTATTGTAAGTGCTGGGGGGTGGGGGTGAGGTAGGGGAGTGGTTATCCTCCAACCTTTATGTGTGCTTCACACATATGCCTCAAATAGAGAAACTACCTAAACAGCAGTTCTTATATAAGGGGTGAGCATGCTGGGAAGAGGAGGCTCTATCAGATATAAGGGCTGTGACTACCAGATGCCACTGTACATTTTAATAAGAATACAGCACTTAAGAGCAAGAAGGGACCATCCAGATAATGTTTTAGTGACAACCCCTTCATTTTCACAAAAGGATTAAACAGAGGCTCAAGAAGTAAATAACTTGCTTAATGTCAAATATATAAACAAATAGAAGATTAAATACTCGACCTCAGATTTTCTAGGAAGTAAAATCTAAAGCTGTGTTGTTCAACAGTGTAGCTTACAGCCACATTTGGCTATCAATTTAAAGTCGATTAAAATTAAACACAATTTTAAAATATTTCAAGTGCTACACAGCCACACAGGGTTAATGGCTACCCAAACAGTTCAGAAAAAAAAAAATCTTTCAGTCACATTTATCAATTATACCTCAATAAAGAAGGGATGGGAAAAAGTACTTCCATCATTGCAGTGTTTAGCTGGATAGCGCGGATCCAAAGAACAAGCTTTGGAATCACTCAGAGCTGGTCTGAATTCCACTTCCTAGGAATATGACCCTGGACAAGTTATTTAATATCCCTTAGCTTCTATTTCCAGGAGAAAGGAGGCAGGCAGGGAATTAATAATACCTACCTCACAAAGTATACTTGATGATTAAACGGGATAACATGAAAAGCCCCTTGTAGGCTGTCTGGCACTTAACAGACAATAAATACTAATGTTCTTCCCTTCTCAATCCTTTTTTCTTTCTACTACTCTGTATAGCTTCCTGGTTAAAACATCCAAACACGATAATCCACCTAAATTAATATCTTCCCCTCAAGACAGTCCACAGTATCTGATTTTCATTGTTTCCTTTACTAATTTCTTCAAATAGTCACACCTTCTTCCAGGGTTTCTACTAAGAACAATGAAATGAAATGAATATGA
Organism: Lepus europaeus; assembly: GCF_033115175.1. Lineage (NCBI taxonomy): Eukaryota > Metazoa > Chordata > Mammalia > Lagomorpha > Leporidae > Lepus > Lepus europaeus. The sequence goes on from NC_084827.1 coordinate 66,101,070, forward strand.
GGAAAAGTGCGGCTAATGAAATCAAAGAGAATGTAATAAATTTCTCCTCCTCTCTTCCCCCATCCCAATTATATTTTACTATGCTGACTTACGCAAATGAAATGAAATAAATTATGCTTTTCCCAGATTGTACTTCCACACCAGTAGAGAATTCTACCGTACTTCCACATTATAGTCCTTCTCACCATCTGCACTGATTGAATATAGATGAAGAAATAACACCTTCCTCCAACAGTACTTTCCTGGCAAACAATAAAAAGGATTTCCAGAAAGCTAAACCCATTTACAAGGCTTCATAGCTTACTTTAGTAAACTGGCAGATGTAACAAATCTGGACAACAGCACATTAAAAAAAAAAAATCTCATAACATGCAGTAACCCAGAAAAATAAAATTCATCTCAAGTTTGTAGGCAATGCATTTCTATCAATAACTAAATTCTGTGGAGGAGAACCAATTCATATTTGGCTGCACTGACTGCCCTAATAACTAGGAATTCAAGGAGAACTTTTAATCATCTGCCTTTAAACACCCACCAAACAAGAGTTCTACATACTTTGGAGAAGTCTTCTTGTAGTTTAAAAGTGATCACATTAACTGACTTTCAGAGAGGAAAAGCAAGTATTCTCAGTTACAGTGTCTCCTTGAAATTACCTGGTGGTCTCTCACTTTGTTCCTTAAAGAATTCATTCATTCAAAAACAAGACCACTGATTTCCCCTTAGGGAGCTCAGAGGAAGTCCTCAACACTACACAGATAACAATGCACATTGTACTGTCACTTTACAATTCAAATTATGTTTAATAGACAAAAGTAAAGTATTTTAGACATACATACCTCAGTTAATAAGTTTGTGGAGTCATAAAAGTCACTAAGTTTAAAAAAAGTTTTTATTATTACCCCACATAATTTGTTACCCCACTTTATACAATACAAAAAAAGTTTGCCATCTATGCCTGTGCCAAAGAAATCCAATTTGTGAGATTTTGTAATTTTTTAAAAGTCTCTCAGTGATAATAAAGTGTACATTGGTCACAGCAGAATAGTTCAAATGAATTTTCCTGAGGCTGCATCTAAGTACATCCGACCTAGAAAGTATTTTTAGCAAGTGTGTTCAATCAATGCTGGTTTTATGCCTAGCTTAAATTAGAAATTGGGTGTCACAAATTTAAAGTAACAATGTTACTAGGGATCTTTTTATATTCAATTAGAATGGGGGGATACAAGTTTGACACAATTCAACACCCACAGCCCTAAAGCTGTTAGAAATAAAGCTGTTAGTAATAAAAATCATATCCTCTTCCATTACTACTTTTGAAGAACCTGTGATTTTCTAACTTAATGAACTTTAACCCACTCAACATTAAGAAACATTGCACAATAGAGATATCTCCTTGTGTTTAAAGATCTCTTGGCCAAATGTTCAAAATAGATTAGCTAACTCACAAATATTCCCACATACAAAAACGACGTTTCTCTCAAAAATCATTCAAGATCATATAATGGAATCTCGTGCATGTTTCAATGCAGAACTAACAAAGAATATAAAAATGGCTTTTGTGGTAACTGGAGCATAAATTTATTCTGACAAAAAAATGGTGGTAGTCACAAAATAATTGCACTCTTTCTTATGAATTAGTAAAGAAGTTCTGTTCAACGCACAAATTTGGCTTACAACAGTTTTTTAAAAAAAGTTGAATTTATTTCATCAAATTCAAGCTCAAACTGCTGTATCTAACTGTATTCCATCAAGCACACTCTGAGCTCGGAATAATCTTGCTTTTAGGTCATCTCCTCCTCCCTTAAAAGATGAAAGATAATTTTTTCCACTATCACGTTAAGGTTCAGAAAACCAGGATTTTAAAATGCCCTGGCTTTTACTGTCTTCTTTCTATTCAGATCGTCTTTCACAAATCAGATACACTGGCTTTTTGGATTTCTGCATAAACATGTTTTAAATGTGACCTATGAGTTGTACTGGGTCGACGGGGCCCAAGATCTGGTTCCATAAACTTAGTGTTAACAAAGTCTCTTATTCGAAAAGCAGCTGGTGGACCACAGATAGGTACCTGGCAGGTTCTGCTGCAAGCGCTTTGAAAAATCCTACAGACCGTCCTTGCAAACACTGATGTCACTCCACGGTGCACGCCCCTACAGAAAGTCTCCCATCCTAAGTTTCGCAGAAGCATCCAGACATATACCTGTGCAACCGTGAACTGTTCCGTTTGAAGGAAACCCTGGGAAACGCATCCATACAACACAACTTTTTCAGGGGACCTCCTACAGATTCCTGAACACCGGTATATACTGGCAGAAGCGCTAAGAGGCTTAAAACTTCACACAGGGAAGCACGGTCTGCTCATGCAGCTTGCAAGAAGCGCTCACATTAGCCAATTAAAAAAAAAAAAAAATTCTACCAGCAATGGGAAACTCAGAAGATTCTAAAGCCTCACCTAGAGTTTAGGTACAGAACATTCCATCTCCGCCCCATCCCGTCCCTTGCCCCCGGAGCTCACCCATTTACACAGATTCCAACTCGATTGCCGCGGCAGCTGCAAGAGCAGAGGTCCCAGGAAGGGGGAAAGCGTCATTTTCTCCCCCGCTCCCTTTTAAACCAACCTGGTGCCTCAGCCTGCCCTACCTGGCTCGCCTCCCACGAGCCACACTCGCCCCAGGTAACAGCCTGGCGTGCAGCGCGCAGGGCCGGGAGGCCGGAGGGGACCCGGGAGCCTCTTACCTTCGTATCCCAGCCGCGTCCTCTCGGCTGCAGGAGAAAAGCCCCGAGGCCCGGGCGCGCCCCAGGGAAGCGCGTCCGCCGCGCCGCTCCGCTCCGGGGGGCTCCCTCAGCGCCCCCCGAGCAGCCGCCGCCGCAGCGGCCGCGCCACGGCCCCGAGCCGCCAGCACCACCTCATACTGCGGGGCTGCCGCGGGGAGGCGGCCGGGAGGCGGGCAGCCGGCGTCCGCTCCCACCTCCCTGCGGGGATGAGCTAATCCACACACCCCCAAAAGTGCCGGGGGGAGGGGAGCCCGGAGCGGGGGGCCTGGCCCCAAACCGCCCACCCTTTCGGCCGGAGCCAAGTCTCTTCCCTCCCGGGCTCAGGCCCGATTCCAGCCCCTGTAGACCCAGGAGTCCCAGGAGAACAATGTGGGGGAGCCGCGAGGAGCGGAAAAGCGCGCAACGCGGCGCGAGCAGGCGGGTAATCCTGAGCAGCGTTTGTGTGTGAGAGTGCAGGAGGCGCTCAGTCAACCCCCTCCTTCTCCACCTCTTCCTCCTCCTCCTCCTCCTCCTCCGTCTCCTCCTCCTCCCTCAAGCACACCCCGTCTCCTAGGCCGCAGCATAGCAACCGAACATGGCGGCTGCGCAGGCGCGGCCAGTCAGCGGCCAGGAGCGGCGGCGGCGGCCACAGGAGGCGGTCTCGCGAGAGATGAGGCCACGCCCCTTCCCCCCATCCAGCGCCGGGGCGGAGCGGTTGCACCAGCCCAAGCGCGGAGGGACACGCAGGTGCGCGGGCACCCGGGCTGGATGGCGGAGGTGGAGCGCTGTGACCGCGCCGCCGCGCCCTGATTGGCTGCGTGGACGGTGACCCCACCCCACCCCCGCTGGATCTACTGACCTAAGGGACCCGCAGAGGGGCCGGGCGTCTAAGTGTTCAGAGCGAGAACTCCGCTGCCCGCGCCGGGTGGTGTGGCGGTCCGCGCTGCTAGACGCTGTAGGTGTCTGGGTGCCAGTTGTGCACTTTGTCCTAAAGCAAAGCCCGAGCCGACGACGTTCCTTCACACAACAGGCGTGTGGGGGCCCTCTGTGCGCTTTAAAAAATTGCATTAATCCATTCTAATAAACACGTGCCGGGTGTTTTGAGGCCAGGGCTTTCAGCTGGGTGCATTCTGATGTTTTATTAAAGATGCAAACTTCTGGTGATGAGGCAGATGCCGCCGGGCTGGGTGATGGCGGCTGACGTGGGGGAAGAGCGCTTCGGTCACCCTTCCCTTTCGTCTCAGTTTTGGCAGTGCCACTCCGTGTCGGCAGGCGCCTTCCTGCTCTTCGCTGCAGCGCTCACCAGAGCCAGCCTTCCTAAAAACATTGTTTCAAAAATCACTTCGCCTCCAAGCCGAAAAATGGCTTATTTACCACATCAAGGAAATTGGTGCCAATCTGTGAACCACAGCAATTTCTGTCGTCTCTTGTCCCTCGCACGCTGTGCCTCCGGTATTTCCGTTTGGGAAAAAACAACTTGTCAGGCCCGTGTTTTTCTTGCTCTACCCCCGTGCTTACTTTCTTCCCCAAATCTGTGTGGCAGCCAGGGCGCCCTCACTCCTCCCCGCTCTAGCTCTCATGGTCTCTGCCTTCCTTCACGCTGTTGCCGCTGCTAACACGCTCTCCTCCACCCGTCAGCACGCAGGCGGCCTCCAACCACAGACTCGGTGGGCATCCCCAGAGGTCAGGATGACGCCGCTAGGCAGGTGTCTGCCTTTCACAAGGCACATCTCACTGCACAGTCCTTAGCTCTGTTACGTTCCAAGCACTGCTCGGGGTCTTCCCGTCGCTGCTCCTGGAAAGCAAGATCCTGGCCTTAGTCACCTCTCTAGGGCTCGGTGACACTTCCTGGTCAGAAAGAAGTTTGTTACAAAGGAATAAAAGACTTGAAATTCTTAAGACTTCTTGAAACAGGCTCATGTCAAGCTCCCAAATCAGTCCTTTGCTGAGTCCCTGGGTGGGCCTAGTCTTGTCTGGATGTTCCTTACTGAAGCCTCTAGACAGTTGTAAGTAGTCTCCCAACGAGTTCCAGTTCCAGAACCTCCCCTGCAGCCTGATCCTCCCACACCCATCTGTAAACCGCAGTGACCTTTATAAAAGATAAATCTGACCGGTAGCATAAATAGAACTAGAGTCTCAACATTGGCAGCGGCCGGAGGGGGACATCCTTTGTTTTGGGAAACTCTGCAGGATGAGCTCTTTAGATAAACAGACGTGAACCTCATATCCATCTTCTCTTCTCGAGGGAAACTGTGAGGCTGCTTTTCCAAAAAATTGAGATATAGTCACATGCCATGCAATTCACCCTAGAACTGTACAATTTAGGGCTTTTTAGCATATTCATGAAGTTGTGCAACGGTCACCACTGTAGTATTCAATCTCAAAAATTATCACTACTATCTAAATTCCACCCCCATGAGCAGTCATTCTAACAAGCGCTAATCCACTTTCTGCGGCTGTGGATTTGCCTGCTCTGGACATTTCCTACAAAGGAATAGCACAATATGTAGTCTTTGGTGTCTGGCCTGAAGCCAGACACAAAAGTGCCGGAATAGAACTTCCTTTGTAGAAATCACCAGGGTGGGGCCGTCAATTCGAGTTCCTGCTGCTCCACTTCCGATCCAGCTCCCTGCTAATACACCTGGGAAGGCAGCAGAGGATGGTCCAAGTGCTTGGACCCCTGCATCCATGTGGGAGACCCAGACAGAGTTCCTGGCTTTTGTCTTCTGCCTGGCCCAGCTCCTGCAGTTGTGGCCATTTGGGGAGTGAACCAGCAAACGGAAGCTATCTCTCTCTCTCATTCTTGCTCTCTCTGTAACTCTGCCTTTCAAATAAATAAAATAAGTCTTAAAAAAGAAGAAAATCACCAGGATGGGCTCTTTGGAGTCACCAATAATCACCATTATTCCTAGAGAAATTTGAACTCACCTTAAATCTACATACCCAGCAACCCTGAAAAAACAGGAATAAATAATTCTACTTTAAAAAAAAAAAAAGAGAGAGAGAGAGAGAAAGCTTTATGCCCATTTGCCTGGGGACCTTCTGAAGAATAAATTAGGAAACAACAAATTAGTACTTCTCAAACTTTAGTGTGCTTACAGATCCCCAAGGATTTTGTTTGAAATGCAGGTTCTGGGGCCGGCGCTGTGGCACAGCGAGTTAAAGCCCTGGCCTGCAGTGCCAGCATCCCATATGGGCGTGGGTTCTAGAACCGGCTGCTCCTCTTCCAATCCAGCTCTCTGCTATGGTCTGGGAAAACAGTGGAAGATGTCCCAAGTGCTTGGGCTCCTGCACCTACATGGGAGACCCGGAAGAAGCTCATGGCTCCTGGATTTGGATCGGCTCAACTCCGGGCCATTGCGGCCATCTGGAGAGTGAACCAGCAAGTGGAAGACCTCTCTCTCTATCTCTACCTCTCTCTGTAACTCTGTCTTTCAAATAAATAAAATAAATCTTTAAAAAAAAAAAAAGGAAAAGAAATGCAGGTTCTACAGTGGGTGTCTAGCTTAATGGTTAAGTTCCCCATGTGCCTGGGACTGACCCCAAGCTCTGGCTCTTGACTACTGCTTAATATGCAGACCCTGGCAGGCAGCAATGATAGCCCACATGATTGAGTACTTTCCACCCACATGAGAGACCTGGATTGAGTTCCTGGTTCCTGGCTTCAGCCCAGTCCATCCCTAGCCATTGTAAGCTTTTGAGGAATGAACCAGTAGGTGGGAGCACTCTCTGTCTGTCTCTCTCTCTCTGCCTCTCAAATTAAAAACAAAATGAAAAAATATGCAGGTTCTAATCCATTAGGTCTGGAGTGGGGCCTAATATCCTGCATTTCTAACAAATTCTCTGATCCCTGGACCATCTTGGAATATCCCACTAATAGTATAGCACTCTTCCTTAAACTGAGGTCTCAGAATATATATTTGCAAATTCTCTACAGAATTATGTAAAAGTTTGCTTTCATGTACATTATATTCTTTAAAAATTCAATTGTTCACTCGCCTATTCTAGATTCTGGGACAGCCGCCCTATACTCGATTTTGTATTAGCACCAACTGTAACTTTAATTTTCTTGGGCTAAAGGGAAAAGGGCAGAGTACTTCTTGTGGAAATGACAGCATTCTATGTACAGGAAGGTCAAGTGGCCTCACAGCACACTGTACACAAATTTAACAGAAGGGCCTGTGTTGTAGTGCTACTGTAAGCTGCCACTTGTGTCACCAGCATCCCAAATCAGAGCGTTGGTTTGAGTCCCAGATGCTCCACTTCCTATGAGCCTACAAAGGTAAAGGTGGCCCAAGTAACAGGGCTCCTGCCACACATGTGGGAGATCAGGATGGAGCTCCTGGCTCCTGGCTGCCATCTTGTCCAACCTTCGCCATTGGGGCCATTGGGGAATGAATCAGTGGATGGAAGACCTCTCTCTCTGTCTCTCTTTTACTCATTCTGTGTGTGTTTGTGTGTGTGTGTGTATACCCGTGCCCTGCCCCCACCAATGTCACTCTGCTATTCAAATAAATTAATTAAAAAAAAAGTTTAGCAGAAGTTCAAATAGAGGAAAATGTTGAGATAATTAAATCAGTTATAAGAATGTCAAATTGAAACACCCATCCCACATCAATGGGATTCATATTCTCAAGGGAAATGTAATTGAAGCATAATAACATTATCCACCACATTGCATACAAAATATTAACTGAATTTTAAGTTTTGTGAATTTAATTTGAAAAAAAAAAAAAACTGTTCTAAGGATGTGGAAAGCTCTAAGAACAAAGAATTTACACCTAATCCAATATTGACCCATAACTAAGGAACATAATGAAAACATTGTAACAGTTGGGATTTAGCAAGATTTTTTTTCTTTTTCCACTTAAACCCAGCCTGAAACATTGCTGGCTGTTTGCAGACACTGCCGTTGACTATGCCTTCTCCCCCTTGTCTGCAGCCTGCCCTTGGCTGTGCTTTGGGAAGGAAGAGCAAAGATTGTATCCGTCCTGGGAGGCTATTGGCAGGCTAGGACTGGCCTTTTTGCATTATGTGGTTGCTGGTAGAACCTCTCCTAAGCCAAGCTAGCTACAGCCAAGAGGGACTAGGATTTGTTCTAGCCTGTGCAGCCAAGGCTGGCTGCCTGGGGCTTGGCAGTGACCACAGGAGCAGCAGTGCAAGAGACACTTTGATGATGTCCTGTAGCTGACTCACCAGCCGCCACCACCCCCTGGAGGGCAGGACCCCTCTGGCAGGAATTAGTAGCCCTGGAATCACCTGGGGCACCCAGGGAACCAGATCTCCCAGGAAAGCTGCACGGCTCTGCTGGCTAGGTAGGGCGCAGGGTGATGTGAACTTCAACTTGAAAACTCACGTGACTTCAAAGGACTTGATTTTGTTGCCGAGGCTGGCGAGGTGGGGCGAGTAAGGGGGTCTAAGAAAGGGGGGCGGTCCTAGCCTGGCTCCTGACAGGAGCTCTGCAGTGCGGTAACCGGACAATTACGGAGGAGGATGTCGTATTTTAACCTGTCTGGAAGCTTCACCCACAGCTGAAAGCAAAATAAAGCAAGGAAACGGAAAGGATTTAAAGAAGAGCCTTCCATGTTTTCCAGTCAGCTCGGAATTCCATATTCGGGGCTTCCTTTGATCACAGAGCTGTGTTAAGTACACTTTAAAAAAATGTTTTAAAATCAGGTAGCTTAGGCCGGCGCTACGGCTCAATAGGCTAATCCTCCGCCTTGCGGCGCCGGCACACCGGGTTCTAGTCCCGGTCGGGGCACTGATCCTGTCCCGGTTGCCCCTCTTCCAGGCCAGCTCCCTGCTGTGGCCCGGGAAGGCAGTGGAGGATGGCCCAAGTGCTTGGGCCCTGCACCCCATGGGAGACCAGGAGAAGCACCTGGCTCCTGCCATTGGATCAGCGCGGTGGCCATTGGAGGGTGAACCAACAGCAAAAGGAAGACCTTTCTCTCTGTCTCTCTCTCACTGTCCACTCTGCCTGTCAAAAAAAAAAAAAAAAAAAAAAAAAAAAAAAAAAAAAAATCAGGTAGCTTCTACGTCTGAGGCAAAACCCCCAGACTTTGTCAACAGTTCTCTCCCTCAGCGATGGCCAGCAATTCGTTCCTTCAGAAGACCCAAGCACCAATCTTAGATCAAGGATGGTGCAGAAAACGTAGATGTTTTAAAACCTAGACTTCCTCCTACTCCCAGCCCCACCTGCCAGAGGGAAGTGCTATTACCTGTCCTTGAAACTTCCAGAATTTCCTTCCTGCGTATGGGTTCCCTGTGTATGTGTTTTCCCTACACATCAGGATTCCTACTCCACGTACCATATTTCTCTTACAAATGTGTAGGGAAATCATATTTAAGATTTATTTATTTATTTGAAAGGGAGAGAGAGAGAGAAAAAAAAATCTTCCATGTACTGGTTCACTCCCTAAATAGGCACAACAGCTGGAGCTGGGCTAGGATCCAGGAGCTTCCTCCGGGTCACCAGTGTGGGTGCAGGGGCCCAAAGACTTGGGCCATCTTCTACTGCTTTCCCAGGCCATCGCAGAGAGCTGGATCAGAAGTGGAGCAGCCAGGATTCGAACCTGAGCCCACATGTGATGCTGGCACCACAGGTGGAGGCTTAGCTCACTACACCACAGTGCCGGCCACCTCATGTTTAATTTTGATAAATGTTGCCAGGGTGACTACTAATTGCACCCACTGACAATGGGACTTCTTCCTCATTGTTTCTGGGTTTTGCATTTTCTAGAAAGAAAGAAAGAGAGAAAGAGAAAGAGAGAGAGAGAGAGAGAGAGAGAGAGAGAGAGAGAGAGAGAGAAAGAGAGGAAGAGAGGAAGAGAGAAAAAGAGAAAGAGAAAGAGAGAAAGAAAGAAAAAGGAAGGAAGGAAGAAAGAAAGAAAGAAAAAGAGAGAGAGAGAGGCAGGCAGGCAGGAAGGAGGGAGGGAAAAAAAGAAAAACCAGAAAAACCAGGGCTGATGTGGCACAGCGCCTTAAGCTGCATCCTAAATCACCCACATCCCATATCAGAGCACCAGTTTGAGTCCTGGCAGCTCCACTTCTGATCCATCTCCTTGAGCCCTCTTCTACCTATATGGGGACCTGGATGGAGTTCCTGGCGCCTGGCTTTAAACCTGGCCCTTCCCTGGCTGTTGCAGCCATTTGGGAAATAAACCAGTAGATGGAAGATTCTCTCTCTCTCTCTCTCTCTCTCTCTCTCTCCATCACTCCCCTTCCTCCATGCTCTGCCATTCAAATAATTAAGTAAATCTTTAAAAAAAAAAAGAAAAGAAAAAGAAAAATGAAAAACTACCTATATTCTTTTCTAGTACTTTTTAAAAAAGATTAATTTAGGCCGGCGCCGTGGCTTAACAGACTAATCCTCCGCCTTGCGGTGCCGGCACACCAGGTTCTAGTCCCGGTTGGGGCACCGGATTCTATCCCGGTTGCCCCTCTTCCAGGCCAGCTCTCTGCTATGGCCCGGGAGTGCAGTGGAGGATGGCCCAAATGCTTGGGCCCTGCACCCCATGGGAGACCAGGAGAAGCACCTGGCTCCTGGCTTCGGATCAGCACGATGCGCCGGCCGCAGCGGCCATTGGAGGGTGAACCAACGGCAAAAAGGAAGACCTTTCTCTCTGTCTCTCTCTCTCACTATCCACTCTTATCCACTCTGCCTGTAAAAAAAAAAAAAAAAAAAAAAAAAAAAAGATTTATTTATTTATTTGAAAGACAGAGTTACAGACAAAGGTAGAGACACAGAGAGAGGGCTTCCATCTGCTGGTTCACTCCCCAGTTGGCCACAATGGCCGGAGCTGTGTGGATCCGAAGTCAGGATCCAGGAGCTTCTTCAGGATCTCCCACATGGGTGCAGGGGCCCAAGGACTTGGGCCATTTTCCACTGCTTTCCCAGGCCACAGCAGAGAGCTGGATCGGAAGTGGAGCAGCCGGGACTAGAACCAGCACCCATATGGGACGCCAGCGCTTCAGGCCAGGTCTTTAACCCACTGTGCCACAGCACCAACCCCATACTTTTAGGTATTTGTAAAAGCTCTGTGTGTGTGTGTGTGTGTGTGTGTTAATTTATTTATTTGAGAGGCAGAGAAACAGAGAGACAGACACACAGAGCTCCCATCCCCTGGTTCATTCCTCAAATGCTGGCAGTAGTCAGGGCTAGGGGACTGCTGTTATGGCGCAGTGGGTTAAGTTTCTGCCTGTGACACTGTTGTCCTGTGTGAGAGCAGCAGTTTGAGTCTGGCTTCTCTGCTTCTGACCCAACTCCCTGTTAACAGGCCTTGGAAAGCAGCAGAAGATGGCCCAAGTGCTTGGGCCCCTGTGAACCATGTGGGAGAACTGGATGGAGCTCTGGGCTCCTGGCTTCAGTCTGACCCAGTACTGGCCATTGAGGCCACTTGGGGAGTGCACCAGCAGTAGGAAGATCTCTCTCTCTCACTCCCTCCCACCCTCCCCTCCTTTCAAATAAATAAAATAAACCTTTAAAAAAAAAAAAAGAAGCCCCAAATGAGTCAAGGCTGTGATCCTGGGGGCAGCATCTCTTTCCTCACTGTTTTCAGCATCTTGAGATCTCTGAATTCCTTGATTCACCATCCTTTCTTCCTCCATCTTCAAACCTAGCAGCACAGCATCTACAAATCTCTCTCTCATCACCTTTTCTGGGCCTCTGGTCCTGCTTTTACCATCCTGTGAGTGCAGTGGGTCGCCCCGATCCAGGACAATATCTCCATCTCAGAATCTTTAGCTCAATGCAAAGTGCCTTTTGCTATGCAAGGGAGCATTTAATACCTGAAAGAGTTAATTCTTCCTCGTGACTGCTTTTTTAAGATGAACTTATTTTTAATCATATAAATTTAAAATATGTGATCTCCAGATTGTGTCTGAAACGGATCACATCATCAGCATACATGCAATGTCCAGCATAGGATCTGTATATTATCTGAAAAAAATTGCCTGCAGATGTATGTGAATATAACTGTGCACAGAGGTATATTCTTAGAATATGATAAGCTACTTAACCTGCATCTAAGTCTTCTTAATTGAAATATTAATGCTAATTAGCTCTCATAATCTTAATTCATCTTAAAAAATGTATTGTTCACTTATCCTTTGCTGGTTACTGGAAATACAGGTAGGAGGTGGTCTTTCTCCTCAAGGCAAATATTTTTCATTCTTAGGACTGTGACTTGTTAGTAGGGGGTGGAATAAATTGAGTGGCTCATGATCAGCATTTTGGAAACAAATGAACAAGAATAGAGTGGACAGTATCAGAATGCATCACACAACATGAAGATAAGCATCGAACTGTGAAACTGCGTGGTTATGAGTTTGTAGGTGTATGAGCAGTGATGTAAAATATCTTTTTTCCTTTCTTTTCAGTGATTTAAAGACTGAGAGTTTCTGTTCTGAAGGGAGAATTAGCAGACAAATAAACAGCACAGGCTACAGTGGGCGGTGCCTGCGTAGATTCAACAATAAACTCCACGAGGACAGAACCGTGGCGTTTCCCTCAGCCTCATTCCATCCCAGGCTACGCCAATGTCTGAGACGGGATCAGCCCTCAGTTGCTGTTCTTGAGTGAATGAGTGGGGTGAGCCTCGAGTGCTAGGGAAAGCAGTAGAAGGAGATCAAGCAACCGGTGCCTTTGCTGCCTTATGCTGTCAAGGCTTCCAGCATGTGAAGATCAAGGTTGGAAAGTGGTCTTGTGTGCTGTATTCCATTCATCATGGTCACCCTCCTGAGGCTGGGCAGCCTATGAAAGGGAACCTGGGGTGGCGGGGAGACCTTGAGGGGTTTTTAGTGAATTCTTTGATCAACTCAGAGACATCAACCTGAGGAATCTCCCATTAGCTGAAGTATTATTGGATGTGTTGCTTTTAGGAAGAGAGAGAGAGAGAGAGAGAGGCTCTGGCCCCTGCTTGGCGTATGAACGTCACTGTATTTGCAGGTGAGTACTGTAGGGCTACATGTCTGTATTCTGTTGCATGTGTTGGCTTTGTCTGTAAGAGCTCTATCATCAATTTGGAAAATCTTCACTAATTTTCAAGACTTCCTAGAGCGTCACCCGGCACCTGCTGCAGCATTGTCAGGCGTGCTGCCATGCGGTGGTCATTCGACCTGTGGTCATTGGTTGACACCACCCACACTGAGGATTCCCATCACCACCTCAAGAAGGCGGTTTCAGTGTACCTGCTGAATGAGCACTTTCTCTGGTTTTAAACCACTTCCGAGGGTATCCCAGGTCACGTTGGTTGGATTTCAGTGATCTCAGGTTTTTTATGGGCAGTGTATTCGTCAACTGTCTCCAGCACAGACTGGGTCCACAGATGACTTCAGCATCATGACCTGGTCCCTTGTCCTCACCTTTTCTGTATGTGGTGTTTTCCTTCTGTCTACCAGGCCCTGACTTCTCTTTCTTTGCCAAACTCCTGCTCACCTTTTATTATTATTATTAGTAGTAGTAGTAGTAGTATTAATTTATTTATTTGAAAGCAAAGCTACAGAGAGGCAGAGAGAGGAGAGAGAGAGAGGTCTTCCAATCTGCTTGTTCATTCCCCAAATGGCAGCAATGGCCGGAGCTGCGCTGATCCAAAGCCAGGAGCCAGAAGCTTCTTCCAGGTCTCCTACACAAGTGCAGGGGCCCAAGCATTTGGACCATCTTATACTGCTTTCCCAGGCCATAGCAGAGAGCTGGATCAGAAGAGGAGCAGCCAGGACTTGAACTGGTGCCCACGTGAGATACCAGAACTGCAGGCAGCAGCTTTACCCGCTACGCCACAGCGCTGGCCCCTCCTGCTCACCTTTTGGATTTCAGCTCTCACACTGGCTCCTGCCCCAAAGCCAGCCTCAATCTCCAATCACCCCAAGCTCAACTCTGCCCCAGCAAAGCACATAGTCCATAAAGCTGCAGTGGACTACATTCCTCTTCTTCCCAGCTGACTTTTAAACTTCTTAGAATAGTGGCACTGGATTTACTCTTGGGGTCTCAGAAGTCCTACAGATAGAAGAGCCTGGAAAAGTGTTTGGGGGCCCTTATTGTGGCGTAGTGGGTAAAAATGCCTCTTGTGATGCTGGCATTCCATATGGACACCATTTCAAGTATCAGCTGCTCCACTTCTGATCCAGTTCACTGCTAAATGACCTGGGGAAAGCAGTGGGGAATGCCCCAAGTGCTTAGACCTCTGCCACATGTGTGGGAGGCCTGGAAGAAGCTCCTGGCTCCAAGCTTCAGCCTGGCCCGGCACCAGCCATTGTACGCATTTAGAGCATGAATCAGTACATAGAAGATCTCTCTCTCTCTCCTTCTCTCTCCCTCTCTTTTTGTAACTCTGACTTTCAAATAAATAAATAGGTCTTTTATTATTATTATTTGACAGGTAGAGTTACAGACAGTGAGAGAGAGAGACAGAGAGAAAGGTCTTCCTTCCATTGGTTCAGTCCCCAAATGGCCGCCACAGCCAGCGCTGTGCCAATCCGAAGCCAGCAGCCAGGTGCTTCCTCCTGGCCTCTCATGCAGGTGCAGGGACCCAAGCACTTGGGCCATCCTCCACTGCCCTCCCAGGCCAAAGCAGAGAGCTGGACTGGAAGAGGAGCAACCAGGACCAGAACACGATGCCGCATGGGATGCCGGCACCACAGGTGGAGGACCAACCAAGTGAGCCACGTGCCGGCCCCATAAATAAGTCTTAAAAAAAAAAAAACCAAAAACCTGGTGAAATTGATTTTCTAGTTCCATTCTCATGGGTTGATTTTTTTAAAAAAGATTTCTTTATCTACTTGAGAGGCAGAGTTACAGACAGAGAGAGGGAAAGACAGAAAAGTCTTCCATCCACTGGTTCACTCCCCAAAAGGCCACAACAGCTGGAGCTGAGCTGATCCAAAACCAGAAGCTAGAAGCTTCTCCTGGTCTCCCATGTGGGTGCAGGGACCCAAGCACTTGGGCCATCTTCCACTGCTTTCCCAGGCCACTAACAGGAAGCTGAATCAGAAGGGCAGCCGGAACTCAAACTGGCATCCATATGGGATGCCGGCAGAGTCCACTGTGCAGGCCCCCACAGGGTAATTGATACTAAGTCTGGGAGTAGTGAGAGATGGAACTAGCTTCTAATCTTAAGAAGGCTTGGTCATGGTGGTGGCAGGTTACAACCAGATGTTACAATCTGTTAGAACTTCTACTAGTGGATGTGGGGGGCAGTTATACCTTGGAAGTCAAGCTGAAGTGTGTGAGCATTAAACGGCAGGCGATGGAGGAAGGAAGAAAGGACGTATGATGAAGTCATCGATGTATGAAAGATCAGCTTCATGGCATTGAGGACAAAGGGATTAGGTTGGGGCAATGACTGAACCTGGAAGACCTGCTGAAACAGTGACCACTGCTTTAAAATCATCTCAGATGCTACATCCCTGCTTGCCCCCACCCCTCTGTCCCCATCCGATTGCACACCCTCCCTGGGTCCCATCCCTTGGTTGATGCTGAGGGCAGTCTGTGCCATGTCTAAGATGCCGGGTAAGATGTTCAGAACTCAGTTGTTGTCGTTGTTTTAAGATTTTATTTATTTATTTGAGAGGTAAAGTTACAGACAGTGAGAGGGAGAGACAGAGAGAGAGAGGTCTTCCATCCGTTGGTTCACTCTCCAAATGGCTGCAACAGCTGGAGCTGTGCCAATCCAAATCCAGAAGCCAGGTACTTCTTCCTGGTCTCCCATGCGGGTTCAGGGGCCCAAGCACTTGGACCATCTTCTGCTTTCCCAGGCCACAGCAGAGAACTGGATTGGAAGTGGAGCAGCTGGGACTAGAACCCAGTGCCATATGGGATGCCGGTGCCACAGGTGGAGGATTAACCTACTGCGCTGTGCTATTACATACCTAGCCAGTCTGAATAATGAGGCCAGTTTTGCATCTGAACTTTTGCTGGAGGTAAAGCCAAACTTCTGAAGAATTATGACAAATGGTTATCTTTCATGTGCATTGTTAATCACCAACCAAAGTTCGTGTTATTTCAAGGAAGGGCCACTAGCCCCCCTATCATCTGAACCACAGTGATCTTTTACTGAATGTCTAATAAATGAACACAGTATTCTTCTGTGGCCTAATAATTTTCATGGGAAAAAAAAACTAAACTATCTGGTAGACATTCAGTAAGTGATAACAAATTTTTTCTTCTTCAATCTGAATTTCCAAGAATACATTAAAATAAAAATTAAGGTCATGCCTCACACTCTTTTGTTTGTTTGTTTATTTGAAAGGTAGAGTTACAGAGAGGGAGAGGGAGAGATCTTCCATCCAGGAACCTAGAACTCCTTCAGGATCTCCCACGTGGGTGGCAAAGGCTAAGCCCTCGGGCCATCTGCGCTTTTCCAGAGGCATTAGCAGGAACTGGATTGGAAGCAGAGCTGCTAGGACTCTAACTGGTGCCCATTCGGGATACTGGCATTGCAGGCAATGACTTAACCCAGTGTACCACAACACTGGGCCCATTCCTCACTCTCTTTAGGCTAAACTTTCTAAGAATTAAAAAGAAAAAAAAAATTAACTGCCTATGATGACTGAGATAAATAATCTTTTTAACCAAAATCAATTACAGTCTTATTATTGCCAATTCAGGCTTTTCATTTCTAGCTCCTCATTTCCTTTCGACTCTTCTTTTTTCAAACATTTTTTTAAAAGGTTTATTTCAAAAGTCAGCATTACAGAGAAAGAGGGAGAGACAGAAAGAGGGAGGGGGGAGAGAGAGAGAGAGAGAGAGAGAGAGAGAGAGAGAGATTTTCCATCTTCTGGTTCATTCCCAAAATGGTTGCAACAGCCAGGGAATGGGCCAGGCCGAAGCCAGCAGCCAGGAACTTCATTTTGGTCTCCCACATGGGTGCAGGGACCCAAGGATTTGGGTCATCTTCCACTGGCTTCCCAGGCACATTACCAAGGAGCTGGATTGGAAGTAGAGCAGCTGGGACTTGAACCGGTTCCCATATGGGATGCTGGTGCTGCAGGCCATGGCTTAACCCACTGTGCCGCAACACCAGCCCCTAGATTCTTCTAATACCAGTAGCTGCTCTGAGGGTTATCAAAGTCACACAATTTAGAACACTCTATTTCCTAGCTGAGCATCAGGTTTCAGAGAGAGAGAAAGAGAGAGAGAGAGAGAGAGACTTAAACCTGAGGCTCCAGCTTGCTGTGCATCATTCCTTCTTATTAATGGAAGTCTGACTAATGGACCAGTCCAAACAGGTCTGTGAACCTTCTGAAATACAGGCCCAGGTGTCCCCTGGCATGCAAAAGAGATATTATAGTAAGCAGTAAATAACACAGAAAGGGGATTTTCGATTAGAGGAACTTGAAACTTGAGCTGAGTCATAACAATTCCATCCAGTAGGAATTTATAGGCTGTTAAAGTCAGATATAGAATTAAATAAAAGAATTTGGAGATGAGCAAAAGAAACCTAAGATATTTGGCCACCCCTTTTAGAGACAAGCACTTCCCTTGATCGTCGCTACTTCTCCTTTCTTTGTTACCAGGCCCTTGTTCATCCCGGAAAGGCATCCAGGTCCGAGCCTAGGTCTGCTGCAGGAGGCAGGGTACCAAGGCAAGTTCTGAGTCGTTTTCTACTCACAAGGAACCACTTCCGGAGAATTGAGAAAAGCTTATTCTAAAAGCCAGGTTTAGGGTGGGGGTGGGGGTGGAGATGAGGTGAACCAATGCACTCACAAGCTAGAAATCACTTACAGAATCAACAGTTTCCAAGTTTCTAACAGCCAGGCCAAGGATGTTAAATCACAAGAGTTGTACATACTTGCTGAAGCTGACACATGTCTTTGGATAAATGCGTTCTTCAATTAAGGGTGTTGAGTTGAGTTGGCAAGAGTCCCCCATGCCAGGACTTAAAAAAAAAATCCAGCACAATAATCTAAAGGCCCAACAACAGAGAATAGGTTAATTTAGTTATGCTTTATCCACGCAAGCTTAGAGTACTATTCAGGCATTAAAAATGGTGCTTATAAATTTGACTGATTTGTAAAAATGCTTATTATGCAATATTAGTTAGAAAAACAGTGCATAACTCATACATGTAGTATGAGCTCTACTTACAAAAGACATACATGGAACGGATGAATAGGTGGGGAAAAGGAGGATTTTAGAGCATCGAAGCTGTTCTGTGTATAGTAATGGTGCATGCATGCCACTAGACATTCGTCAAAGCTCATAGAATGTACAACATAATGATTGAGGACTAATGTAAGCTTGTTCTTGATAGTGTATGGTTCATTTCCCAGATGGCCATAACAGCAAATTCAGGGCCAGCCTGAAGCCTGGGTGGCAGCGGCCCAAGTAATGGAGCCATCATCCACTGCTTTTCCAAGCACATTAACAGGAAACTGGATCAGAAATGGAGTAGGGCCCAGCGCTGTGGCCTAGTGGGTAAAACCACTGCCTGAAGTGCCGGAATCCCATATGAACACCAGTTTGAGTCCCAGCTGCTCCACTTTGATCCAGCTCTCTGCTGTGGCCTTGGAAAGCAGTGGAAGATGGCCTAAATCCTTGGGCCCCTGAACCCAGGGAGACCTGGAGGAAGCTCCCCGCTCCTGGCTTTGGATCCACACAGCTCTGGTTGTTGCTGCCAACTGGGGAGTGAAGCAGCAGATGGAAGACCTCTCTCTCTCTCTCTGCCTCTCCTCTCTCTGTGTAACTCTTACTTTCAAATAAATAAAATAAATCTTTAAAAAATCTATTAATTAAAAAATAGTTGAGAAAGAAGACCAGGGGAGGGGAATACAATAGACTGTGCCACCCATTCAGATGGTTGTTATGGTTTGAATGTGTCTCAAAAAAGTTTACGTGTTGGACAAAATCCCCAGCTCATATGTGAGTGGCATTTGGAGGTGGGGCCTTGGGGAGGTGTTGGGCTTAGATGAGGTCGTGAGTATAGCCCTGGTGATTGTGTTTGTAGCTTTATGAGAAGAGGAAGAGAGATTTGAACTGGCAGCCTGCTCTGTCTCATCCTGTGTTTCCTTCCACTATGGTCTGACGCAGCATGAAGGACCTCAGTGGATGCCTAGCAGATGCCAGCACCATGTTCTTGGACTTCCCAGCCTGCACAGACACACGCCATCTATCATTCATACGTCATACATCATAATATTACATCATACATCTTCTTCATACATCATAATATTACATCTTCTTCATACACCATACATCATAATATTACATCATACGCCTTCTTCATACATCACACATCATTCATATTATATCATACATCTTCATACATCATAATATTACATCTTCTTCATACATCATATATCATATTACATTATACATCTTCTTCATACATCATACATATTACATCATACATCTTCTTCATACACCATACATCGTAATATTACATCATACATTTTCTTCATACATCATAATATTACATCTTCTTCATACACCATACATCATAATATTACATTATATGTCTTCTTCATACATCATACATCATTCATATTACATCATACATCTTCTTCATACATCATACATATTACATCATGTGTATTTTTCATACATCACACTTATTCTTCATACATCATACATCATGCATGTTCTTCATTCATCACTATGTCCAGGGCATTTTGCCATGGAAAAAGAATGCAGACTAAGACAATACTAATAGTGATAAAGCCAGGTTCCCTGGGATCCAATTCTGTCTTCTCTACTTGATGCTTAAGCAAGTTTCTTGAATTCTCTGTGCTTCAGTTTCCCTGTCCATTAAGATGGGGATTATCATAGTACTTACTTCCTAAGTTTCGTGGTGAGCTTCCAATTACTTAACAGACATTCATATTCTGCTTGGAATAATACCCAGAACATGTTGCCATCTTTGTAGAGATGGAACAGTGGTGATTTTCACTGACCCAATATTTACTAATATCTCTCAAATAAATGCATGTTAATTTGTTAATTTGCTTATGGAATACTAATGTGTGTATGTATTGTAAATGATATATATGTGGAAAAATATATTCCTAGTTTGTATTGGTTACCTCTTGCTGCTTAACACATTTCCTTAAGAAACCAACTATCGCCGGTGCTGCGGCTCACTAGGCTAATCCTCTGCCTTGCGGCGCCGGCACACCGGGTTCTAGTCCCGGTCGGGGCACAGGATTCTATCCTGGTTGCCCCTCTTCCAGGCCAGCTCTCTGCTATGGCCCGGAAGTGCAGTGTAGGATGGCCCAAGTGCTTGGTCCCTGCACCCGCATGGGAGACCAGGAGAAGCACCTGGCTCCTGCCTTCGAATCAGCGCAGTGTGCCGGCCGCAGTGCACTGGCCGCGGTGGCCATTGGAGGGTGAACCAATGGCAAAGGAAGACCTTTCTCTCTGTCTCTCTCTCTCTCTCTCTCCCACTGACCACTCTGCCTGTCAAAATAATAATAATAATAATAATAATAATAATAATAATAATAATAAAAGAAACCAACTATCTCAGAGTTGTGGGTTGGGAATCCAAGACGGACTCAGCGGGGGGTTCTGGCTTGAAGTCTCCCAGGAGGTTGTGATCAAGATTTGGGCCTGGGCCACAGTCACTGTGAGCTGAGGACTGCAATGGGCTGGAGGGTGCATCTCCAAGCTGTCGCACCACGTGGCTGGCTGGTCCGTGTGGGCTCTCGTCAGAGGTCTCAGCTTCTCACCACACGAAATCTCCATGGTGCGGCTTGAGCATCCCCACCCGACCCGGACGAGGGCTGACTTCCCCTAGAAAGTTCGGTTTATGGAGAGGACAGGAGAAGGCCTCTGTGATCTCTTGCCATCTCTCCTCGGAAGTCACTCCCCATCAACCCCTCAATATTCCACTCATTACCCAGGTCAGCCCTATTCATGTAGGTGTGAATGACACAACGGAGGCAAGGGTCAGAGGCCGTGCGGGAGGCTGGCTACCACATACCCAACGTGTCTGTCTGTATATATTCACGACTCCGCCTACAAGAGCACTGCAAAAAGTTCATGGAAAATGGAATTGAAAGATTAGTTTCTTTCTGGTGCAAAAACATTTTGAAATCCATGCATTTAGAGATTTTCAAAAAGTCCGAAAAATGCATTCTATGAAAAAACGATGCATAGAATTAAAAATTTAATTCTGTGTTTCCATGAGAAGTACCATCTTGTGTACCTGTGTGTGCATGTATGTGTGCGTATTTCACCTAGCTGAACTATTACCCTGATATACCTGCATGCCCCTTCTTGTCTTATTTATTTATTGCTCTCAACTCCTTCCTGAGTCTTAGCAACCTCTTTCTTTCCTACTCTCTCTTCCTCCTCCCTTCTTCCCTTGGGAGGTACTTATGTTACAGAGAATCCCTTCTGTCCCCATCCCCCCTGCCATGACTCTGCTCTTCTCTCCTGTGCCCTGCCCTTCTGTAGAGTCCCCAGCAGCAGGCCCTGTGCACCCAGCCAG
The DNA here is from genome assembly GCF_033115175.1 of Lepus europaeus. NCBI lineage: Eukaryota > Metazoa > Chordata > Mammalia > Lagomorpha > Leporidae > Lepus > Lepus europaeus. Next base: position 66,122,249 of record NC_084827.1, read on the forward strand.
CTCATTGGCCACACACATCCATCTCTGAGCCTGCCTTCTGGCAGGTGCCTCCCTTCTCCCTCAGTTAGTGTCCCTATCACACCCTCCTCCCCAGCACCAAATCTCCCCAACCCGTGCCAGCCAGCAGAGTCCTGGGAAAGCCTGGGCTACCGGCAGATTCCTTGTCATGTTCCATTTTCCTGTCCCAGTTAGCTGGCAGCTGAGCCTAAGTGTGGGGCTCAATAAATAGCCAGGAAATCGCAGAAAAACACCCCCAAAACAGCAGACGAGGAACCAATAGCTTCCTGAAAATCCAACATAGACCACAGAGCCTACAATTTTCTTTTGAGATTTTCTTTCCTTTTAACTATAAACCTCCGAAGTTTAAGAAAAACTCAGCTGAGGGGCCGGCGCTGTGGCGCAGGGGTTAAAGCCCCGGCCTGAAGCACTGGCGTCCCATATGGGCACCGGTTCTGGTCCCTGATGCTCCTCTTCCGATCCAGCTCTCTGCTGTGGCCTAGGAAAGCAACAGAAGATGGCCCAAGTCCTTGGACATCTGCACCCACGTGGGAGACCTGGAGGAAGCTCCTGGCTCCTGGCTTCAGATTGGCACAGCTCCTGCTGTTGCGGTCATCTGGGGAGTGAACCAGCAGATGGAAGACCTTTCTCTCTGTCTCTACCTCTCTCTGTAACTCTGTCTTTCCAATAAGTGTTTAAATATTTTTAAAAAATGTTTCTTCTTAAAAAAATAGAAAGAAAAATTCAGCTGGAGTAGCTCGCCATAGTCATCACACAGGGCATGGAAGGCTCTCAGGGACTGTCAAAGCGGAGCACCTGAGACATGTGGGTCAGCTTCAGTCCCCTTCTCAGCCCATCTGGGGGACTCCTAAGAGAAAAGAAGCAAAAAAGACCAGAAGAATCCGAGAGAGCCTGAAACGGTCCCCTGTGTGTTTGCTAGAAAGAGTGAAATACGACTTCTGCAAGACAAGATCATTGCCCACTCCTGCGGAAGACCAGAGGAGTCAGGCGGCCTGGCTCTGGGAAGCCCTGAGAGTCCCAGGCTCTTTCCAGCTCCCCACTCTGCCACCCCTAGAGTGTGACTCTCACCGTCGTGGTCTATACCAGCGAGCAGAGATCCCATTCATCCATATTCTGAGCAGCCATTAGAAGAGGACACAAAGAGATGGGGCAGAGGCAGGTGCCTCCCCTCTGGAGGCAGGTTTCCTTGCTGGCCTGGGCTCAGTCATGTGGTCACACCGGGGTAAGGGGACCTGGGAGTGTGGTCTTTATTCCAGGACTGCTCTGTGACCAGCCGACCTGTGAGGCTTCCCCACTTCCAACGCTGAGGGAGGAGGGGAGACTGGGAACCAGGAGCCAGGAGCGGCGTCTGGCAGAATGGAGAGGGCCTCACTGCCTGTAGGCCTCCAGGCACCATCCAGTCCTGCACGTCTCCCTCTCTCCTTCTCTCTCAAGTACAAGCATAAGATTTTCACTGGGTAAAGGCTTCCTCGTACATGATCCACTTGTAATGCATTGCCTTTTGACATATTAGTATATTACAAATATATTACATATGAGGCAAACATCGCCATAGATGACTGTTCCCTCACTTGAGTTCCCCCATCTGCCAAGAGTTGACCACCATCATCAAAAGTTGACTACCATCACCTGTTTGATGCACACGCAAATGCCAATCTGTTTCTATCAGGGATGCTTTGAGGAGCTGCTGCTACCATTAAGATGTTGGCAATCTCCATAGAAGGGTCACAGACAGCTTTGGGAACTGCCAGACACAACAGCAGGCACCTGCTCCTTGCTGCCTTCTGCCGTCTCTGCTGATCGCCATCACGCAATCACCTTGATTCTTCTTCTTCCTTCTTGGATCAGATCTCTTATGTGACAACTATCAGGATAATGCACACCTGTGGCCCCATCTTTACCTGTGTTGGGAGCCTCCTTTTCCTGAGCAGGGACAGTAGCTGCCTAAGAGCAGCAGTTGTTGAGTGCTTGCCACATGCCAGCCACTTCTGTCTGCATCTTGCTAGTCTTCCCTCCATTTGCTGTTCTCAATGCCAGACTCCAATCCTGGCTCAGAAACACCATGTACTAGCCAGCTCTTTGTTCCTACAGTGAAGTACCCAAGACAAGTTGCTTGGGAAGGGAAGAGGGGTCTCTTTAGCACATAGTTTTGCAAGTTCAAAGTTCAAATGGCTCTGATGAGAAGCCCATGGCAAATGGTGGAGTGAACGTGGAAGAAGGATCACATGGCAAGAGAGACTAGGCGGGGCCAACCCCTGGCCTCTGTGACAACCCTTTGTGAGAACTACCTTCTGATGGCATACCACCAATGACCTAAGGACTTCCCAGTAGGCCCCACGTTCTAAAAGTTCCACCCCCCTCCCAGCCGTGCCACCCTAGGAACTAAGCTTTTAAGGTATGGGCCTTTGGGCAGCAGCCAACATCCAAAGCAGAGCATTCAGCTTCTGCAGAAGGAAGTTGGTCTCAGAGGATTGGAAAAGATATCTGTTGTATATTCTTGGGCACATTATTCAATCTCTACAACAGATAATTATTTTTTTTCTTTTTTCTTTTTTTTTTTGACAGGCAGAGTGGATAGTGAGAGAGAGAGACAGAGAGAAAGGTCTTCCTTTTTGCCATTGGTTCACCCTCCAATGGCCTCTGCGGCCAGCGCATCTCGCTGATCCGAAGCCAGGAGCCAGGTGCTTCTCCTGGTCTCCCATGCGGGTGCAGGGCCCAAGGACTTGGGCCATCCTCCACTGCCTTCCCGGGCCATAGCAGAAAGCTGGCCTGGAAGAGGGGCAACCGGGACAGAATCTGGTGCCCCGATTGGGACTAGAACCCCATGTGCCGGCGCTGCAAGGTGGAGGATTAGCCTGTTAAGCCACAGCGCTGGCCTCTACAACAGATTATTGACACTTGCAAAGTGTGGGAACATTAAAAGAGGAAATCCATACAAAGCACTTAGTCTGGTGCCTGACATATCAGATTATCAATTCATGGTAATACTTCCTTATGCAGATAAAAAGCAACTCAGTCATGTCTGATGGATGAGTGGATTGTTGTAGGCCCCTATCCAATTCTCAACGAACCAGCTGCAAAGGGCCTGGGGTAGGGAGAAGTGCCCCTCCATGTGCTCTCTCTGCAGCTCCCAGTTTTACTTACTGCTACAATTGGGTCTTTACTCTACACTTTCCTTTCTTTTAGTGCTTTAAAATATTCCTGGGGTGGGTATTGTGGTGCAGTGGGTTTGGCCGCTGTTTGGGATGCCTGCATCCCAAATCAGAGTGCTGGTTCAAGTCCTGGTTGTTTCATATCCAATCCAGCTTACTGCTGCTGCACCCTGGTAGGCAGCAGATGTTAGCTTGAGCCCTTGACACCCATGTGGGAGACCTTGATGGAATTCCTGGCTCCTGGCTTCAGCCTGACCCAGCCCTGGCTATAGTGGTGGGCATTTGGAATGTGAACCAGCAGATAAAAGATCTCTCTGCTGGGCCGGTGCTGGGGCTCAGTAGGTTAAAGCCCTGGCCTATAGCGCTGGCATCCCATATGGACACCAGTTCGATTCCCGGCTGTTCCACTTCCAATCCAGCTCCCTGCTAATGCTCCTGGGAAAGCAACAGAGGATGGACCAAGTGCTTGGCCTCTGCCCCCATGTGGGGGACTCCAGAAGACTCAGCTCTGGCCTTTGCAGCCATCTGGGGAGTGACTCAGTGGATAGAAGACATCTCTGTTTCTCTCTCTATCTATTTAAGTAAACTAAATCTTTAAATATTTTTTTAAAGATTTATTTTATTTATTTGAAAGAGTTACAGAGAGACGTAGAGACAGAGAGATAGGTCTTCCATCTGCTGGTTCACTCCCCAGATGGCTGTAATGGCTGGAGCTGAGCCGATCCAAAGCCAGGAGCCAGGAGCTTCTTTTGGGTCTCCCACATGGATGCAGGGGCCCAAGGACTTGGGCCATCTTCTACTGCTTTCCCAGGCCATAGCAGAGAGCTGGGTCAGAAGAGGAGCAGCTGGGACTAGAACCAGCACCCATATGGGATTCCAGCGCTTCAGGCCAGGGCTTTAACCTGCTGTGCCACAGCGCCGGCCCCCATTAAATCTTTAAAAGAAGATCTCTGTTACTCTACCTCTCAAATAAATAAAAATAAACAGCTTTTAGAGAGAAGATATTCTGATTTAAGTATGTGGCAATAGTCAGTTGAAAATTTTTCCAAGTCAGTATTGGGTTTGCAACATTTGGAATTATCATACATATCAGAATCATTCCATATATATATGAATGTTTTAAATGCTTAGGTAATAAGGAAGGGAAGGAAAGATTTTATAGAGTCACATATGTAGTCTTAATGGGAAAAGAGAAACATTAAGCAAAAGGGGAAAGAATTGGAACTCTATCTGCATTCGGTTTATGGGGAGGAGGGAGCATATGTCACTATAAAGTGTGATAACTATAAGGCACATCAGTTGTGTTGCTGTTACAAGCATACCAGCATCGATGCATTCAAATTAGAGTAGCTCTCCAACTTAGTCATTTGGGGAAGCTACACGTGCTTGATTATTTCTTAAATACTTTAAACCCCCATCTTTTTTCCTTGTTACTATTCACATTTCTTTTTTTCAAAGATTTATTTATTTATTTGAAAGTCAAAGTTACACAGAGAAAGGAGAGGCAGAGAGAGAGAGAGAGAGAGAGAGAGAGAGAGAAAGAGAGGTCTTCCAACCACTGGTTCACTCCCCAATTGGCCGCAACGGCTGGAGCTGCACTGATCCAAAGCCAGGAGCCAGGAGCTTCTTCCAGGTCTCCCACGTGGGTGCAGGGGCCCAAGGACTTGGGGACCATCTTCTACTGCTTTCCCAGGCCATAGCAGAGAGCTGGATTGGAAGTAGAGCAGCCGGGTCTTGAGCCGGTGCCCATATGGGATGCTGGCACTTCAGGCCAGGGCATTAACCCACTGCACCACAGCACCAGCCCCACTATTCACATTTCTATAAGGAAAGATGCTGAAATCTATCCCTGGGAGGAACTCTGCCACCCCAACCCCTGTTCTGAACCAGCTCTGGCTGGAGCAGGAGCTAAACCCGGAGATAAACTAGGACCTCTTACCCTACGAGCACTCGGCTCGATTGAGTGCTTCTCTGTGCAGGCACCATGCCAGCACCTGCGTTTGCAGAGATGAATACAACACAGCTCTAAAGGATTTTGTAGACCAGAGGAGGGGTGACCTAAAAGGCTGGATCCCTATTTTCCCTGTCATTATAAGCTGTAAAAATTTCTGAGTGTTCGTGCAGTTGAAACCAAGTACTGGGAGAGATGCTTGTCCTGCCAGAAAGCACACACACTTCAGTTCTTGCAACACACCTTGAAAGCTGTGCTTGAGCACCTCTGATTGTTGACACATTGGTTAAAATCCAACCCAAGAAAAACTAGGTAAATACTGTGAGTGTGCATCACTTTACTTCAGCTAAAATCGATTTTACCCAACAAGGCAGCCACAAGTGCTGCTGTTTTGAAACTCATATGAAATGAAGGCGATGTGAAATGGCAATTTAAAAAAAAAAATCTACATTGCTTGCTCTCTGTCTCTCTTTTTTTTAATTTTTATTTTTAACATTTATTCATTTAGGGGCCAGTGCTGTGGCATAGCGGGTATAGCTGCTATCTGTAGTGCCGGCTTCCCATATAGGTGCCCGTTGGAGTCCTGGCTGCTCCTCTTCCAATCTGGCTCCCTGCTAATGCACCTGGAAATCAGTGAAAGATAGCCCAAATGCTTGGGTCCCTGCCACCCACATGGGAACCCAGATGAAATTTCCGTCTCCACGCTTTGGTTTAAGTCCAGCAACATCTGTGGTGATCATTTGGGCAGAGTTACACCCCCACAGAGAGAGAGAGAAAGAGAGAGAGGAAAAAGAGAGAGAGAGAGATCTTCCAACCTCTGGTTCATTCCCCACATGGCCACAAAGGCTGCCTTTCCAGGTGCTCTGAATTGGAGCAGCAGGGACTTGAACTGGCACTCATATGGGATGCCGGCACCACAGGCAGAGACTTAACCCACCATACCACAATAGCAATTTTAAAAGAGCAAAAAAGTATCTTTGAGGCAGTTTCCAAGGATTTATTTTTGTTTGTTTGTTTGTTTAAAAGGCAGAGTTACAGAAAGAGAGGGAGAAATAGAAAGAGACAGAGATCTTCCATCTGCAGTTTTACTCCCCAAATGGCTGCAAAGGCCAGGGCGTGGCCAGACTGAAGCCAGGAGTCGGGAACTCCATTTGAGTCTACCACGTGGCTGGCAGGGGCACAAGTACTTGAGCCATCTTCTGCTGTTTTCCCTGGGCACATTAGAAGGGAGCTGGATTGGAAGTGGAGCAGCCAAGGCTCGAATCACCGCCCATATGGGATGCTGGCATCACAGGAGGCAACTTAACCCACTGTACTACAATGCCGATCCCCAATTCCTTCATTTATAATATGATAGATTTCATTTTGATCTGAGTTATTTCAGTTTCACTGACATCAAAACAATTTGTTTTGGAGAAAAAGCACCTTCAGAGTATCAGGTGGTTGTTTTTGTTTGTGATGACAGAACATCCTTTTGGCTTGATGTTAACGTTCTAGAAGTTAGTCTGCAGATTTTATACCCTCCCCACAGTAATTTATGACTCCAACTCTGTTTATTAGAAACTCCAAATGTATTTTTGATACACATAGCTCAAATTAGTGGGTTAACTTAAATGCCCATCAGACAAGAAGAGGCAGGGTCCCACAGCCATCAGGAGTACAGTGTCTGGTGTTATCCTACCAGGATTCAGACCAATCCTCTGCGGCTCACCGTGTCATCTTGGATAAGCTGTTGAACTTCTCTAGAATGTGAATAATAGTACCTATCTCATTGGCTTGTTATACAGATCAAAGGGACTGAAAAACAAGTGCCTAGATTTATCCTGGCTCAGAAGTGCCTTGCAGCAGCTGTGGCTCATACCTCCTACTGTGCACGCCTCCCAGCTCCTTCCTGAGCAGCTACTAGAACCCCCATTTTGCATAGAAGGCAACCTGAATTTAGAAGTTTCAGCAATTTAAGACACACAGTGTTTGAGACAGAAACTTGGCCTATTGTTCCACATCAAAACATATTGATCTTCTAAAACAGAGCTATAGAGATCAACAAGTGCTACACGGATGGCAGCAACTCAAGCTGTGAGATGACATCTTGCCATGTTTTTATAGCCAGCATGCACAGGAGTACGGTGGAGAGAGGCGTGGCCTTTGCCTTTGCATGCCACAAACTTCATGTTAGCTGTGGGGAAGAGCCAACGACATTTTTAAGGAGGGTAGAAACTGCATGTTTTATAAAGAGCATTTTGATGATGATAGGGCACAGACTGGGGACCAGGGTAAGCATAACAGTGAGAAGACCAGTTCGGACCCTCAAAATAAAAGTATGGGAGCCAGGTGAAAATTGTGATCACGAAAGACAACAGATGTACCTAGGATTACTACACAGGAACAATGTGACTTGGGCCATTTGTTACATGGTGGGACCCTGGTTTCTCTTGATGTATGTTAGGTTTTTGTTATTTTAACTAAAATGCCCAAGAAGCAGTGACTAGAAAGGAAGAAGGTTTATTAGGCCTATAGTTTTGGAGGTTCACAGTTCAAGATCAGGGAGCCCCCTTGGTTTGGTATCTGACAAGTGTAGTGGCTGGGGAATGTATGCTGAGGAAGAATCACAGAGTGAGCCGGGAAACAGAGACACAGTGAGTGCACTCCTGCTTATGAACCAACCTTGTCATCAGAACCAGCTTCTGAGGGAGGGCCCCAGTGACCTAAACACTTCCTACTAGGCCCACCTCCCAGATGCCATATTAGACCAAGTGTCTATCCAAGTAGCAACCGTTAATATTAATCCATTGACCATTGCCATAAGAATTCAGAGTTTAAACGTCAGCATGAGTTTGGGGACCCAAATCCTGTTCAAACCATAACATTTGACCAAGTGATTGGAGGAGTGGTAAGGCCACTCCCTAAGGCCAGGAAGCATAAGAGAAAGTAGGGTTGAAAGAAGGATGATGAGTCTATTTCTTAATTAACTGAATTTGAGGTGCCTGTGAGATTCTAGACAGGACTATCCAAAAGTCATTCAACCGTACAGGTCTTCAGCTCAGGTCTTCAGACTGCACTGGAGGTACAGATTGGAGATGGTAGAGATAGCCGTTAGGGCCTGGTCTGGAGAGAGAAGAATGAAACTAAATGACCCCGGAGGATGAACTCCAACATTTGGGAATAGGCCCTGACAGTAGACTGGTTGTGAGACTGAGCCACAGAGAGCTTCAAAGAATGCAAGGAGAGAGTAGGATCCCAGGCACCAAAGGAGTGGAACCTTGCACAGCTGTGGAGGGCTTGACCTCACCACGTGCCACAGCCTGTGAGTAGAAAGTCTGTGCATGACTGGGGACTTAGTATCGGTTCATGACATTTGCCAGAGAGTTTCAAAGGAGAAAAAGGGGTGGAAGCCAGACATCTGGGAGAGGAAGAAAGACTAGGAAGATGGGTCACAAGGAACTTAAAGGATGGAAGAAAGTGAGAGAAATAGGGAGGGGGGATAAAGTTGATGGGAAGCTTGTGAGAGAAATAGACCCCAAAATACTGTGTCATGGGATTCAAGTCTACTTAAGGGTCAATTACTGTTCACTTTTTAAAAATCATAGTTAACAAACCCAAAATACAGGGCAACCATTTGGTTGATGAACATTCTATTCTTTACCAGCTTGCCTGGGGTGTCAAAGCATTTGAAGAATTGGGCTGGCTCCATCAGTGGCCAACTCAATAGCCATTATCCCCTCCTTCTTCCCAGAAGAACCAACCCAACAATATTGTTGTGGCAATTTTCCCAGCACCACAGTTTAAATTGTGATTTTTCTATGACAATAAATACAACGGTTTTTGTTTTCCTGCATCTGGTAGGGTATGTGTGTGTGAGCCCATCCTAATTCAGGGGATGGTGGAGGAAACTTGCTGTGGGCTTCCAAGGAAGGTTTCTTTGTCTCTCTCCACTCTCCCTTGTGCCCCACCTCCCTGCAAAACAGAGGGAAAAAAAGAGAAAGTCTCTTTTCCACCCTTTCCATTCTGCTTAGGATATAAAAATAATTGTAAGGAAGTCTAACAAAGTTCTGAGTTTTCCAATGATGATTCATTTGGTGCATTCTTTGAAAAATTAAATTTCCAATAATTTCAAGAGCAATTTTCAGGTGTTCCTGTCCTGCTTTGTGGGGATGATAAGCAGACTTTTATTTAGCTTATTAAACACTCTAACACTGAACTCGAGCAACTCGACTTGTGTGAGCCTCAGTTCCTTCCTTGATAACCTGTGGGTCAAAAATAGCCACCCACTGAGAACTGGGATAGGATTTGCAAAGAACCTAGCGCATCAACAACAGAGCCTGGCTCCTGTTTGCATGTGGGCGCTTTTTAGCATCGGACTTGTGTTAGTCCATTTTGTGTTGCTAAAACAAAACACTCGAGGCTGGGTACTCCAGGTGGAAAAGAGGTTTATTTAGCTCACAGTTTTGGAGGCCTGAGAAAATGGCTACAGCAGCTGGTTAGTTCTGGTGAGGGCCTTCCAGCTGCATCGCAACGTGGAGCATGGGATCATGGTAGAAGTACATGCAGAAGAGACCACACGACAAGACAGACAGCAGCAAGAGAGCTGAGATAGCTGAATTTGCTTCATAACACCCATGCTCAAGAGAGCTGACCCCATCTGTGATATCAGCATTAATTTCTTTCAAGGACAGTGCTCTGATGACCTAGTTACCCCCCTCTAAGTCTCCACTTCTTAAGGATCCTACCACCTCCAAATGTCACTACACTGGGAACCAACTTTCCAAGACATGAATCCTTTTGTGAGGCAGGGGTGGGGGTAGGGAGAAGACACACAAGCTTCAAAAAGTCCATGGAAAGAGACAGGCATCATGGCAAGGAGGTTAAGCCCCCACCATTTGGGATGGTTGCATCTTGATCTGAGTGTCCATTCAAATTCTGGCTACTCTATTTCCAATCCAGCTCACTGCTAATGTACCTGGGAAGCAGACATGATGGCTCAAGTACTTGAATTCCTGCCATCCATGTGGAAGACTTGATTAGCACTTCTGGCTCCTGACTATAGCCTGGCTCAGCCAGGGGAGTGAGCCAATGGATGGATGGAAGATTCTCTCTCTCCCTTTCATATTATATTTTATGTGTGTGTGTCTCACTCTTTTTTTTTTTTTTTTTGACAGGCAGAGTGGACAGTGAGAGAGAGAGACAGAGAGAAAGGTCTTCCTTTTTCCGTTGGTTCACCCCGCAATGGCCGCTGCGGCCGGTGTGCCGCGGCCAGCGCACCACATTGATCCAAAGCCAGGAGCCAGGTGCTTCTCCTGGTCTCCCATGTGGGTGCAGGGCCCAAGCACTTGGGCCATCCTCCACTGCACTCCCGGGCCACAACAGAGAGCTGGACTGGAAGAGGAGCAACTGGGACAGAATCAGGCGCCCTGACCGGGACTAGAACCCTGGGTGCCAGCGCCGCAGGCGGAGGATTAGCCTATTGAGCCGCGGCGCCGGCCCCTCACTCTTTCAAATAAATAAAATAAATTGTTTTTTAAAAGCCCATAGAGGGGCTGGCACTGTGGTGCAGTAAGTTAATCCTCTGCCTGCGCTGTCAGTATCCCATATAGGCGCCTGTTCTAATCCCGGCTGCTCCTCTTCCAATCCAGCTCTCTGCTATGGTCTGCGAAAGCAGTAGAAGGTGGCCCGAGTGCTTGGGCCTCTACACTAGCGAGGGAGACCTGGAAAGAGCTCCTGGCTCCTGGCTTCAGATCAGCCCAGTTCCAGCCTATTTGGCCATTTGGGGAGTGAACCAGTGGATGGAAGACTTTTCTGTCTCTCCTTCTCACTGTCTATAACTCTACTTTTCCAATAAATAAATAAAATATTTTTTAAAAAGCCCATGAAAAAATATGTATTATGAAAAAAGCTGGGGTCAGCACTTTGGCTTATTGGGTTGGGCCTCCACCTGTGGCACCAGCATCCCATGAGGGTGCTGGTTCGAGTGTCGGCTGCTCCTCTTCTGATCCAGCTCTGTGCTGATGGCCTGGGAAGGCAGTGGAGGATGACTCAGGTGCTTGGGGCCTTGCGACCATGTGGGAGACCCAGAGGCGACTCCTGGCTTCTGGCTTCTGATCAGCCCAACTCTGGCAATTGCGGCCATTTGGGGAGTGAGCCAGCGGATGAAGGGCCTCTTTTTCTCTGTCTCTCCATCTCTCTGTCTGTGGTTCTGCCTCTCAAATAAATATATAAATCTTAAAAAAAAAAAAAAGGAAAAAAAGCTATGCATGGATTCTGAAACTTTTGCACCAAAACAAATTTATGCTTAATTCTATTTTTTCCCATGAGTTTTTTTTTTTTTTAAGTATCCTTGTATAAACCCTATTCATATATCCTCTTTATGACATCCTGGGAACTGCCAGGACCAGGGGTAAGTCACCAGTAGCCCTCCTCTCCTGGGGCCCTAAGACCTGGATCCCACCCTCCACAGATCCAGGCTACCCTTGGCTGCTAGACCCGTGGCAAGCCACAGCCCAAGACCAGGGCACTTTTCCTGCGGACTGCCTGGCTGACTACATTCCCCAGGTGGTACCCAACTCTTAGCCTCTGGAGCTCACAGACACTGTGCCCAAGCCTTGTGGCCCTCTCTGCCCCAGGGCCCATGGCAACCCACTTTCCCCAGCCCTCGCCAGCCTGTTCCCAGCAACTGGTCCTGCCCCACTGTCCACTTAGTAGAATTCTCCTGGGCTTTCCCTGCACGCATTCTAGCAGGTGGCAAAGAGCCAGTCCTGGGGTCTATGAGGTCACAAAATAAACCCTGTTGCCCAAAGGCAGCATCAGCCTGACCCATACCCTAGATGCTTTCCTATGCCTTGGAAGAAGATGACAGTGTATCTGTCTGTCTGTCTGTCTGTCTTCCACCCTCAGCTTAGAAAGGCGGCGTTGAGTCATGAGGAGCATGGAACCTGGACTCATGCAGTCATGCAGATCCCAGCCTCGGTACTTTCTCAATGCCAAATCACTTCATCTGCGCAAGCTATTGACTTGTAACCATAACAACAATAGCAGTGCCTAAGGCTCCGTGATTGCTGATTTCTCCACAAAGCGCATGCAATGTGTTTTCCCCATCTTCTCCATCACCATGATCTCTCCCTTTTAAGGAGTAGGTACCTGAGATACAAAGAGTTAAGGCACTTGCCAAAAGTCGCAATCAGTGTGTAGATGGAAATTTGCTTGATTCCAGAGCCCAGACTCCCCATGAACAAACTTCCTTATCTGTGCCATGAGGATAATACAGATTTCCCAGAGCATGAGAGAGAGAGAGAGAGAGAGAGAGAGGCAGGCTTGTTGCCAATGCAGTGGTGATAGCTCAAGTAATTGGATCCCTGACTCTCATGTTGGAGGCCTGGATTGAGTTCCTGGCTCATAGCTCTGGCCCCTGGCCCAGCCTAGCGGTTATAGGCATTGGAGGAGTGAACCAGTGCATGGAACCTCTCTCTGTCCATCTCTCTTTCTACCTCTTAAATAAATTAAAAGAGTAAAATAAAAAGAATTAAAGATATAAGATATGGAGCACCTCCCAGGGTCTCAGCAATTTTGGTTCCCTCCTCCTGTCTTCCCCAAGACAGTTATCTCCCCAGATGCACTGGTTTGCAATGAGAACAGCAGCTGATGCTTTGGGAGGTCCTTCACTGGCCCTTTAGGAAGAGTTCTTGTAGACATCCATCTCTCTCCTCTGCCCTCCCCTCCCCTCCCCTCCCCTTTTCCTCCCTTCCCTCCCCTCCCCTCCTTTCCTTTCCCTTCTCCTCCCTTCTTTACTTTTCGATTTATTTGAAAGGCAGAGTGACAGAGAGGGAGGGGGGAAAGGAGAGAGGGAGGAAGGGGGAGAGAGAGAGAGGGAGAGAGGGAGAATATCTTATATCCGCTGGTTCACTCCCCAAGTGGCTACAATGGCTTGGGCTGGACCAGGCTGAAGGCAGGACAAAGGAACTCTGTCCGGGTCTCCCATGTGGGTGGCAGGGGCTCAAGCACTTGGGCCATCTTCCCCTGCTTTCCCAGGTGCATTAGCAGGGAGCTGGATTGGAAGTGGAGCAGCTGGGCCTAGGACCAGAGCTCACATGGTCTTCTGGCCTCGCAGGTGGCTCCTTACCCCACTGCCCCACAACTTCAGTCCCCGTCTGTCCCTTTGTGACTCAGTAGAGCACACACAGACTCTGGCCCGGCTGCTGAGAACAGAAACTTCCTTCCTGTGAGTGGGCAACCTTTCCAAGTGGGGGCAGGGCCGGGCTGCTCAGCCAGGTCTGGGGGGAAGTGGGGTTTAGACACCAATCTGGTGTGACGTTGCTCGGAGTTGACTCAAGCGTATAATTTAGAGTACCCTTTGAAATTACTTTTTTGAGAATGACTCAAAATGACTTTCTTTCCAAAATGTGAGAGCAAGCTGCTCCCAGCCCCAGCCACGCTTTGGTTTTCTCCACCCTCTCTCAGAGTCGTTTAAAACACCTCCCCCCACCGCCCCTTTCCTCATTCATGTCTTTGCCAGTGTGGTTGAAAACAGCTTAATTTGCAAGTGGGTGTGTTTTTCTTTTCTCTTTTGGTCTATGCAAGTGGTCTGTGGGTTTGTTTCATTCCAGATGTTTCTCTCCAACCTGGTTTCGGGAAGAAGCCCAAAATTATTTTTAAACAGAACTTGGAAGCTTCCAACTAAAACAAATATCCTAATTGCCTTTGGGTTCGTAAGTCACAAGTCCTTGCTCGGTGGTGGAGGGCCCAGCGTGCGTGGAGCCGACAGGGCTGGCTCCAGGAACGTGGGAGGCCTCTGGGGCCGGCACGGGTGTGCCTGGCCTGCCTTCTCTTTCTCTCTGACTCCTCTCCAATCCCTAGGGACCCACCCACAGGTACCCACCTGAGCAACCCACTTCTGTCCTACGAGACGGGTTTCTTAGGGTTTCTGTTGAATTTTGTCAGCCCCCTGGGAGCTAACTTGATGGAGTAATTCCTAGTGGAAGATATGTAACATAACTCCACCCCCCAAGTCACTGCGTTATCCAGGTGCTGGCTGGCTCAACCTGGGGGCCCTCAACTCTGGCTATACATTAGAATCATCCCAATAACTTATTTTTAAAAAAGATTTTATCTATTTATTTATTTGAAAGTCAAAGTTACACAGAGAGAAAAGGAGAGGCAGAGAAACATCTTCCATCCACTGGTTCACTCCCCAAATGGCCGCAACGGCCAGAGCTGTGCCAATCCGAAGCCAGGAGCCAAGAGCTTCTTCCGGGTCTCCCATGTGGGTGCAGGGGCCCAAGGATGTGGACCATCTTCTACTGCTTTCCCATGCCACAGCAGAGAGCTGGATCAGAAGTAGAGCAGCCAGGACTAGAACTGGCGCCCATATGGGATGCTGACGCCTCAGGCGGAGGATTAACTTACTGTGCCATGGTGCCAGCCCTGACCAATGTCTTTCTGTCTGTCTCTCTGTCTCCTCTCTGTCACTCTGCCTTTCAAATAAGCAAACATTTAAAAAATAAAAATATAACTTGTATTAAAAAAAAAAGATTGCCAAGTTCCATCCACCACAGCTTTTGGGAGTAATGCCCTGGAAATCAGACTTTTTAAAAAGATTTATTTATTTAAAAGGCAGAGTTACAGAGAGGTGGAGGCAGAGAGAGAGAGAGAGAGAAAGAAAGAGATCTTCCAACTGCTGGTTCACTCTCCAGATGGCCACAATGACCAGAGCTGCACCAATCCAAAGCCAGGAGACAGGAGCTTCTTCTGGGTCTCCCATGTGGGTGCAGGGGCCCAAAGACTTGGGCCATCTTCTATTGCTTTCCCAGGCCACAGAGAGCTGGATCGGAGGTGGAGCAGCCAGGCAGGTCTCGAACCAGTGCCCATATGGGATGGCAGCACTGCAGGTGGCAGCTTTACCCACTATGCCATAGCACTGGCCCCTGGAAATCAGATTTTAAAAACATTATTTCTCTTTTTGAAAACTTTTAAATTTATTTGAGAGGCAGAGAGAGAGAGAGACATACACACACCCACACCCCCCACATACACACAAAGCGGGGGTGGGGCAGGGAGAGGGAGAGGGAGAAAAAGAGAGATCTTCCATCAGCTGGTTCATTCTCCAAAAGCCTACAATAGCCAAGGTTGTGCTATGGCAAATTCAGGAGCCTAGGAACTCCTCCTGCATCTCCCATATGGGTATCAGGGGCCCAAGCACTTGAACTCTCACTTACTGTCTCCCAGACACATTAGCAGGAAGCTGGATCAGAAGCAGAGTAGTCAGGACTTGAACCAGCACTCTGCTATGGGATGTGGGTGTCCCAAGTGGCAGCTTAACTCGCCATAGCACAATGCCCACACTTCTGTTCTTTTTAATAATAAAGGTAAGGGCAGGCACTGTGGTGGAGCGGGTAAGGCTGCCGTCTGCGGTGCTGGCATCCCATATGGGCGCCGGTTCGAGTCCTGGCTGCTCCACTTCCCATCCAGCTCTCTGCTATGGCCTGGGAAAGCAGTTGAGGAATGAGTGGGTGCGTTTCAGGAGAGTGGTTTTGGGAAGGACTCTGCAACTTCACAAAAACAGTGAGAGTGGAGTAAACCTGCAATCTGATTTCCAACCAAACTGGTGCCTGCATCCCCACTGTGACAGAGGCGTTCCTCTCTGACTTGTTGGGCCATTTGGAGCATCCCTTCCCATGCAGCAGGTGTCTGGGTGGCGAGCAAGCATCCCTCTCGTCCCGGCTGTCACTGCCTCGCTGTGTGATGTTATGAAAGTCTTTTGACCCAAGTGGGTACCAGGCTCCTTAGCTCTGAAATAAGCATGAGTGAGATAACTTTTAAGGAGCTCCAGGATTTTCCATGTGACTCTGACCATCCACCAACCATATAGGATTTTTTTTCCTGTTTTAAAATCACAACTGAATCTGGTCCTTTGGAAAACAGGCGGTAGAATCCAGCTGGACGCTTCCCACTGTTGCTTGCCTGGCTTCCATAGCTCTTCTCCTTTCAACGCTCTCTCTGAGTCTAGATTTACAGCATCCGACCTCGATGGTTTGGGCTTTCTTTCTTTCACAGTTGCTACCACCCTGCCACTTGTCTCCCTGAGATGCTGTCCAACCTAATACCCTGCGGTATTAATGGTGTCTTATATGCACATGAGCCTTAACCATGCACCAAGAAGCACATGGACTTCTCAGGAAGTGACCCCTGGGTTGGAATTCTGCCTTCTAGAAGCCGGGGATTTGGTTGCAAATAGAAACCGTTGTTGGTTAACTTAAGCATAGGAGGAATGTATGTGTGTGTCCATGGGTAATTCATACAATCAAGCCTTAGGATGCAAAGGAGGTGAGGCACAGGCAAAAGGTTGCTTCAGGGACCACTCGGGAAGCCACCACTTTGCCCCTGCACTTCATGGCCACCTCATATAAGCCCTCACTGACCTTGTTCTCTGGCTGGGCCTCCCCAAAGTTCTAAGCAACCTGAGTGGGGAAGAGGAAGGATTTTGCCCTTTGGTTTGGTACCTACAGTGGATGGAGGAAACTTCCATCCACTTATCTCCGTCTTCCTCCCAAACAGGAGTTTATCCACAATGAGGCATGCATATACAAAGGACAAGAACCCTGCTCTTATCTGGTATCATACACAAAAATTAACTCAAGTTGGGCCTGAGGCCTAAATACAAGATTGACATGTGTGGCTGAAGGGAGGGCTTTCTCAGGCCAGTCCTAGGAACCCCCAGAAGCAGCTCTGGAGAAACTCGGGTGAAGCTGTGCTGGCGGCCCTGTGTTAGCAGGTGGATGGCATAGGCCAGTGCCATCCCTTAATGTGGATTCATTTGTCCTGCTCCATGCCCGGCTGAGAGAATTTGCAATGCACATGCAAGGGTACTTCAAAAAGTTTGTGGGAAGTGGAATGAAAAGAGATGTTTTTCAGGTGCCAATAAATGAATGAATCAGTAAATTGAAATCCATGCACAAGTGTTTTCATTACACACATTTTCCATGAACTTTGGGCTCAGAGGACGTTACGTGGCTATCAGTCTGCAGAGTGAGTACGAGCCTGCTCACGGCTTTCCTCCCAGAGGACAAAAAGCCGAGGCTAGGAGTGAAAAAGCAGCTCACCGAAGGTCACCCAGCTGACCCCAAGCCCAGCACTCTCCCCATCACCCAACGCCTCTTCCTTTCTTGGTACCTCCATTATTAGGACACCTGGATATTCTTAGCTAACAATGGGCGACATAAATAAACGCACGGTCACTTCCCCACATTTCCGCCCAGGTCCACTGCAGATGGCCGAGCCCTTTCTCTGAACACATGGCATGAAAAGGCGTCTCACAGAGTAGAAAGAGCGCCTCGGCATTAATGAGCACAGAGCAGCGGAAACCAGTTTTGCAGAGGCTGGCGGGGACTTCGGGGAAGATGGGCAGCCCGCAGTTGCCTTGAGAAGACCCCCTAGTGATGGGAAGGCAAGGGGGCCATTCCAGGGCGTGCTGAGTCGGGGAGCAGGTGTTTGTGCTTGGTCACCCAGGGTGAACGCCGTCTGTGCCCTTCCCCGCAGAGACTGGACAGAGGCCCTGAGTGCATTATTCCCAGGCCAGGATCCTGCCTTGGCCCCACAGCCGTGGCTGCCTGCTAGTCTGGTCTGGAATTATCCTTGTGTTTACTGAGCCAGTGAGCAACAAAAATAGACCAGGGAAGGAAGAAGAGGCCAGAGGATAGCAGAAGCAGGTTCTTGCAATAGAACTGAGGGTGCAGCGGCAAGAGCAATGTCGGCGCCATGGGGTAAGGTGCGGAGCCCGTCTCACAGGACTGCCGTGCCTAGCAGAGGGGAGAGGATCAGTGAGCATTTGGGGAGGTGATCCACGGTTCAGCAATCAAGGATAATCTTTTAGGGGTAGGGTGGCTCCTAAAAGAGGCTCAGAGGCGGGGTGGGGCAGACAGGCCTATGTGGCCCCTCGAACCCCATTGCCAAGGCTTCTGGGTCTGACAGCCCAAGCAGCCACTACTGTTTTTCCCTCTAGCATTACGGGGACCCAGGTGCTCCACAAAGTGCATCAGTACCCCTTGGATGAGGATACCCTTGGTGAGACTTCATCTGGCAGCCAGAAGAGGGGAACTAGCAGGCATTTGTCTAATGCTCTGATGTTTTGGCTTGCAAACAAGCTAGAGAGCAAGAGAGAGAGAGAGGGGAAAGAGTTGTGTTTGCACAGTTACTCAGAAAACTAACACGATGACCTTCCCTGGTTTGTTTAAACACTAACCTTTCAGAGACAAACTGCAGGTGTAGAAAGATTATGCACTTTTAGTGACTTGGAACAAGTGTTTAGGATTCATGGAAACTGATGATTGCTTTGGCACAAGGTCACAGGTTCCATTTGGCAGTCCAGTCAGCTCTGTTGACCTTGGTTGCCTGGTCCCAGAATCTCTCCCACCCCCTCCTGGGTGGGTGCACACAGCTGACTGACATGCCAGTTCTAGCCCAGCCCCCTTTGCTGCCAGCTAAACTCTTGGGGTGCCTGAATCTTTGACTGCTGGTGGGGACCTGGTTGATGGCTTTGTTAGCCTGCAGGGATGCCCTCTTGGCCCACTGGGCCTGGTTTCCTGTAGCGCTCAATGTTCCTTTTTTTCTCAATTTCAAGGTCATGCCATCCCTTGGGATCCTGTTGGCCAGGCCCTGGAGGAGGGTTGGCCTCAGTTCCATTCTTTCTTCTCTCCTTCCATGTAAAATGAGATGGCTGGATTGCCCTGACTCCCAAGTCCCTTCAAGCTCCGGCTGCTCCGTGGGTCTGACGAAGGTGGCCCGAGAGACGTTCGGGAGGCAGGTGGCAACTCCACATGCAACGTCCGACAGCCCTCCTCCCATAAGGACTACAAAGTTAGAAAGTCAAATGAGCCAGCAAACAAATATTCAAAGACCAACCTGCTATCCACAACCAAGCCCGCAGCCTGCAGCCTCACGGCTGCTTGCGAAGCGGCACTTTCTTCCTCTTCTCGGGCTCACAAGCAGTTCATTGTTTTCAGAAAACAGCAGCTGTTTCTGGGGAGCACTGGACCGTTGGGTGTGACGGCTCAGGCAAGGCGGCTTTCAGCAGAAGGCAGTGGACAATTCCTCCTGCGAGGAAGGGGGATGTCACGCTGGGCAGGGCATCGGTTTTCCCATGGCTGGCCGTAACCGATTGAACAATGTCAAACGATTGGCCATCTGCTGGATCTGCGGGTCAGACACGGGTCACGTGGCCTCAGGGTTGTATCGCCTTCCGGACATTCTACTTTGGGGATGGGGATGTTTCTGGTCAGTGGCAGACATCCATCCCATTGGGTTAAGGGACTGGAGCTCCATTTCCTCACTGCCTGTCCCTTAGCCTCTTCTTAGAGAGCCCCGCTGGTCCTTTCCACAGCCCCTCACATTCCAGAGCCAGCAGCAGGGCCCCTTGGCCTGCTGCCACCTTTGACCTTTCTTCTGTTGTCACATCTCTGCCTCTGGCTGCAGCTGGGGAGTTTTCTTGCCCCCTAAGTTCTTGTGTGACAAGGTGAGGTGCATCCAGACAACCCAGAACAATCTCCCCATCTCAAAGTCCTTTCATGAAACCACATTTGCAAGGTCCCCTTTGCCACAACGGGTCACACATATGCCACAGGTTCTGGGTGTTAGGAAGTGGCTGTCTTTAGGGGACTGCTCTCCGGCCTCCCCCAGGGTAGGCTGTGACTTGCTGTCCCTCATCTAGCTGGTGTTCGGGGACGGTAAACCTCTGTTTGGTGATAAACAGCACCAGTGCATGTTGGGTGCCGCAGTCACGTGAGCCAGTGCCAGCTGCACCCGGTGCAGAGTCAGCCCCAATGCATCTGTCACATGTACTTTGTGGTCAAGCCATCAGACACAGCGAGTAATGTGCACCTGGCCTCGTGAAATGCAATTATGTAGGCCAGCGTGTAAAACGTTTTTACAAGCTCCAACACAAATGGAACCCACTCAGCTTGCTTTTCCTGTTCCAGCTTTTATAGGCATAGCCGGGACCCTTCGAGAACTTCCCCTCAACTCTGCCATCCCCCTGCACCAGGGTGGCTGGGCCTTTCTCAGCCTTTCTGACCCACACTCGTGCACTCGTGAAGGCGCTGTTGACCTGCTCGGAACTCGTCCTCTGCGTTCACGCTTGCTGTGCCCTTGGCCTCGATGCCCCGCCTCCTTCACCTCCCCCAAGGGCCCGGCAGCTCCTGCACAACCTGGCCCCTCTCTGCTCCCAGCGAAGCTGAGGACACCATCCACGAGCTGTGGGAAATGCAGACTCTCAGGCCCCACCCCAGACGCACTTATTAACGGGACTCTGGGGTCTCATCTGTGCTTTTAGGTTTGAGCAGGGGCCCGCTGGAGTGGTTCTCCTTCTGTGTGACCCTTTCTGACTGCACCCAAACCCAGCTAAAGTCTTCCCTGGCTCTTCTGCAATCCTTTTGGACTTCTTAGGAAGGGAGAATATCTGACATTCTTTCCTAGGATTTATGTATTTTTTTGAAAGACAGAGTTACAGAGAAAAGCAGAGACAGAGACAGAAACAGAGCTATGGAGAGATCTTCCATCTGCTGGTTGACTCCCCAGATGGCTGCAACAGCCAAGGCTGGACCAGGCTGAAGTCATTAGCATGGAACTCCATTTGAGTCTCCCACGTGGGAAGCAGGGGCCCAAGCACTTGGATCATCGTCCGCCGCTTTCCCAGGTGCATTAGCAGGGAGCTGGATGGGAAGTGGAGTAGCCGGGATTCGAACTGGCGCTCAAATGTTATGCCGGCATCGCACAGTGCCGGCCCCGCAGATGGCTGTTGTGCAGACAGGGCACCGAGGGCCGTGTTTCCACCACCTCCATTGCCTGTCTATGGCGGAGAGGAGCAAGGCCTCCCCCTCACCTGGAGGAAGTAAGAAGGTGCTGGGGGGCTCTCCTGGTGCCAGCAGTGTTAGGGGAAAGTTTGGACTGGTCTGAGAAGTCAGAGCAACTCTGGTCCCCAGAGGGCAGTGGGGTGGAGGTGTGTGGTTCCTGGGGGGCAGTTGTTGGTCAGGAGGTAAGGAGACTCCTCGGTGGGGGGGCTTCCTTGAGAGGGACCCTACCCACAAGGGCTGCCTGGAGGGCAAAAGGGCCCAGCAGGGTGGAAGCACTGGAAATCCAGAGGCTGGAAGGCCGCTGCCACCCGTTCATACGCTCACCCCAACCTCATCATACAAATCGCAGTGGGGATAGGATGGCCAGATTTCATAACTAAAAATGCATGACACCTGCTTAAATTTGAATTTCAGATTTATGATGGCTACAACTTTAGTATAAGTATGTCACAGCAATATTTGGGATGTATGCTACTAAACAGCCATTATTCATCTGAACTTAAAATTGGGTTCCACTTTCTGTACTTTATCTGGCAATGCTACGTTGGGAGGTTTGCTGCAGAAATTCTAGGTGCTTTGTCAAGAAAACTGCAGAAGCCCCCGGAAGAGAAGTTAGCTCTGGAAGCCCGGTGTCAGGTCGTGGTTGAAATAATCAAATATAGGGGCCAGCGCCACGGCGCAGTAGGTTAATCCTCCACCTGCGGTGCCGACATCCCATATGGGTGCCAGTTTGAGTCCCGGCTGCTCCTCTCCCAATCCAGCTCTCTGCTGTGGCCTGGGAAAGCAGTAGAAGATGGCCCAAGTCCTTTGGCCTCTGCACCCACGTGGGAGACCAGGAAGAAGCACCTGGCTCCTGGCTTGGGATTGGCACAGCTCCAGCTGTTGCGGCCATCTGGGGAGTGAACAAGTGATGGAAAACCTTTCTCTCTGGTTCTCCCTCTCACTGTCTGTAACTCTACATTCAAATAAAATAAATAAAATCTTTAAAAATAATCAAATATAATAATCAAATGTGATCCTTTCTGCTCCTTAACCCTGGTCCCACCCCCCCCCCCTTTTGGTCAGGAGACCACCACGTTCACCCCTCAAGCTTCTGGGCCACATCAGGGCGAGACCTGAATTTAAATGGAGTTGGACGTGTCATTATCACCCAGAGCAGACTTACAGCTACTGCCCTTGTGACTTAAAGGGACCCAAGATGCCTGCCTAAGAGGGCAGGCCAGAGTGGAAAAGAAACAGACTCTGGAGCCAGGTTGAAAAGACTGAGCAGAGTGGCCGTTTGGTGTAGCAGCTAAGACTCCCTTGGCCCACCTCAGAGTGCCTGGGTTCGAGACCTACCTCTGGCTCCTGTTCTAGTCTCCTGCTGATACAGACGCTGGGAAGCAGCACTGATGCTCCAGGAATTAGGTCCCTGCCACCCAACCTGGGAGACCTGGGTTGAGTTCCTGGCTCCCTGCCTCTGCTCCAGCCAGGGCTGTTGGGGATGTATCTCTCTGTATCTCAAATAAATAATTTTTTTACAGTGCATGGGTGAAGGAATGTGGCTGCTTTGTGGCCAGGCCCTGCTGAGTGGCCGTGGGTGGCTAACTGGTGGCCTGCTTGCATACCCGATTCTCTCATCGCTGTTTTACCTCTCATCCCTGTCCTAGTTTCTGGCATTTGAGCAGGGCTCAGTAAATGAATGCCGAAAGCTTCAGTGAATCCACAGTTTTTTCACCTGCAGGTCCCGTGGAGTTTCTGGCATGGTAAGAAGGTACCTCAGAAAGTTCAGGAATGGAGGATGCTGTTGCGGAGTGCAGCAGGTCACCCCACCACCTACAATGTTGGCATCCCATATGGGCACCAGTTCGAGTCCTGGATGCTCCACTTTTTTTTTTTTTTTGACAGGCAGAGTGGACAGTGAGAGAGAGAGAGAGAGAGAAAGGTCTTCGTTTTGCCGTTGGTTCACCCTCCAATGGCCGCCGCGGCCGGCGCACCACGCTGATCTGAAGGCAGGAGCCAGGTGCTTCTCCTGGTCTCCCATGGGGTACAGGGCCCAAGCACTTGGGCCATCCTCCACTGCACTTACCGGGCCACTGCAGAGAGCTGGCCTGGAAGAGGGGCAACTGGGACAGAATCCAGCGCCCTGACAGGGACTAGAACCCGGTGAGCCAGCGCCGCAGGTGGAGGATTAGCCTATTGAGCCGTGGCGCCGGCCCTGCTCCACTTCTGATCCAGCTCCTTGCTAAGGCACCTGGGAGGGAGCAAATGATGGCCCAAGTGTTTTGGCCCCTGCTACCCACACAGGAGACCTGGATGGAGTTCCTGACCTCAGCCTGGACCAGCCCCAACTATTCCGGCCATCTGGGGAATGAGTCAGCAAATGGAAGATCTCTCTCTCTCTCTCTCTCTCTCATATCTCTATTATTCTACCTTCTAAATAAGTAGATCTTTTTTTATAAGTCTGTGGAAGAGATGGGCATTTGGTGCAGCAGTTAGGACACCACTTGGGACCGTGACATCCCACTTTGGAGCACCTGGATCGGAGTCCCAGCTCCACGCTGAAGTCCAGCTCCCTGCTTGTGTGCACTCAGGGAGGCAGCAGGTACATGGGTGCCTGATACCAGCGAGGAGATCTGGGTGGAATTCTGGGAATCTGGCTTCAGTCTAGCCCAGCTTCAGCTGTTGTGGGCATCTGAGGAGTGAACCAGAAAATAGGGGTTATCTCTGTCTCTCTCTGCCTCTGTCTCTCTCTCCACCTTTCACATAAAATAAATAAAGAAAACTACTTTCATTTATCAAAATTTTGCAAAAAGTGGAATTAACAGATCTATTTTGGGCTGGCATTGTGGCACAGTGGGTTAAGCCATTGCTTCGGACACTTGCAGCCCATATTGGGGCACCTGGGGTTGAGTACCACCTCTGCTTCTGATCTAGCTTCCTGCTAATGCACGTGGGAGGCAGCAGCTGATGGCCCAAGTGCTCTCTCTACCTTTCAAATAAAAAAAAGCTAAGAAAAAAGGTATTTATTTTTGTGCAAAGAATTTTGCTGTCTAAAAAAGTGTTCTATTTATTTTCATCTATTTGAAAAGCAGAATGGGGGTGAGGTGAGGGAGACAGGAGAGAGAGAGAGAGAGAGAGAGAGAGAAATCTTCCATCTGCTGGTTCACTCCCCAAATGCTAGCAAGAGCCCAGGTTGAGCTGCCCTGAAGCCAGGAGCCAAGAGCTCCACCTGTGTCTCCCATGTGGGTGTTGGGAACTCAGGCACTTCAGCCATCAGGCAGTGGCTCTCAGCAAGCATTAATAAGAAGCTAGATCAGAAGTGGGGGAGCCAGGGCTCAAACCAGCACCCCGATATGGGGTGGCAGGCAACCTGAGTGGTTGTACCACAATGCCAGCCCCAAAACTTGGACATCTAGGCATATGAAAGGTTTTCCAAAAGTTCATGGAAAAAGTACATGCTGAGAAATGGCATGGACTTCAGAACACTTTTCCACCAAAATAAAACTTCTCTTAATTCCATTTTCCATGAACCTTTTGAAGTATTCTTGTATGTACTCCAAGTCTTAAAGTATCTCTACCTCCCCATAAAATACACACGCATTTCTATTCCAGTCATTTGACTTTGGAACGTCAGTAGTAGGGAAATGCTCCTGCAGGTGAAAAATAGGGTATAATGCACAAAGAAGTTAGCAATCTGTTCCTTATCCTCCGAATTTTTCAAACATGGAGTAAGCTGTGCTAAGGTTAAATGACTGGCTCTCTCGATCAGGAAACATGAGCTTGACGGATGTCATTGCTATTGAAGTTTATAGAAGGTTTGTTATGTGCTATGAAACTGTTCTTGCATAATGCCAAACAAAATTAAGATACAAAACTTTATACACATTTTGATCTCAGCTGAACTACAATATTCCCCATGTTCAGAAAAATTCCAGAGTATGCATTGTTTTAAAATGTGTACTCAATACACATATGCACTGTGTATATGAGAAACATCTTCCCATGGCACAAAATAGAGATTGGCGACACCACTTTTACTCATTGTATAGTATTTCATTGTATGCATGATCCAAAACGTAGCCAATGTCCGATTCTACCCCATTCAGATTGCTTCCTGTCTTTTCCTGTTTTCAGTACACCCCAGCGAACAGCCTTCCGTATTAATCTTTAGCCAGTTCCCTAATTATCCCTCAGGACAAATTCCTAGAAGTGGAATTGTTGGGTCCAAAACATTTTTAGGGCTTTTGAAATTTATTGCTGTGTGACCTTCCCAAGGGACTGTGGATTTACACTCTCAGCAGCAGTGGTACAAGTGTGAGTCCTTCTCCAGAGCCTTTGTCATTGGCAACTCATCAATGTGCTTTAAAATTAGAAAAAAAAAAAAAATGCCTGCAGCGCGTTGGAAATGTATTAAAGTTTTTTTGTTTTTTTTAAAATTAATTAATTTTTTTTTTTTGACAGGCAGAGTGGACAGTGAGAGAGAGAGAGACAGAGAGAAAGGTCTTCCTTTTGCCATTGGTTCACCCTTCAATGGCCGCCGTGGTAGGCGCGCTGCGGCTGGCGCACCGCACTGATCCGATGGCAGGAGCCAGGTACTTATCCTGGTCTCCCATGGGGTGCAGGGCCCAAGAACTTGGGCCATCCTCCACTGCACTCCCTGGCCACAGCAGAGAGCTGGCCTGGAAGAGGGGCAACCGGGACAGAATCCGGAGCCCCGACCGGGACTAGAACCCGGTGTGCCGGCGCCGCAAGGCGGAGGATTAGCCTAGTGAGCTGCGGCGCCGGCTCATATTAAAGTTTTTATGACACAAATCCCAGCTTGCTAGGATCGTGTTGATAGCAGCTGGCATTCATTGCAGTTATTATGTCCCAGACGATGGGTTCCGAAAGTTAACACTTGGAGTGCTCCAGATAACTCTAGGAGGTAGGCACCACGATCAATCCATTTTGCTGAAAAGGAAATTGAGGTGCAGACATGCCAGATGAACTGCTGAAGATAACACAATCAAGGCAAATGATGGAGTGAGCTAGGATCTCAACCAAGGCCCACCTGTACCCAGCCAGCCAGGTGCACGTGGAGGGTCCCTGCTGGGAGCTTGCAAGCTCCCAGGCAGGTCTTTCAGCTCAGCTGCAGTCTCTGTTTGAGAATGAGTCTCAGCCTAGGCAGAGGCTCCAGGGAGAAGCATTCAGAAGGTGCCCAGGATCTACGTGGAGAGTGAGGCAGACCATCCATGCAGGACTTGCTAAGACAGTGTGGGCCTAGCTTGCCTGCTACAGCCCACCAGTCACCCTGGGACTGAAGAATCATAGAAAGGGGCTCCTGGGGCCAGCACCGCGGCTCACTAGGCTAATCCTCCACCTGCGGCGCCGGCACACCAGGTTCTAGTCCCTGTCAGGGTGCCGGATTCTGTCCCGGTTGCCCCTCTTCCAGTCCAGCTCTCTGCTGTGGCTCGGGAGTGCAGTGGAGGATGGCCCAAGTGCTTGGGCCCTGCACTCTCATGGGAGACCAGGAGGAAGTGCCTGACTCCTGGCTTCGGATCAGTCCAGCTCCAGCCATTTGGGGGGTGAACCAATAGAAGGAAGACCTTTCTCTCTGTCTCTTTCTCTCTCATTGTCTAGCTCTGCCTGTCAAAAAAAATAAAATAAAAAAGAAAGAAAAGAAAAGAAAGGGGCTCCTGGGAGACAGCTGTATAGCAGGGTATGCACCCCCAACTCCAGGTCAGGTGACTAACTCCTGGTTTGCCAAGGACCATCTTGGCCTCAGTACTGGAAGCCTTGCACCCTGGGGACCCCTGAGTCCCAGGCAGACAGGGACAGCTGGCTATGATATTTATGGAGGAAGGTTCTGGAACTTCCTTTCTCACCTCAAGACAAGTGGCAGGGTCTTTGAGGGTCCACTCTGGAGCCATAGGTGTGGGACCACCCCAATCCCGGGTGTCAGACGTCCCATGTCGCTGTGCCCTGTTTCCTCCAACCCTTCTTCCTCTGACCCCAATCTCCAAGGCTCTGGACTCCAGTGAGGGAGGATGGGGGCTGGAGGCGAGACCAGTGGAGGAAAGAAACCTGCCCCATGACCGCTTCCCTCCGCACGCCGCCTCCAGGCAGGAAGCGGTTCTCAGCTGGTGGCAGCTGGGCTCTGCAGCCTGCAATTCAGCGAAATGGACCGTGTGACGATGACACTGGCCTGGACATGAGACTCCCTGAAATGGGACTTGAAAGGACCCAGAAGCACTGTGGGAGCTTCCAAGGGGGTTCCCCAGGGATGGGGAGGAGCGACCCCAGAGGGCGGCGGGAAGACCGAAGCCGCTGGTGATTGCACGTTGCAGAGTGCAGCCCTTTGTGGAACAGTGCAGCCACTGTGGGCCCCGCCCAGGGCCGCCAGCTCCTCTGAGCCAGCAGTGAAACCACAGCTGCTCCCACTTCTACTCCTAAGAGCCTGGAGGCTAGGACCGATGGTCCCCTGGGCCCCCCCATCAGCCTGTGGCAAGAGCTATCCCCCCACAGACTCTCCATCTTCAAAGAGAACAGCCCAGCCCCCGAGAGCCCATCCTTCTCGTCCCCAAGCCGCGACAACAATCAGTGAGCACCTGCTGACCTAGGCAGGGCCCTTTCATAGATTCTTTACAAAGTTAATGGAAGATGAAGTGAACGGATACATTTATTTTGGCACAAAAATGTTTTTTTCTTTAAATTCATGCATTTAAGGGGTCTTTAAAACATTCATCAAAAATGCATTTTAAGAAAAAAAAACCGCATGTGGATTTCGGAGTGGGCATTTAGCCTAGCAGTGGAGAGACCTCTGTGTCCTACATCAGAGTCCCTGGGTTTGATTCCCGGCTCCGACTCTTGACTCCAGCTTTCTGCCAGTGTGGACTCTGGGAGGCAGCAAGTGACAGCTCGGCTACTTGGGTCGCTGCTCTCCAGGGGACTCGGACTGCGTTGCTCACGCCTGGCATTGACCCGGCTCAGTCCCTGCCGTTGCAGGCATTTGGAGTGAACGAGCACATGGAAGCTCTGTCTGTCTACCTCTCCACCCAAGCGCTTGTCTCTCTGCCTCTCAAATACATCAAAAAAAATTTTTTTTAGTAAGTTTATCTTTTTATTCCACTTCCATTAACTTTTTGGCACACTGTCTCCTGTCCTTGGCCCTCCCCTGTGAGGCGCTAGTCTCCTCTTCATTTTGCAGAGGCCATGAGAGGTGGAGGAACTCGCTCAGTTCCAGCTCCACCCAAAGCCCAGGCTCAGTCCCTGGTTCTGCACAGCCTTTTACCTTTGACCCAGCCTAACTCCCAGCCCCCCTCAGGCACGTGGTGGGGGAACACCTTCCCACTGGGACCTCGGTGGGCTAGCTCCACTTGCACCATCCCCACCCAGATTTTATTTTTTCCCCACTGAAACAATGTGTTGAAGGGTTACTCGGATCCAGCACAGTTAACTTCCTGGTTAAGTGAGCCTCCGTGCCCTGGCCGGGGGTTCTGCCCACATGGATCGTGTGACTTCCCCTGGTGGGAAACCACACCGTGGTTCTAAATAGCAAATTCCAAACAGGCTGTTAGGGCCCAGCTTATTTGTGAGTTAGGGAAGGTCTGTCTGTAGACTAACCCGGGCCCTTTCATTATGTGCTTCGGGCTGTTGGCTGCTCGGCCGTGTGTCCTTTGGCAAGGGCATCATGTATTTTAATCATTGCATTTCCTATGTGAGTTTGTGAATAAGCACGAGGCTACTTCAGAAGGTCTGCAGGGAATGCACGTGATATTTTAATTCTGGTTTTCGGTGCACTTGTTGAAGTATTCTCACCTACGGGTACTGGAAAGGTGTATGGCTGAATGAGTGAGTTACGAGCCAGGAGATGTAGCCTATGGTGTAGAAAAGATGTGTGGCCTATTGGAATTATATTTTGCTGAAAAGGGAATGGCCAACAGGTCAGGTGATGTGGCTCTAGCCCTGCCCTTGCCCTTAACCCAGAGGTGTGACCTTGGGAGAGTCACTGCACCTCTCTGCACTTGTGCTTCTAGGTCTGCAAAGTCAGAGCCAATGTCCTGGGGCAGTGGGTTAAGCCTCTGCTTGGGATGCACACATCCCTGATGGGAGCCCAGTTGGAGTCCTGGCTTCTCTGCTTCTGACCCAGCTTCCTGCTAATGTGCTTAGGAGGCAGTAGATGATGGCCCAAGTATGTGAGCTCCTGTCGCCCAAGTGGGAGACCTGAATGGCCTTCCTGACTCTGGGCTTCAGCCTGTCCGGCCCCGGCTGTTGCAGGCATTTGGGGAGTGAACCAGGAGATGGAAAATGGATCTCTCTCTCTCTCTCTCTCTCTCTCTCTTGCTCTTTCAGATGAAACCAAACCAGGCCACTCTAGAGATTCCTCAGGTTCTCTTCCAGTTCTCAGCTGCTGTGGAATACAAAGGGTTTCCGGTACAGAATTACACACGGAGCCCTGCTCAGAAACCGTTTCTTTTACTTCCCTTTGTAATGCGTCTTTTAAATGTCTCAGTGCTGAGCTGTGGCAGAAGAAAGACCAAGCGAGGCAGTCGGGTCCTTTGGGGTTAAATGGAGCATTTAGTGATGGATGAGCTAGAGGGTGCGCCATGGGCCTTTTTCTCACGTTGGGGGTTTGGCCGATCCATCTCCAGACCCTGGCATCCGAGTGCCGACCTGCTTTGTAAAGGGCAGAACTTGGCTCTCCGGCCCTTCCAGCTGTAAGGGCTCAAAAGGGAAGGGCTAGGGGGAACGTCTTTGATTTCCTCCTGGACGCAGGGAGAATATTTGGCTTAGCTTTGCCAACTGGGTAATGTGTACTCGCCTCTAAAAGAAGCCTTTCTCCTTGGACGTCTTTGGGCTGCAGTGTCCCCCTTGGACTCTGGCCCCTTGGAGCAAAGCCTGTGACAGAGTTCAGCTGCACCTCCCTCCAGCATGGGAAAGGATGCCTTTAGCAATGGTGCGAAGGCCTTGGGATGTCGTCTCCAGCGGCTTTTTTAGAGCTTGGGTTGGATTTGTCCGCTGCTCTGCCTTTGCCGCATCCCCTTCCCAAAGATGGCTTACAGCAAGGACACTTATGGCCAAAGGATGCCAGGAAAACAAAAACAAGAGGCAGAGGACCAGGCCTAAAGAAAATAGGCATGGAAAATCAAGGTCAAGTCAAGGAGGGGCACAGGTGTGCTGACTGTGAGCCCAATAGACGTGATGGCTGATATTTTCTAGTGACAAAGCAAGAATGGGCGATGTAGTGAGTTGCATAATTCCTAATACTAGGGAGAAGAAAAGGGTTCCAGTCGCCCAGAGGAATGTTCTTTTATCCATTCACGTGATGGACAATCTAGTACATGCTGACCGTGTGCCAGGCACCAAAGAGGAAAGCGCTGCCCTCAGCCCCCAGGAGCCAGGCCTCTAAGGGAGGCTGGGTGAAGTAATGGTCATGTGCCTACTGTGTGTCAGACACTATGCATGCAATTATGCACCTACTGTGTGTCAGGCACTGTGCATCTGATTACGTAACCACTGTGTGTCACACTGTGCATCTTACTATGCACCTACTGTGTATCACACTGTGCGTCTTACTATGCCCCCACTGTGTGTCAGGCACCTACTGTGCCTAATTTTGCACCTACTGTGTGTCATGCCACAGTGCTATTGCTGCTGCCTCCTGGGGTTTGCATTAGCAGGAAGCTGGAAACGGGAGCCAGAGTCAGGAATCAAGCCCAGGCCCTCCAACGTGGAATGTGGGTCTTAACCAGGGTCTTAACCTCGACCCAAATCCTACTCTTTCTTCTCCAATTCCTTTATTGGAGAGTTATTCCTGCACTGTTTGGGACGCCTTCATCTCAGACATCTGTCACTCCTCTGTGGTGGGAACATTCACAAAGCTTCCCTTTTCGCTATTTTGAAACGCACAGTACAAATATTTTAACGATCAGCCCTCATCCATGCAATAAAACGCCAGATCATACTCCTATCTGTTGGCTACTGTGCCCTGTAACCGGTCTCTCTCTGCTCCCCGCTTCCCACACCCTGCTGCCCGCTCTTCTCCTCTCTACTTCTACGAGGTCAGCCCTTATCGATCCCACATCCGAGTGAAAGCATCCTGTCTTTGTCTGTCTGTGCCTGGCTCATTACATGTCCCACCATGTCCTCCAGCAGGCTGGGAAGATAGATTAAACCAATCACAGTAATGGCCTCGCCTTGTTAGTAATTGGTTTAAGTGTCTGGGCTTAGGCTGATCAATAGGAGCCACTCTCCTGGTGACTGTCTTAGGTCTAACTGGGCACGAGAAGGTCGAAGGAAAAATCATCTTTTCCATGCTCTTTTGGGAAATTTTTTCTCTCTTTCCTGCTGAAAATAAACTAGTTAGGTATGTTGTTGGCAGCTTTTGCGTGGCTTGGGGAATCGGACTTCTCTGATACTGTTCTGACACTGACTGGGGTGTGGCAATCCAGCTCCCAGATACAGATACAAATCCCAGCTGGAGTGGGTGCAGAGTCCACGCAGGAGAGGGCACAGCCCTCCCCAGATGGCCCCACGTTAGTGCCAGCGCATAGGGCGTCCCACACCACCTGCATTTCCCGCCACTGGCTGCAAATGCGAGGGCTTCCCACCAGCCCCTTCCGGTTCACTCCCAGGACTCAGCAAAGTCTCTACTAATGATTACAGCTTCATTGGCAATGATACAAACCAGAAACCCAGGGCAAGATCCAGAATCCCCCAAATGATTCCTCTCCCCACAGAATCAGGGCACAACAGGGTGCTCATCGACCAGGAACTCTGCGGAGTTGGTGATCGAGTTTTCATTAGGGTTTCCTTACATAGATGTGATTGGTTGAATAGACCTCAATCTCCAGCTGCCCTCCCTCCCTGTAAGTAGGGCTGGCTCCAACCCTTAACCCGATCCTCCATGTGGGGTCTTTCTGAGGACCCTTCCCCTTGCTATCTCATTAGCATACACTCAGATGTAATCCCCGAGTGTTCCTGAATAACAAATGCTCTATCCCTTGGGAAATTCCTAGAAGCTCCGTGCCAGGAACTGGAACAAGACCAGCCAAACCCTCTATTGTACTCACTGACCTTCAGACAAACTTAAAGTAATGAGGAAAATTGATAGAACAGGAGAGGCACAAAGAGCCCGGATTAGCCTGGATCTGGAGCCCATCCTACTTTTACTCCTTGAAATATGACCAGCTTAAGTGGGGTTTCTGTCCCACGCAGCCAGTGGGTCTTATGTCTATTATTTTGCTGTGAGATGTCAGAAGCAGAACCCCAACTAAGAGTAACAGAGAGTAAGAACTCTCATTATCCCACATAATGAAAAGTCTGGAGATAACACAGTTCCAAAGTTTTCACTTCTTCTTTTTCTTTTCTTTTCTTTCTTTTTTTTAAGATTTATTTATTTGAAAGGCAGAGTTACAGATAGAGAGGACTTTCATCCGCTTGTTCACTTCCCAAATGGCCAAAACAGCCAGCGCTGGGCTGATACGAAACCAGGAGCCAGGAGCTTCTTTCAGGTCTTTTGTATGGATACAGGGGCCCAAATACTTGGGTCATCATCTTCTACTGCTTTCCCAGGCCATCAGCCGGAAGCTGGATCAGAAGGGAAGTAGCCAGGACATGAGCCAGCACCCATGTAGGATGTCAGCTCCACAGGCAGAGGCTTACCCTGCTACACCACAGCACTAGCCCCCAGTTTTCACTTTTTCACTCAGAGCTGGGACAAAGTAAGGCAAATAGGGCATTTGTCTTGGGCACAAAATTTAAAGGATACAAAAAATCAGTAATCAATATAAATAATAAGTGTATTTTTCAAAAAGCATAAAGCAAAAGATTTACAGCAAACAAACTATCAAAATTTTAAGTAAAAGGACCATATAGTGGGTTAAGCCACCACGTGAGATGTTGGTATCCCATATGAGTGCTGATTCAAGCCCCAGCTGGTCCAGTTCCTGTTAACATGCCTGGGAAAGCAGTAGATATAGAAGATGGTTCAAGTGCTTAGGTCCCTGCACCCATGTGGGAGACCAGGGTGGAAGCTCCTGGCTCCTGGCTTTGGCCTGGCCCAGCCCTGGCTGTTGCAGCCATTTGCAGAGGGAAACAGCAGATGGAAGATCTCTCTCTCTCTCTCTGTAACTCTGCCTTTCAAATAAGTAAAATAGGGCTTTAAAAATGTTAAGAAAGTATCAATATTATTGATCTTTTTTGTCTCAGGCTTCAAAATTGCTCAGCACAGCACTGTAACAAATCTTGGTTTTACTTTAAAATATTTACTAAAGGCAGAGTCTCTCTCTCTCTCTCTCTCTCTCTCTCTCTCTCTCTCTCTCTCTCACACACACACACACACTCACACACACACAGAGATCTTTTATCCATGGGTTCACATCCCAATGGGCCAGGTCTGAGTCAGGCTGAAGCCAGGAGCCAGGAGCTCCACCCAGGTCTCCCACGTGGGAGTCCATCACTTTCCCAGGTGCATTAGCAGGGAACTGGATCAGAAGTGGAGCAGCTCGGGTTTTAGTTGGCACTCCAATATGGGATGCAGGTGTCCCAAACCACTGCTTCGCTTACTGTGCTACAACAGCAACTCCTATTTACGATTTTGAGATTTTGTTCATTGTAGATTTTTTTTCCATTAGTTTTCTTTTTTGTTTTAAAGATTCTTTAATGGAGAATATGTTTTAAAGATTCTTTAATGGAGAGTATTTTCTCACTGACATTGCTTATTTGTTTGAAAGGCAGAGAGACAGACAGAAATCTCCCACATGATGTCTCCCTCCTCCAAATGCCGGCAATAGTCAGGGCTGAGTTGAGGAAGCCGGGAACTTCCTCAATCCAGGTCGCCCCTGTAGGTGGCAGGGACCCAACTACTCGAGCCGTCATCTGATGCCTCTCAGGATGATCATTGGCAGGAAGCTGGAAACAGAAGCAGAGCCAAGATTCAAAAATTCCAGTATGGGATGCAGGGGTCCCAAGTAGCACCCCAACTGCTGTACCAAACGCACCCCCACTCCACCCCTTGCATTAACTTATATTCTAGAAAGTATTCTTTTTATTGATGACTGAGGTTTTTGTCTTGAACTCTGTGCCCCAGGCCAGTGGCTCCCTTACCACACCCTGGTCCGCTCCGGTTTACTCCTTCGTCCTCAGAAGGCTGACTTTAGACCTCAGCTATTTCCCTCCGTGGTTGCGCGGTGACTGCCACAATGCCAGGAATGACAACGTCACGCAGAAACAAAAGGATATTTTCTTCCCTGCGTCTTTGTCAGCAACCAAGAAAACTTTCCCAGAGGCTCCAGAAGACTTTCCCCATCAGCCGGAATTGTATCCCATGCCACGCCTAAGGAGTTACTGCCAAGAGCGAGGAGAGACCCATGCTAGAGGCAGAGCCTGGGAGGGTGTCACCTTCTCTGAGCACACGGGCTTGTGCAGGTTGGACACCCGAGTAAGCTCAGGACGTCATACCAAAGGACACATGCCGGTGTGGCCACCTTTGGGGAGTGTGTGGGGTAGGGAGTGGAAGGGGGCTCAGAGCAGCTTGGGGATGCATGTTCTAGTCCTTAGTCCAGGTTGAGGTTATGTACGTGATGTGGTGGTTCCAATGCCTCCCCTAAAACCTATGTTGAAATTGGATCCCCCGTGTGGAGGATGAAAAGGGTGGAGACTTCAGCAGACGGCTGGAATTGGAGGTGGCACCCCTGGGAGGGAGGTAATGAAAGCTAAATGAGGCCAACCGGGTGAGGAGGAGGAGGAGAGGTCGCCCTCTCGCTGCCGTGGGAGGCCCTGCACGGCTGGAGCACCGCAGAGACTGCGCCAGCAAGGCCACGAGGTGTATGTACCTAATCTCGAACCTCCCAGCGGAATAACCTTTCCTGCTTTATAAACCACCCAGTCTCACTCAGTTAAAGCCACAGAAGCCAGGCTGAGATGGGCGTGTTCCCCACTGAGCTGCGTGCATATGAAAAGTGTACCCTTCTGAGTGTATGTGATACCAGTGCTACCCAAAGTGTGGTCTCCAACCCAGCAGCATCACTATCACAGGGCAGAATCTTGGGGCTGGTGTCATGCTGTAGTGAGCAAAGCTGCCACTGGCATCCCGCGTGGGCACCAGTTCAAGTCCTTGCTGCTCCGCTTCTGATCCAGCTCCCTGCTAATGCACCTAGGAAAGCAGTGGGAGATGGCTCAAGTCCTTGGGCCCCTGCACCCTTGTGGGAGACCTGGATGAAGCTCCTGGCTCCTGACTTCGGATCAGCCTAACTCCAGCCATTGTGGCCATCTATTTGAGAGATAAAGTTACAGATAATGAGAGGGAAAGACCAAGAGAAAGGTCTTCCTTCCGCTGGTTCACTCCCCAAATGGCCACAATGGTCAGAGGTGGGCCGATCTGAAACCAGGGGCTCCCAAGGGGATGCAGGGGCCCAGGTACTTGGGCCATCCTCTACTGCTTTCCCAGGCCATAGCAGAGAGCTGGATCAGAAGAGGAGCAGCCGGGACTAGAACCCGGCGCCTGTATGGGATGCTGGCACCACAGGCAACGGATTAACCTATAGCACCACAGCGCGGGCCTCCAGGACCCCTCTCTCTGTCTCTCCTCCTCTCTGTGACTTCATCTTTCAAACAAATAAGCACATATTTAAAAAAAAAAAAAAAAGCACAATCCTATGCCCGCCTTCTGACTTGAAAGCTGTCTTTCAACGATAGTGCCAGGTGAGTCAGTCACACATTAGTGTTTGAGAGATGGATTTTACACGCTGCTTCTATAGAAAATACCAGCAGTGCAGAAGCTGGGAAGTGGGCGTGGGGGTGGGGGTAGGGGTGGGGCGTGGGTTCAGGTAGAAGAGTGACAGCGCTGACTCAAGCTAAATTACGAGCCAGCGCTTTGCAGTTGTGGGCCCCGTCTGGCTGCTTTTTCTATTTGCCGCAGGGTTTACAAAGTAGGTACTTCCTATCCCTACTCGGCAGCAGCTTTCTCTACCTTTCTCCTGCACTCTTCCCTTGTTCTTCAGTTCTCTTGCTGTTCTCATCGCAATCGGTCTGACCCTCTTCTGGGCTTAGGCAGCACTTGGGCCTCGAGACACCCTGGGTGGTGGCCTAGCCGAGCTGTGAGGACAGCGTGGAAGGGAGTGTGAGATGACGGTTTCCTTTGAAGCTTGCCCTTCGTTCCTTTGAAAGTGGCAAAGATTGACGGGGGACTCTGGGGAGATGGTAAGGAAACGTCATCCTAATTGCAAAAGGGTGAAGGCAGAAGCGCCGTGCAACCTGTCCTGTTGCCGATGACCAAGCCCTCGCAACCTTGCCGGCAGCTGCCACATTCAAACTCAGCCCCAGCCCCTGGTACAGAAGAGCTCAGCTGAGGCCGCAGGGATCCAGGAGAGTGCATGGCCTGGTGTGTGACATCACACATGGCGAAATCTTTCATGCATACAAACGAGGGACAAGCAACTGCAAATGTGCCTCAGCCTAATGAGGACTCCAGGCTGATGCTGCGCGGCTAACTTCAGAAACAGGCGTTTTAGAAACTGCACACTTCATTCTTTTCATTCTGATTAAGAATTCTGCTTCCAGTTCCTGTCTACAATTTGAGCTCCCTAAGACCCCCCCCTCCCCGCCCCCCGGGACTGCCAGCTGTTGGTTTGGAGGAGTCTCAAGCAGCAATAGAAGGAAGTGGTGGGCCTGAGGGCGGGGCAGAGCAGTGTGGGACCAGCGGGCAGGTGCAGGGGCAGAGGCTCCGCAGGCAGACTCTGGAGATGCTGCAGACTGGGGTCCAGGCCACCACAGGAAAGCCAGTATCACAATAAAGCAAATAACCTGGATGCGGGTGTACAGTGAGATTTGCACTGTGCTCCGGTCTGCCAGCTGTGCAAAAGCATTGTGTGTAGAAAGTCTGTACATACCTTACTTAAGAAACATCTTATTGCTAAAAGGTGTTAATCATTCGAGTTTTCGAGAAAAATGGGGCCAACACATTTGCTTGGCCCAGGGGTGTCTCAAACCTTCCATTTGTAAGAAAGGAAAAAATCCGCAAAGCGCAATAAAGAAACGTGGAACAAAACAGGTGTGCCTTCTTAACAAGGATCAGGCACATCCTCCTTTGGAAGTCAGGGTGAAGACTGGTGAGGGGGAAACTACACAGCAGGAGTGATGCCTTTTGCTTTTTTTAAAAAAAATTAATTAATTAATTAATTTTGAAGTGCAGAGAGATAGAGAGAAGGAGAGACTGAGAGAAAGATCTTCCATTTGCTGGTTCATTCCCCGAATGGCCAAAACGGCAAGGGTTGGGGCAGGCTGAAGCTAGGAGACCAGAATTCCCTCTGGGTCTCCCCCATGGGTGGCAGGGGTCCAAGCACTTGGGCCGACCTCGGCTGCTCCCCTTAGGTGCATTAGCAGGGAGCTGGATTGGAAGCAGAGCAGCTGGGACCCAAGCACAGCAACCAGCCCTCCCATGTGGGATGCCAGCACCGCAAGCAGTGACTTGACCTACGCCTGCAGCACGATGCTGGCCCAGCAGTCGCCTTTTGATCAGATAAAAGCCTTACCTGCCCTCTCCCTCCCTTCCCCCCGGAGGCCCATGTCAAAACCCCCAAATAACCCAGTCCTGTGTCTGAAGATGATGGAGTAGCCACAGATCGTCACGAGTGGGGCCCGCCACTCAGGAGAGCTCTGTTTTACTGTCACGGAATTTCTTTTTTTTTAATTTGACAGGTAGAGTTATAGACAGTGAGAGAGACAGAGAGAAAGGTCTTCCTTCCACTGGTTCACCCCCCAAATGCCCGCTATGGCCGGCGCTGCGCCGATCTGAAGCCAGGAGCCAGGTGCTTCCTCCTGGTCTCCCATGCGGGTGCAGGGGCCCAAGCACCTGGGCCATCCTCCACTGCCCTCCCGGGTCACAGCAGAGAGCTGGCTTGGAAGAGGAGCAACCGGGACCAGAACCCAGCGCCCATATGGGATGCCGGTGCCACAGGCAGAGGATTAACCAAGTGAACCATGGTGCCGGCCCACGGAATTTCATTACACAAGGGCCCATGCCCTTTCATTTTGCACCGGGTTGCACAGGCTGTGTAGGTGGTCCGGAATGTGTGAACGGCCAGCCAGGGAGGATGGCTTAGGCCTCCTTCTGTCCTTGAGGCCCGGGGCCCCATTGTCAGACCCAGTTTTGTCCCCTGTCTTGCTGTGCTCCTAACTTGCCCTTTTCTCCAGCTCACTGCTTCCTGCTTCCTCTGTCTGGTTTTCAATCCTTTCATCTCTAGCCTACATACTCATTGTCCTATTGCTACCCTAACGAGCAACCACAAATGGAGCGGCTTGCCCTGTGCTAATGTATCATCATCTTCCAGCCAGGTAGGTTAGGAGCCTCACCCAGGTGCGTGTCGCTGGGCCAAAATCAAAGGCTCTTCTAGAGACTTCGATGGGAGAATCCCTTTCCTTGCTGGGGTTCTCGTGTCTCTCAGCTCAAGGCCCCTCCCCCCACCATTAAAGCAAGCAAGGGTTGAGTCAAGTCCTTCTCACGGGGCATCACCTTGGCTTCTTCCTCTGCCTTCCTCTTCCACTTGCTCTGTGGAGCATGGCCTGTGCAACTCCCCATGTCAAGGTCAGCTGATCAGTGACATTGGTCCCATCTTTAACCTCGACCCCTCCTCGCCGTGGTGCGACATCACCCATCCGCAGGTTCTTAGCAATAGAAGGGGGACAACTTTGGGGCAGGGAGCAGTTTCTGCCTATAACACCCTATCATTCTCCTTCTTTCTCCAGGCTAAGGGGTGCCAACTTTTCTTGT
Organism: Lepus europaeus; assembly: GCF_033115175.1. Classification (NCBI taxonomy): domain Eukaryota; kingdom Metazoa; phylum Chordata; class Mammalia; order Lagomorpha; family Leporidae; genus Lepus; species Lepus europaeus. The sequence goes on from NC_084827.1 coordinate 66,160,931, forward strand.
CCCTTGGGTTTTTTTTTTTAAACTCTTTCAGAAACTGTTGGAAAATGAAAGAAAGAATTAAGTGGCTGGGGGCCAGCGCTATAGCCTAGTGGGTAAAGCCACTGCCCGTGATGCATCCCATAGCTCAGTTCAAATCCCAGCTACTCCTCTTCTGGTCCAGCTTTCTACTATGGCCTGGGAAAGCAGTGGAAGATGGCCCAAGTCCTTGGGCCCCTGCACCCACATGGGAGACCCAGAAGAAGCTCCTGGCTCCCGGCTTTGGATCAGTATAGCTCCAGCCATTGTGGCCATCTGGGGAGTGAACCAGCACATGGAAGACCACTCTCTCTGTTCTTCTGCCTCTCTTTAACTCTGCCTTTCAAATAATAACTACATAAATCTTTAAAAAAGAGAATTAAGTGGGGAGAGAAGCTAAGGAAGAAGTCGACGTGTTCCCAGCCTCTCAGTTTCTGATTTCACGTTTCAAAACTCCCTTTAGCGCCTCCACCTGTGTGGCACGACCATGCCTTCCCTCCTTGAAGATCAACAGAAATTCTGTAATTTGAATGAAAGGTGCTTATGGTAAGGTGGTAGGAATTGTACCCATCGAGCAGGCATAATAACCAAGGCCCTGGGAAAAGGCCTTTGAGGAGATCCATCAATGATTTTATGTCCCTTTTCCTCTGCTAACCACGGAGGCCTGCTCCACCTTGGACTAATTATCCCAGATCCTTACATTTCCCTGGAAGGTCTTCACTCCCTCCCTCTCTCCTGGGTCAGGGCCTCGCTCGCCTTGGAGGGCGTGAGGAGCTCCAGGGTGGGATGGATTCCCCCCCCCCCACACACACACACCGTGTGTTTCTCACATCCGCATCTCTTCCTGGCTGGGACCGTGGGCCTGGAGCCCTGTAAACTAGAACTTGGGGACAGATTGCTCAGAGAGGATCCTGGCGTGGGAAGTGCCGCCAGCTGGTCTCGTACCCACATCTTTTCAGTAAATTTCCCTCAAGCATATGTACACACACAAATACGCCTTCTGTTGAGAGCAAAGACATCATCTCCCACCTCGGAGGCTATGGCCAATGAACGTGTGGGATCATGGCACTGAAGCAGCGCTTGTAGGTCTGCTGGGTACCATGTCCGGGGAGCGGAGACCCCGCTGTCAGCATCGCTGAGCAGTGGGGGACTTGGAGGCTCAGCAGGCAGAGTGGTCCCTGGTGGGATGTGCAAGGGTCCACGCAACTGCCGGGAGAGGTGGCCCTGCCTGCCCCGGCGCATGTCCCCCTGTGACTTTCTCCACGCGCAGATCACTCTCGGAGATCACTTTATGGATTGATTGATTTCTGCTTGTGTCATTCCTGGCCCTGCCGGGACACCATCTGGGTGCTTCCTGATGTAACCCTAGCACCTGGGACTCACACAGGTCCTCTCAGTCATGCACCTGAGTGCAGGGAAAGTGAGTCTGCCCTGCACCCATGGGTGTGCCTGACCCATGCGTCTCCTTCCTGCGAAGGACTATGCTGGGTGGAGGTCAGCCTGCTGAAGCCTTGGGGTGAGCCAAGTCCTGGGAAGCAGAAGCCCAAAAGAGTGGACGAAGCTGGGGGAACCTGGAGGAGGAAGCCCAGGGTCCCAGGAAGACGACAGGTGGTGAGCCGCTGGCATTGCAGCCCAGACAGACACTGCTCTCAAGAGTCCGCTCTGGCTGCTGGGGACAGAGGAACCAAGTGCTCCTTGCCAACAGCAGGGGGCAATCCTGGAAGGCTGCCAGAGGAGGCACCTGGAGTGCTGGGTCCCCATCCCAACCCCATTTCCTTTTGGAAGAGGGGTAAGAACCTCCGTGCTCTAGGCTTATGGGACTCATCAGGCACCGTCTCAGCCTGGGGTGGAGGGCGGCCCACCCCGCCTGTATGCCTTCTGCCCTCCATTCCTGCTCTTTTGCCTTGTCTTGGCTTTTGCCAAGTCCCGGCTGGGGTTTGCCAGTGCCATCTTCATGGTTAAGTCCCATGCACCCCAGAGGGACCCCTAGCTGGCTCAACCTCTGACCGGCAGCCCAGCCCTCCCCCTGTCTCTTTCCTTCCCAGATCACCTGGATCTCAGCAGCCCCCTGGGGGACACAGTGGTAGTGACCCAGCACAGCCTCTGGCCTGCCCGGCCAGCCCTGCCCCCTGTGGCTGCCTCACCCTTGCCGGGCTGGATGTGGGGCAGATGGAAGAAGCGGACCTCGGTGTGGCATCCTGCAATAATGGCTCCCGTGGCTGGCCTTGGCCGCTTTGGGGCTGTCACCCAGGCTTTGTACCCGCCCCTCCCCAGCCATCCCCACCCCCACCTTCCTTCTTCCCCTTGTCCCTCTGAGCCTCGGCAGGAGGATACATGAGCTCATGTCTCAGAAATGCTTTGAAGATGAGAAGCGCTGAGCATTGTCCCAACAGCCCTCAATTTACTTTTTCAGCATTCTCTCCGGGTTGTCAAGCCTTTGTAGTTATTTTTATAAATAGCAATCGTTGGCTGCTTCCATTTTTACCCAGGAAAACTCCACCTCCAGCTGGAACTGGCTACCCTCCCTCAGTAGATCAGTTCTGGGGGCTGGGGGGTGGGGCCCTTCTTCCTACTGCCCAAGTCCTTCTTCGCCCCTCCCTCCCATTGGGGCAGACCCCACCCTCACCGCCTCTTGCTTGCCTTCAGTGCTCTGATCTGTCCCCATCTCTCCTCTTTTTTCTTTTTTTTTAAGGATTTTATTTATTTATTTGAGAGGTAGAGTTACAGCCAGAGAGAGGGAGAAAGAGAGAGAGAGAGATCTTCCATTTGCTGGTTTACTCCCCAAATGGCCACAGTGGCCAGAGCTTTGCCGATCCGAAGCCAGGAGCCAGGAGCTTCTTCTGGGTCTCCCACATGAGTGCAGAGGCCTAAGGACTTGGGCCATCTTCTACTGCTTTCCCACGCACATTAGCTGGGAGCTCGATCAGAAGAGGAGCAGCTGCGCCTTGAACTGGCGCTCATATGAGATGCCAGGGCCACAGGCATCTGATGCTTAACCCACTATGCCACAGCGCTGGCCCTGAAAGCCATGATCTTAAGTTTGGTGTCATGTACATCCAGAAAAGTCTTTGTGCTTTGGGTATCTAGGTCCGGAGACCTAGAGAATACACAGCAGTGCTTCGTGCCTGTTCTCAGGCTGTATAAATGACTCACGATACACATCCCCGTGAGACTCACTCCCTGGCTTGCTCACCCGCACGCAGCCCGCTCGCCCTGGCTCTTCTGCTGATGCCACCAGCACTCTTTATCGCAGTCCTAACAGGAAGCCTGTCCGTCAGTGGCGAGGCAGGAGTCTCTAGGCTGCAGGAAGGAGTGCTTTATCGTGGGCTTGGATTTGAATCACCGGTGCAAGCCGGGGATAACAAGCCCGGTGTGGTGTCTCAGTCAGCTCAGGCTGCTGTAACCGCACGCTGTGGACTGGACGGATTAAGCCATGAACAATTGTTTCTCAGAGTTCTGGAAGTCCAAGGATGAGGCACGGGCTGACTCTGTCCTTGGGGAGGTCTCTCCCCGTGGCTTGCAGATGGCTACCGTCTTGCTGTGCGAGGGAGGAAGCCATGCTCCTTGGTGTCTGCTCCAAGGACACGCGTCTCACCACCCCTGCCTTCAAGATCTTATCTAAGCCTAATCACTGGGCCGGGCCTTGGGTGCAACAGGTGAGATGACACTGAGATGCCCGCCTCACACAGTGGAGGGCCTGGGTTCGAGTCCTGGCTCTGCCTTCTGTTCCAGCTTCCTGCTGACGCATACCCTAGGAGGCAGCAAGTGAGATGGATCAAGTGGCTGTGTCCCTGCCTCCCATGGGGGAGATCTGGGTTGAGCTCTGGGCCCCCAACTTGTGCCTGGCCCAGTCCCAGCTGCTGGAGGCGCTTGGGAAATGAACCAGAGGATAGAATCTCAAGCTCTGTCTCTCTGCCTTTCAAATAAACATAACTGTTTTAAAAAATGACAAAATAAACCTAACTACCTCCCAAATACCCCATCTCTGAGTGCCATCCCAAGGTCTGAATTTCAGCACAAGAATTGGGAGATAGGAGAGGGCATATTTATTCCAGAGCAAATGGTTTTATTTGTTTCTAAAAATTTATTCTGTATAGACAATGCACTTCTCCCTGCCAGCAGTGGGGTGCCGCCACCCCTCCCCCTTGGCGCATCACTGATGCCAACACATTGGCCGCTTTGAGAAAAATGCAGAAAAGGTGCCAGCGCTGTGGTGTAGCAGGTGATGCTGCTACCTGCAATGCTAGCATCCCACATGGGTGATGGTTTGAGTTCTGGTTGCTCTGCTTCTAATCCAGCTCCCTGCAAATGTGCCTGGGAAGGCAGCAGAAGATGACCCAAGTGCTTGTGGCCCTACACCCAAGTGGGAGACCTGGAAGAAGCTCCTGGCTCCTGGGTCCAGCCTGGCCCAGCCCCAGCCATTGCATCCATTTGGGGAGTGAACCAGCACATGGAAGATTCTCTCTTTCTCTCTCTGAAACTGCCTTTCAAGTAAATAAAATAAATCTTTTTAAAAAATGTAGAAAAGGGGACACTTGCAGAAGAAACAGAGAGCTGACCACACCCCCTGCCCTGCTCACACGTGGTGTCCCTGTTGGGTTTGCCATCCTCTGTTGGGTGCCTTACCCCATCACAGCCGGGGCCTGCCCAGGGCCTGGCCTCCAGCGATCTGTCTTCCTTGACTACATACCAAGATTTTCCTTTGCAGTCCAAGCCCAGCTTCTCGTTCTGGGTGCTGTCTTTTGGGTCTGTCTCCAGGGCAACAGATCTCTGTCCCGCCAGGCCGGGGGGATCCCATTAGCAGGAGGCAGCAGCTGGGATAGCATCTGCTGTAGTCTGCGAAGCTGGTCCTCAGATGCAGCCCCATTGCCTATTAGCGACTTGTGCCCCTGGCCCTCGGAGCCCTCGTCTGTACAGTGGGGTGGCAGTGGGGGTGATGTAGCGGTGAGGACTTAATACACGAGAATATAGCACTCTTCAGGCCCTGACTGCAAGGCAGCACGTGAGAGGGAGCGTCAGAAGCTCTGCTGGTGGTCCATTGAGGTCCCGGTAACATGAAATGTGATAGACTCAGACATGAGTTCCCCGGTGGATTTTCTTAAGAGCTCTGAAGTAGGCTGAGGTGAATGTAGGGAGACCCATGGGAGGGACAAACTCCTTCTGGGGTTTGGGCCACACTCACTGCATGGACACACTGCTGCCCATACAGCTCGCGGTGGGGCCAAATTTCCTCTTCTTACAGGATGGGGCCCGCCTGGTGGCCTCCTTTTAACCAAATCACCTCTTTAAAGGCCGTGTCGCCAACTTACAGTCCCATGTGGAAAGAACACGATTTGGTCCTCACAACCAGCAATCCGCTATCGAGAGGGGTCAGCATGGTCCCCACCTGCTGCAGAGCACTGTCGGGTGACAGGTCACTGATGCCGTCCCAAGTGCTGTCTCCATTTTTACTCACAAAGAAACTGGGGCCCACACACAAGCCGCCTGAGCCCGGTATGTGTGTATGAGCCACATCACGACGAGCTGCTACGGTATGGATAATAACTTGTGTGTTCCCAAAGACCCTGTGTGCCTGAAGTGGGGCGAACAGATTAATGTTAATTGTCAATGGATTAGGGTGGACACTGGGTACCACGATGGTGTCCTAGGAGGCCATGTTGGCAGTTGGCTCTTTTTATTTTATTTATTTGAAAGAGTTACAGAGAGAGAGATAGAGACAGAAACAGAGATAGAGATAAATAGAGAGAAAGAGAGAGAGGGAGAGAGAGAGAGAATCTTCCATCTGCTGCTTCACTCCCCAGATGACCGCAGTGGTCAGAGCTGAGCTGATCTGAAGCCAGGAGCCAGGAGCCAGGAGCCTCCTCCAGGTCTTGCATGAGGGTACAGGGCCCCAGGGACTTAGGCCATCTTCCACTGCTTTCCCAGGCCATATGGGAGAGCTGGATCAGAAGTGGAGCAGCCAGGACTTGAACCGGCACTCATATGCCAGCACTGCAGGTGGCGGCTTTACCAGCTGCATCACAGTGCCGGCCCTAGGGCTTATTATTTAAGCCGAGTCTATACCAGCAGTTTTCTCTGTCTGCTTCCTGGCTCACCCTGATGCCCTGATGCTCCCACCACACATGTTCTGCCATCTGCCACTCTCATCAGACGCCAGAGCAGTGGGGCTGCTAACTGTGGGCTGTGGACCTCTAAAAACTGTGAGTGAGGGGGCCGCACTGTGGTGTAGTAGCCTAAGCTTCTACCTGCGGTGCCGGCATCCCATATGAGTGCTGGTTTGAGTCCCGGCTGCTGTACTTCTGACCCAGCTCTCTCCTATGGCCTGGGAAAGCAGTGGAAGATGCCCCAAGTGCAGGTGCTTGGGCCCTGAACCTGTGTGGGATATCCGGAGGAAGCTCCTGGCTTTGGATTGGCACAGCTCTGAGCATTGCGGCCATCTGGGGAGTGAACCAGCAGATGGAAGATGTCTCTCTCTCTCTCCCTCCCTCCCTCTGCCTCTCTGTGACTCTGTCTTTCAAATAAAATAAATAAATCTTTTTAAAAAAACTGCAAGTGAAAATAAGCCTGTTCCTTCCTCTGTAAGTTCGTTTCTGTCAGGTTTTTTAATTAAAGCAACACACACCTGTCTGACACAGGCGCCTCAATGCCAAGGTCTCCCAAGGCACAGCTGCTCCACTTTTTCTCTCCTTTTCAACCTCAAAGACCTGTCTCCAACCCCAGAGCCAATTTATACTGAAATCTTGCTGCAAGGGCGGCCAGCCCAAAGCTTTTGGGGAAAAACGCCCCCAGCACACCTCCAGTGCTGGGGATGCTAGGGTCATGGGGTATTTTTGTTGCAGCTTATGTAACTGCACGTCACTGCTTCTCCACTCCAGGCCTCCTGCCTCAGGAAGGGATTGGTCTCCTTTGTCATGCAGAAGCCACCAAGGTCCCAGCACCATTTTCAGCGTCATGGCCTGCCCCCGGTCTCCCTACCCTCTGTGCTGCTTGAGGCACAGAGATACATCTGGGCACTTCACAGACAATGCCACAGCGGGTTTTGAGGTTTTGCTCAGTGGAGGAGGCTGGCCCTAGGAAAATCAAGGTTGATCTGTATTGCAAAGCCCAAGGGTTAGGAAAACCGGAACGTCTGTTCAGCAGCATCCGCTTTGTGCCCGAGAGTCCCTTGCTTTCTGAAAGCTGCAGCCCCACTCCATGTTTTATTGATCTGTCTGCGTGCCAGCTGCTGCGTGAAGATTTCCCCACTGCACATCCGCCGCCACCCAGCAAGAAGACACTGTCATCCTCGTCACACAGACGAAGACAGAGACCCAGAGGAAGCCGCTTCCTTCGCATTCGGAGCTGTGTGGGACACGAACATTGTTCTATTTTTTCCTCTCCATCTTTCAGAGATGTAAGCCACATCCCCTGTTCATAATCTTTAGTGCGTTCCTTTGGCTGATCCTGTAGCTTTTTGGTTGTTTCTGGATTTTTTAAAAAGCCCCTCCAGGGCAGTCTCCGGCCTTCTGCAAGCCTCGAGGGCCCGAGTGGCTGGTCTGTCCCCTGCCTGTCCGTCGCCCAACACCAGCCTGCCTTTCACACCGGGGAGGAGGGGTGGAGGAGGAGGAGGTGTGGCTGCAGTCTCTTCCGTGGGTGTTGTGAGTTCTCTATTGCAGTTCCTTTAGGGGGAAGGACTTTGGGCCCCTCCCTCTGCCTCTCCTCAATCTGACAGCTGGAGTCCCCCTGTGTGAGGGAGGGGGTGGGGAGGGGGAGAGGACGGAAAGTGTTGCTAGGAAACCCTTGACCTCTGAACCTGCCCCCCCCCCCCCCCCGACTGCTGGGCACATAGGTGCTGCCTGCAGCCTCTCTCCAACCCAGGAATGTGCAACTCACAGGCACCCTCCAGCCTAAAGGGGCCTCTCTCGCAGGGCCTCCCTCGATGGGGGCGGGGAGAGCAATATGCTCCCCAAAACAGTGCCCTGGTTCAGTGCCCGCTGGAATCTTGGCTCCTGCTGACGTGCAGTGCGGTGCGGTGGTGGGTGGCCAGGCCAGGATGTGTGTGGGTCCAGAAAAGCCGAGTTGGGACGTTTAAAGCGGTTAAGTGCAGGGTCTTTGCTTTTATGGGGCTGAGATCTGTATGACATACAATTAACCATTCAGCGTGGGCCACTCGCTGGCATCTAGTGTCTTCACCACGTTGTACAAGCACCAACTCTAGTTCCAGAGCTTTTCTTTTTTTGAGATTGATTTATTTATTTGAAAGGCAGAGTTATAGACAGAGAGAGGGAGAGACAGAGAGAGGTCTTCCATCCGCTGGTTCACTCCCCAGATGGCCACATCAGCTGGAGCTGAGCCCATCTGAAACCAGGAGCCAGGAGCTTCCTCCTGGTCTCCCACGTGGGTGCAGGGGCCCAAGCACTTGAGCCATCTTCCATAGGCCATTAGCAGGGAGCTGGATCAGAAGTGGAGCAGCCAGGATGCAAACTGGCACCCATATGGGATGCTGGCATTGCAGGTGGCATCTTTACCTGCTACGCCGCAGTGCCAGCCCCCAAAGCATTTTCACCGTGCCACTGTACCCCTGAATCAAATGCTCCCCAGCCAACCTCCACCTTCCCCAGCCCCTGGCCATCCCCGTATTTCTGTCTCTACAAGGGTAATGCTTGTTGGCATTTTTGTTTTGGGTCTGCATTCCCTAAAATGAGCTGGGTGACTCTGCCCCCAGTGGATCAAGCACTTCACGGGGAGGGGGACATTTAGCTGAAACCACCCATTGTGAACTCTCCACGGCTGTCTCTAAAAGGCCACGGCAGCCCTCTGCTCAGAGCGGTGACATGTCTAACAGGCTGTAGGGTAAGAGAGAGAACATCCTATATTTCACAGCGTGGGAGCCACCAGAAAATGCAAAGACAGAGGCGCATGGTCTTGTGAAAAACACACCGAAAGGGGATGCCTGTTCTGTTACCAACTTGCTGTGCAGCCTTAGACGGGTCATTTAGCTTCCCTAGGCCTCAGTGATCTCATCCATAATATGGGTGCTCGTACATAATTTATAAACCAGGGGCCAATGTTTGGCCCTGCAGTTAAGACCCCTCTTGGGATGCCCACGTCCCATATATGCCTACGTTCAGGCCTCAGCTCTGTTCCCAAGTCCAGCTCCCTGCTAATGCACACCCTGGGAGGCAGCATGTGAGGCTCAAGTAGTTGGGTTCCTGCCACCTGTAAGAGGGACCTGGAATGAGCTCTTGGCTCCTGACGTCACCCTGGCCCCACCCCTGCACTCCTGGGTTGCCAGCAGCCGGCACGAATCTCTGGGTCCTCTGTCCGGCTCCCCACAGCCTCCCAGCCATGCACGGACCCTCAGGCTTTCTCTGCTCCCGTGGCTTCCGTGTCCCGGTTAGATCCTGACTCTGGCAAACACCCAGTCGTCCATCATGCAGATGCAGCCATGGTTCCCATCCGCCACGCTTGCTTCATCTATTTTTATTTCTGCGGAAGAAGCTCCCTGGCAGCATAATGTTACCCATTCCGGCAAGTCTCTGCAAAACGAGGCCAGGCTCTTACCTAACGCGCAAGTGAAGCCGTCTGCACTGAGCTTCCCTATCAACACGCGCGATCCAACCCGCAGCGGCGCCTGCTCATCATCTGACCGATGCGGATTCAAATTCTCCCGACTGTGCCGAACGAATCTGCTGCTTTGTAGGAGTCAGGATTGAAACAAGGGACGCACGCTGTGTTTGGGGGACAAGCTCCCTGCCTGTCCCTTAATCTTCAACAATCCTTTCACCGGAAGTTGCCACACACACCCCACACCACACACATGCATACATGTACACATACCACAGGCACACACATCATCACATACCACACACACTCATGATACATACACCACACCACACACATCATAGACCTCACACACCACACAGAGCAAATACATCAATTGCACACAGCCCATCACACACCACACACACATCACACACACCATACATACAACACATACATCACACCACACATCACATACCTCACACACCACATATACAGTACATACAGCAGACACACACACCGTATCACAACCACACACACACATAAGTGGACCACACACACAGTACATACCACATACAGCATACATACAATACATACATCACACACATACCACATCATATACCACACACAATACAACACATACAACACATGTACACACATCACATACCACACGTACATAAGTGCACCACACACACAGCAATACCACACACCCCATACATAGAATACATATATCACATGCACATACATCAAATATCACACACACACATACCACACATACAACACACATCACATACCACACACACCACACACACATACATATACCAACTACCACATGCACACATCACCTCACATATCATACAACACATACACCCCATGCATACACACACACACACCCCACATAAACTCTCACATACCACAAACACACATCCTACACACACACACACACAAGCCTGGCCACGCTGTGCATTCTGAGTCCTGACACAACTGCTCGTGTCCACACAGCTGTGTAGCTAAGGCATGGCTTCCTGGCTGTCACGTAAACGTGCAAATCGCTCACACACAAGAAAAGGGCGCAGGATTTTTCATTACCCAGCAGAAAGCAGAACTCAGAAGGCATAGGTGTGGCGGACACATCCTAGGGTGACCCCGCCACAAGTCCCCACCCCCCAACCCCTGGGTGACCCTCACCCTCTCCACCAGAGTGTGGGAGGAGCCTGGCACTTGTTTCTTTACCAGGAGGATACCGCCAAGGTGCTGGACTGTCCTCCCCCCCCCGGTCGAGTTACAGCACGTGGCAAAGGTGATTTTATTTACACACACACACAGGGCGCTGAGCAGAGGTGAGAGACTTCCACACCAACTTTGAAGCAATGAAATTGCCACATTATGAGAAGATCACATGGCAAGGAACCATGGATGATTCTAGAAGCTAACAGCCTGCAGGCAAACAGGCACCTTGGTCCTACCCACCTCCAGCTGACGAATGCTGCCAACAGGGTGAGTCTGTGAGACTCGGGGGGTGCTGGGAAGCTGGGCACTGGCACGTGCCCCGGTCCTGAGACCCAGCCCCAGCCCAGCCTCCCGATAAGAACTCAGCCTAGCCGACACCTGGGCCACAGCCCTGGGAGGCCTCACGCACAGCACCCACAGCCCGGAGGTCTGGGGCTGTGCCCAGGAACTTTGAGAAGACAACAATGTGCTGTTTTCAGCCACTCGGTCTGTGGCTATTTTGTGGAGCAGAATAGAGAACAAAGAGGCTTCTGGACTGCGTAGAGCATGTCGGGAGCCCCCTAGGAGGGCAGGTGGGGGCGGAACATGCACTTGCTCATTCATTGGTTTGTCCATCCCGAAGGCAGCAGGCCACAACACGAGGCGTTGTCTCGCACCTGCCATGCAGTTCCAGCCAGAGCAGTGTTCTCCCGCCCGCATGTGGTTAAAGGGATAAGAGGTCATGTCGACTGAGTTCCCGCCATGGCTTGGGCATGGGGCCAGGCACCTTACCCGGCCAGGGTAAGGCTCTATATACCGGTCAGCACCATGGCCCACACGGTGAGTGTTCACACAACCATTTCACAGATTGGCTGAACTGAGACCACGCAGGGCTGCAGCTGGGATTCCCAGAAGTCAAGTCCGTCCATCCCGTTCTCAGGTGGGTAAGACTTTAGCTTAGGGAGGAGTCAGGTCCTCCGAGCCTGTGTAGCCTGCTTGCCCAAGCGGCTGCCCCAACCCCTTCTCATCAGAACAGCATCCTTGTCCTCGAGAGTTAAAATAGCACACCTTTAAAAAGGGCAGTCCGGTCCGGACAGCACGGTCCCTTGCTCGCTTTCCCTCTGCTAGCCTATCTCCCTTTGCACAGAGATGCTAATGGATTCTGCCTCCCAACACTTTCTAAATCCAAATCTGGTGTCAACAGGCCCCTTGGCTGCTCCCCACGGCACTGCTGTGAGGGCGCAGGGAGATGCTGCGGAAACAGCAGTGGCCTTTCTTCCCAGGCAGCATTTTGCATCCTCTTCTCAAGTTGACACAGCCTCGCTCACAGTCCTGGCAGGAAACCACATTCATCCCGAGGCTGTTAGTGAGAGACAATGGACAGAGAGGCCAAGTTCAAGGCGGAACCCACAAAGGATGCTGATGGGTTGGCCAAGGCAGGAAGCTGTTACCATCCTTGGGATCAAAGGGACAAGGGCAGAAACCAGGGGGAGTCACAGAGCCCAGAACGGGGATGTGCCCAGGGGAGCTGTCGCCCTGGAAACACAGACAGAGAGAGGGTGAAGACGGATCCCAGCCTCGCTCCCCTCCCACCTGTCCTGGGGGGTGGGGGAGCAGGTCAGAGCCCAGGGGGATTCTGGAAGGCCCAGTGCTGAACTAAGCATGTTGTATGGGAGCACAGTCCCACGTCATGCAATATCCCCAGAAGACAGAGCTCTTCGTGGCTGAACAGTGTGCCACCATGGGGTGGGTCTACCAAGAGTATGGCAGCTGGAGCAGTGACATCAGAGGACATGTGGATTGCTCTCTGGGTCAATGAGTACTAATTATCTTTCAACACCTGCCATTTCCCACGACTCCGTTAATGAGGGTCTTGCCAATAAAAACTGCCAGGCACCCAGCCCCTCTCCCAGCCAGCCCAGAAGTCCCTGGAAGCCACGCCAGACCATCGGCTCCTCCCTGTCTCTGCCCAGCTAATGACAAGTCAGGGAGGCATGTGCAGCACCCCAAGAAACCATTCTTGAGGCTCAGGGCTCCAAGAGGGATGCAGGCTGCCCAGGGGAGGGGCTGAAGCTCCCAGCGCTGCCCATATCCCAGCGGGCTCCCGGAGGCCAGGAGGCCATGAGCTCTGGCTCCTCCCCATCCTTGTCCTGCAGAGCCCGCCGTGCCCTGGGCCACGGCCAGCTTGCTCCCCTTGCTGGCCAGATAGGGTATTTGTGGGAAGCGGTGCCCAATCAGCGCCTGTAGGATCCCAGGGACCTGCCACCAGGACAACAGGCAACACTTCATCCTCACGCTCTGAGATGTCCCATGGGGCTTTGTGCATCCGACGGCTGTTTGGCCTCCCCTCCCTTTGACATGGGCTTAGGCCGGAAGTCAGTCGGGGATTGAAAGAGCTAGAAGATTCTCCTGTTTCTGTCTCTAGTCCTGTATCCTAATACCAACCCCATGCATGCTGACTCAGCATAGCACTTTCCCGTGATGCACCTGAGCTTCCTGCAGCATCCAGGGGACACCGTGACGAACACGTGTTCACTGAGTCCCACACAGAGACACCATCCACTACCCCACACAGGGGGCTGCTGGACTGGAGTAGGCAGCCAGCCTGCGCTCTCTCTGTCTCTCGCCTCATGGTCAGTGCAGATTCTCTGTTCTCAGAGGCAGCTCTCTCCCTGGCCCTGTCATGGCAAGCATCTCTCCTCGTGGGGCTGCCTGCACTCACGTCTGAATGCATTTTCTCTCTCTCTCTGAATAAATCTTGCTCTCAGTTGTGCATTATTTCCCTGTTTTGAATTCTTATCTCTCACAAGAGCCTGGGATGAAACAAGTGGGAAACACATTCCTACAACACCCGCGATAGAGAACTGTGTTGGTGAGAACGAGCTCTCTCGGAATCAGCACCTGCGTCAAGGTGCAGCCTCGCCTCCTCCAGGCAGCCTTCTGCCCTCACACCCTGCCCCCACATGGTGTAATTTGCTTGTCCTCCTTTCCTGCTGCTGCAGCCTCTCTGCTTGCCTCTCTCACCCGGGTGAACCAGAAAAGTGACCTCATTTTGTTCTCATTGCTGCGATTCTGTTTGGAACTCTCAATGCACCCAGAAGTTTTTGTAACTTCAACTCAGTCATTTTTAGGGCTCGCCCCTGGCCTTTTCCTGGGATGAAGGCCTAGAGGGAGGTGGGGTTGCGGGGGAGGCACTGTTCTGCAGGGCCACTGTGCAGGCGACACCTGCCATCAGCCCTCTGTCTTCTTCTAGGCACTGCTGAGATGCACCTGGAGACAGCTAGCGCCTCCCAGGAAACCAGGGCCAGGCGCCCTCTGCTCTCACACCCCGCAGACCCCCCCCCCCCGCCTCAGATGGGGTCCTGCCTCATCCCAGGGCTCAGTTAGGGAGCAGGGCCCACAGCCTCCCTCCCCCACCCCAGGATTCTCACCCCGGGCAACAGACCTACTTCTTGCTCTCCCGCTGCTTCCTCCCAGATCTTTTGTCCAAGCCCAAGAGACCGTGATCCCCCTGCGGGCCTAGGAGGGTTTATGGAAAACAAAAGGCAGGAAGTGACCGAGTTTTAAAATACGTTCGACTGACATAATAATTGCGCACGTGTACGGGGGCAGTGTGACATTTCAACGCTTGCAGACCACGTGCAGTCATCAGCTCAGGGGAACTGGCATGCCCCTGCCTGTGAGCATCCATCATTGCTTTGTGTTGGGAGCACTCTAAATCCCCTAGCCACTTTGAAATGCACAATCAGGGGCTGGCGCTGTGACACAGCAGGTCAAGCTGTCCTCTGTGGTGCTGGCATCCCATAGGGGCACTGGTTTGAGTCCCGGTAGCTCCTCTTCAGATCCAGCTCTCTGATATGACCTGGGAAAGCAGTAGAAGATGGCCCAAGTGCTGGGGCCCCTGCACCCATGTGGGAGATCTGGAAGAAGCCCCTAGTACCTGGCCTCCGATCGGTGCAGCTCTGCCCATTGCGCCCATTTGGGGAGTGAACCAGCGGATGGAAGGCCTTTCTCTCTGTCTCTCCCTCTCTCTTTCTCTGTAACTCTGTCTCTCAAATAAATACGTCTTAAAGAAAGAAAAAGAAATGGACAATCAGCGGTTACAACCGTGGTGGCCCAGTTGTGCCACAGTCCACTCCCGGCCCCGTTAATCATCCTTCCCACCTCCCCCACACCCTTCCAGGCACCGGGGGGCCACCATTCTGTTCTCTGCTTCTGCAGGGCCATCACCTTGGCGTCCTCACGCAAGAGAGGACTGCTTCTGGCTGCTTTGCAGCAGCATCATTGGGGCAAGGAAGATGGAGAGGCGGGGTTGGCTTTGGGGGTAGGCGACACTTCTGGCTTTGTGGTCCTGGGCTCCTTCCGGCCCCTCCCTGTGGTCTTGGAGATGGAGGCCAGGCAGGATTCCAGGGCTGTCAGAGGGGCGGAGCAGGCCTGGAGTCCCCGAGAGGCAAGGTCCTCCCGGGATCCCCAACCCCAGCACAGGCCTCGCCAAAGGGGACTGGATCCGTGCACTCAGTAAAGATTTCAAGATAGCCAGAAAAAGAGAGAGGCAGAGGGAGCCAGAGTCACGTGGCTCTCCCGAGGCAGAAACCTGCTGCAGCAGCTGCCTTCAGGGAAGCGAGCCCTGGAATAGGAGCAAGTCCTTGGAAATGGTGCTGCTCTTCTACCATGGGCGGGGTCTTCTCTGACTGGGCACCCAGCAGGAGGATTAGGTAGGGATAGGTGAGCTGGAATTTCTGCAGGCCCTGCATTGTAACTCCACCCCTTTACCTGTTAATCCAGTATGCACACTTTCCCATGATGCACTTGTGTCTCATCCCAGTCCTGGAAGGAGATGCCATCCTGGCCACCTGGAAGTTAAGTTCAACTTGGAGGTCCCATGAAGCTCTCTGAAAACCTCATGCCCCTAAACTCCACCCTGTTTGTATGTTCAGGTATGGACACCACCCTATCTCATAAAAGGGGCTGATATGGGGGGAGCCCTCCTTCCGCTCTGGGGTTTAGGATATGGTTCTTTTTCTGGTTTCTCTCTCCTTTTGGCCCATGTGTGATGTGTGCCTACCCTCAGGCATGCATGTGTACTATCACTTTTAAGTAAATCCTGCTCTCATGGGTATACTGTATCTATGCCTCTGCTTTGAATTCTTACCTCTGTGGGAGTGAGAGCCTGGAATAGAGATTAAGGGTCTGAAGAGATTAAGGTGACCATCGGTGAAGATTTGGGCCTCCGATCAGTCTGATGGTTCCCACCTGGGTGGCAGAGATCAGCCTCTATCTCCCCGTTGTAGAGCTGTGAGGATTCAACAGGAGCAGATGTGCAAGGACCCAACACAGCACCTGCCTAGCACGTGGGCGTGCACTGTGCCTTCTCCCTTTTGGACAAGGCCAGTGCTTTCAGTGCCCAAGGAAGCCAAAGACAGGCCCCAGGAGCTCTCAGACTCCCAACAATGCCAACGGAAAGACCCGATGATGCTGGCTTTGCCCTGGCGGCCACCGGCCTGCAGGCTCCCACAGCGTCTCACTTCCTGCTCGTGCCCTCTCCGAGGCCACCTGGCTCCCATCCCCAACTCCTGCTTCACTTCCGTCCCTGGGCCCTCTCCATCTGAATCTGGGTCGCTGGTACCCATGAGCCCACAGCCTGTCTCCTTTCCCTGCTGCTCTTCCACCAGAATGTCTGGGGATCTTGGGTGGCAGCAGCCGGGCCAGGTGCTCCTGTGGCATGAATGAGACAGCGCTGACACCTGCCCTCAGGGAGGCTGCTGTGGGGGGCAAGAGACAGAAAACCAAGAATGGCCTGAGAAGCCATGAGGGAACTGCAGCAGCCCAGAACAGGGAGAGGGGAGGGCGAGGCATCAAGCAGGGTCCTTGGCAAAGTGAGGCCTGTAGGTGCTCAGGTGAGGGAACAGCAGGTGCAGCCACGTGGAGGTGAGTGAGAATATCTTGTAGTTATCATTGTTATATTTTTAATTTTAAAAATCCATTTGAGAGGGAGATAGAGAGCACGACAGAGAGAGAGAGAGAGAGAGAGAGAGAGAGAGAGGGCGCAAAAGGGAAAGCTCCCATCCACTGGTTCATTCCCCAAATGCCTGGAAAGGTCGGGGTTAGACTGGGGCTGGAAACCCCATCGAGGTCCCCCCCTGGGCTGCCATTACATGGGCCATCAGCCCTGCCTCCCAGGGTCTCATCAGCCTGGAGCTGGAGTCAGGAGCCAGAGCCGGGAAGTTAATCCAGGCACTCGATGTGGGACACGAGCCTTAGAAGTGCTGGCTCAATGCCTGCTCCCCGTCCTGGAGTTCTGCTGAGCTGGGCACGTGGAAGGATGTGGCTGTGAGGCAGACCCTGACCCCTCGGTCACAGGAAGGAGTTTGGTTCCATATTCTGTCGTCGTCCTGTTCTAAAGCAAGCTGAGTGTGGCCTGTCCTGGGGGGAAGGCCAAGGTGGGCGTGGCCAGTCGGCACCAGCCAGACGATGGCCAGAGGCAGCCATGAGATGGAGTTTCTCCCAGGACCATGGCTTCCTACGCAAACGGGTGAGTCAGAGGGATACCTAGCCTCAACAGCAGAGTGCAGACAGAACGAAGGTTTCCAGTGAAAGTGGAAAAGTCTCAATCTGTCCCCTTCCCCCGCAGTTCCTCCCCTCCCCCATCCCCCCACTCCCACTCCAACCTCCAACGTGCCAGGCAGGCTCCTTGTCCTTCCGTCTCCCCCAAAGCTCTCTCCCCAGGTTTCCAGTTGCGCCAATGTCACCTTCTCAGGGAAAGCCAACTTCAGCAACCCTGTTTAGGGAAGCACCAGCTACCAAAGCAGCACTTCCCATCGCTCCTCCCACAGCTGCCCTTACCACTGTTGTAGACGCCCTGGTTATTCCCTGGCCCCTTTAACTGTCTGTGCCTCTCAATACACTGCAAGAGCAGGGGATTTTTTTTTTTAAAAAGATTATGTATTGTTAAAGTTTTATTTTGATACTTTGTTTAAAGGCAGAGTGACTGGGGCAGGGCAGAGAGAGTGTGTGAGAGAGGGAGAGATGTTTCATTCGCTGGTTCACTCCCCCAAATGGCTGCAATGCCTGGGGCTGGGCCAGGCCAAAGCCAGGAGCCAGGAACCCCATCCGGGCCTCCCCCATGGCTGGCAGGGACCCGAGTCCTTGAGCTGCCACCTGCTGCCTTCCAGGGTACCCATTGGCAGGAAGCCGGATGGAAGCAGAGGCAGAGTGATGCTAGGCACCCTGGTATGGGATGTGGCATCCCAAGTGGCAGTTTAAACGTTTCTAAAAAATTTATTTATTTTATTTGAAAGGCAGAGTTTTAGAGAGGCAGAGGCGCAGAGAGAGAGGTCTTCTGTCTGCTGGTTCACTCCCCAATTGGCCGCAATGGCCGGAGCTGTGCTGATCTGAAGCCAGGGCCAGGAGCTTCTTCTGGTCTTTTATGTAGGTGCAGGGGCCCAAAGACTTGTGCCATCCTCCACTGCTTTCCCAGGCTGTAGCAGAGAGCTGGATCAGAAGAGGAGCAGCTGGGACTTGAACCAGTGCCCATATGGGATGCTGGCACTGCAGGAGGCGGCTTTACTTGCTACGCCACCGTGCCAACCCCCCAAGTGGCAGTTTAATCCACTGCACCACGAGGTCCACCCCAGGCAGGGATTTTAATCCACTGCTGTTTCTCTAAGGCCTAGGACAGAGCCTGGAGCATAGTAGGTGTTCAGTAAATGGGTGCTGATGAACGCAGACCTGGTGGTGGCGATGACGCAGGCTGTATGAGGTCACCGTGGGGTCAGGGACAAAGCGATAACACCAGCAACGGACGTTTCCCCTGCTCCAGTCCTCCTGGGACTTACGGTGCTCTCAGTAGCCACCTCAGCAGCCACCCACCTGTCACATCCTGTCCTGGGCTCCGGTTGCATCCGAAGGACTGATCTCTGCCCATGAGCTCTTGAACAGCTGGGGTTTCTGGACGCTGCTCCCATCCTGGCTGCCCATTCTTCATGCATGCATTTGTGTACCGAGCTCCCTCTAGGCCAGGCCCTGCAGGAGGCTCTGTGGACAGGGAGGAGGTGGCCCTGGCCCCTGGCGCCTCTCCCTGCGGGCCTGAGGCTGCCTGCAGACTCCGGGCAGCTGCACACCTCATGTTCAGCAGGTGAAGTGGCCCAGCGTTTCAGGCCAGGCCAGGGCTGTGTGCAGAGTGTGGCCCCAGAGCCAGTCCCCTCCTTTTGTGAAGTCACATGCTGAGGCTTCCCAAGTCCACACAGCTAGGTGGCAGCAGAGCTGGGACCCAAAGCGCAAAGCATAACCCCAGGTCACTGCCCTTTGTCCTATACCTCATATAAATTCTGTAAACCCACTTTCGAAATGGGATTATTTGCATACAGTCTAACTTACCAGGGTGCTGTGAAGTTAAAACAATCATATGTATGGGGTGTGTGCTGTGGGGTGCTGCTATCCCCACTTCTCCACTACTGATCCAGCTTCCTGCTAGTGTGCCCAGTAAGCCAGCGGATGATGGCCCGAGTGCACACCCGGATGGAATTCTGGGCTCCTGGCTGCAGCCTGACTCAGTCCTGGCTGTTGTGAGCATTTGGGGAGTGAACCAGCAGATGGAAGACCTCTCTCTCTCTCTCTCTCTCATCATTATCTTTCAAATAAATAAACAAATATGACAGCGTTTGTAAACTGAGAAACCTTGGTTTTCCCCCAGGGCCTCCCACTGTGACTTGTACACAGTGGGTGCTCAAGCAGTGCTTCTAGGGAGTGGGTATTAAGCCTAGCCGTTACGATGCTCATGGCTCACCTAAGAGAACATGGGTTTGATGCCTGGCTCTTGCTCCTGGCTCCAGCTTCCTGCCAATGCAAACCCTGGGAGGCAACAGTGAGGGCTCGGGTGGTTAGTTTCCGGCTCAGGACTTTGGCCCCAGCTGTTGTGGGCATTTGGGAAGTGAAGCAGTGCATGGGAGTTCCCTGTCCCTCAACACACACACACACACACACGTGCACATTTTTTTTTCTGGATTGGGTGGCTGTCTGGCCCACAAGTCTTCACCATGCAGTGTGTCCTCCTAACATCTCTGCTCTCGCTGGGTCTTCCCAGGCACCCATGCAGCCACTCCCCAAATCCTGCACTCTCACAGGGGCCAGGTGTGAGCCCAGGTGCTCAGGGAGACCTGGCCCTGCCCACCAGGCGCTCGCAGCCGGCTTGGGGGAGTCGGCCTGGGGAAGCCGACGAGATGCAGTGTGAAGAGCGCGTGGCAGCCGGTGCCAGGCTGCCATGGGAACGGGGGCGGGCTCCCGAGCACGAGAAAGGAAAGCAGCTCCTTACATCTGTGCTTTGCTCGCAGCTTTCCAAAGTCGTGGCTGTGGAGTGGAGGAGGGCAGCAGCATTCAGAAAGCGCGTTTTCCTGGTCGCGTTTTGTTCATGTTCTCCGGCTGTCAGCCTTGTTGCGGGGGACGCCTTGGCAATGGAGAGAGAGGAAGGGAGACACAAAGGCAGAGGCGGCGCTGCCGGCGGCTCCGTGTTGCACAGTCCGGTGTTTGGACGTGTGCTTTGTAGAAAGGCTGCGCGGGGTCAGCCCCAGGCCCAAGGGCTCAGATGTTGCGGGACGCCTCCACGGGGCCGACTTCCCACCTGCTGCTAATGAGACACGCCACGCAGCCCGGGCAGCGCCCCATCACCAGCGAGGAGGGGCTTCCTCTTTCTGGGGGGTGGGGGGGACAGCAGCAGGCTGGGGTCCACAACGCTATCATAAAGAGTACCCGTCCTCGCCAGTCCGTGCCCCAGCACCACAGAGCCTTACCTTCGGTCCCCACGACGTCCGTCCCTCTCCAGGCTCTGCCCCACGCCATCCTTATTCGGGGACTCCATGTCTGGAGCCCTGCAGGGGGGAACGGAGCCTGGACAGTGACTCCTGCTCTCTCATGGAAGCCAGGCCTTCCGTGAGAAAACCCAGAGGCCAGAGCTGGCGATGACAGGCCGTAGACCCCTCCCACAGGCTGCAGGTGGACGGGAACAGGGCCTGGCAGCGGCCGCATCTAGACACGCAGTAAGGGACACAGCTCCCGCAGTATCTTCTCCCTCCTGCTCTCTACCAGGGCCCCGTGGCTCCTTCTGGCCCCAGGCCTGGCCCCTGTCCCCAGGAGAGCTGCAGCGCATCTGATGTGCCCACTGAGTCCCTGGGGGCCCTTCCTGAGGCTGCACTGCCTGGTGCTGCCCAGCAGGGGGCGGTGTGTGTAATGGATGTGTATGGGCGTGGTATGCAGATGTGAGTGTGTATAGTATGTGTTCATACGTGTGGCATATGACGCAGATGTGTGTGTGGCATGTGATATGGGTGTGACACGCATGATGAGTAGTGGGTGTGTGGTATGTACGGTGTGTAGGGCGGGGAGTCTGTGGTGTGGGTGTGTGGGTGTGTGTATGTGTGTCCTCTGTGGCTCCAGCTGGTGGGCAGAGGTCTTGTGGCACCTGCAGGAGGCCCTTGCTTCGGGCACAGCCAGGGCCTTCTCCCTGAGCGGGGCTTTTGTGGATCTAAGGGCGGACGCTAACGTGGGTGTTGGCTCACCCAGTGCAGCGACTCTCAGACAGGAGGGCTGCAGGGAGACGTATGGGAGAGCAGCAGCTGCCCGGGGAACTAGGGAGGTCTCGGCAGGCCTGGGAGTGTGAATTCACCAAGCGCCCAGGGGACTCAGAAGCCTCCTTTCCCGGAAGCTGACCTAGTTTCCCTTCCCATCTGCCTCTCCTTGGAGAAGCTTCGTGGAGAGCCTCATTCTCAGCAGCGAGCCCTTCAGGCCAGTGTCACCCGGGGACAAAGCAGCGACTGACACGCTTCAGTCAGGGTTCCTGGATGCGCCCCAAGAGCATCCCAGCATGAGTGCCGCTCCCCACAGACTCCAGGGGCTTTGCTGCCCCAAGAGTGGCAGTTCCCTCTCCCCCGTCGCTGAGGCCACGCCTGGACAGAAGAGACAGCACAGGCTTTGGGTGAGGGCGCCATGTCCCCAGCCCAGCCCCTTTTCAAAGCCTCTGAGCCCATGCATGAGTGACAAGCATTTTGAGCCACTGCTTGCTCCCTGGACCCCTCCCCGCCTGCCCTTCGGAGGTTCTGTGAGGATGAAATAAGATGATGGGAGGCGAGAGCCTGGCTCCCTCCGTGGGAGCGGTAACGTCATTCTATCATGGGGGAAGCCCCTGGCTAGGCTTGTGCCAGGTTTTTGTCCCCCTGCGAGAAAGAATTCAAAGGAGAGATGTAGATGAAGGTGAGTGGGAAAGCAGGAGCTATTTAAAGTGAAAGTACACACTCAGGGAATGAGTGTGGAAAACTTGGAAGAGAAGGCATGGCAGTTTACAAGATTCAGGGTGGTCCTTTTGTAAGATATGGTTACTGTCCATTTCCATGTCCCTTTTTGGGAAATCTTGGAGGTGTCATGGTGTCAGGTGCATGATGGGAGTGGGGGGTCAGGTGCATCATGGGAGTTGAGTTCAGGTGCATGATGGGAGTGGAGGTCAGGTGCATCATGGGAGTGGGTGTGCCCACCATGGTCATTTTATTATAATGCTACTATAAAGACCTAAAGGCCATCGTAGGAACCCAGCCTGCAGTCACTACGGATATTTCTGGCCAGCGCAAACCCTGGCAGCTGTGTCTGTGTGGAAGGGTGTGGACCTTGGGTGGAGCTTGCCGGGCTGTGGTGCAGGTGCTGGCAGTCCCCAGTTGCTTCCTCGTTCACTGCCTCCCTACCTACATCTATTCCTCACGTGAGGTCTGGCAAAGCACGTCAAGGTGGGAGAGAGCCACTGCGGGGGGCTGGGGCTAGGAAGAGCCACGGTGTCCCCTCGCATCCCAGCATCGGCCTCCTCTGGGGGATGTGGGCCTGGTCTTTGTCCTGTGGCTGCAGCATAGCACTTCTGCTCCCTGGGTCTCCTTAGGAGCTCCCGGCTACTCTCTGCTGCCCTTCCCCTGGGCTGTCAGCTGTGCCGTCCTCAAGCTAATCTAACCTCTGACAAATCTCCCCTTGCTCAACTCCAGATCCTGCCATGAGGCAGCTCAGAAGCGATTCATATGTATGCAAGCATGCTCCCACCAGCTGCCACCTGCTTAGACAACAGATGGCTCCTGACATGTGTCTGGCTGGCAGGGGGCCTCAGGGGCCGATGCAAAGCAGGTCAAATAGGAGTTGTGAGGTGGAGGAAGCTGTGGGTCTCCGGGGTTAGAAGGGAGGCCAGGCCAGGGTAGGGCAGCTGGGGTCCAACTCCCAAGTGGTCTCTGAGCCTGGAGCTCTTGCAGCCCAGGACACCTGTGCGTGCTTCCTCTGCAGCCCTCAAGGCCTCCCCCGCAGGCACCAGCGCAGGCCTGCAGTGAGCCTGACGCTAAGCACGGGGGTCTGGCCTCCAGCTGCGGTTGGGAGCCATGTCTGGAGGTGCTGGGGACAAGACTGGGGTGGCGAGGCCTTGTCACTGCACTGTGTCCCATGGGGCTTCTTGTGGCCTGCATGCTGAGCTGATCAGCGCAACCCAGGCATGGATTCAGCAGGCCGCCTCCTCAACCCTGACCCTCTGTTGAGTCTCAGGAATAAGAAGTAGGTGTTGGGCTGGCACCGTGGCTCACTTGCTTAATCCTCCACGTGCGGCGCCGACATCCCATATGGGCCCCGGGTTCTAGTCCTGGTTGCTCCTCTTCCAGTCCAGCTCTCTGCTGTGGCCCAGGAGGGCAGTGGAGGATGGACCAAGTGTTTGGGCCCCTGCACCTGCATGGGAGACCAGGAGGAAGCACCTGGCTCCTGGCTTTGGATCGGCACAGCGCTGGCTGTGGCAGCCATTTGGGGAGTGAACCAAGGGAAGGAAGACCTTTCTCTCTGCCTCTCTCTCTCACTGTCTGTAACTCTACCTGTCAAATAAGTAAAAAAAAAAAAAAGAAGAAGAAGAAGAAGAAGAAGAAGAAGAAGAAGAAGAAGAAGAAGAAGAAGAAGAAGAAGAAGAAGAAGGTGTTGCCCATTGCTGCTCTTGTTGGGGTCCCAGGCTGCCGGGGGGAATCAGACACACCAGACCCTGCAGGGCCTTTGAGAATGCCATGTTGGGCACTGCTGCCAACCCAGACTCACATCACCGTCACCTGAGACAATTCCAGAAGCGTCACACTGGGCCGGCTCTGATTCAGTCACTTCCTGACAACTGAGCCTTGGGCAATGACAGGGAAATCAAAATTAGGCTGAACTTCCTCAAGTTTCAACTCCGTGCCAGTCACTGCTCAAGGTGCTTTACCCATGTTAACTCACCGAGTCCTCAAAACAACCCCAGGAGGTGAGTGTGGCCACTACTGTCATTTACAGATGGGGGAAACTGAGGCACGGAGAAAGTAAATGATGTGCCCCAAGCTGTAAGTGGCAGAGCCAGGTCCCAAGTTGCTCTGGCTCCAAGGCCAAATGCTTCTTGGAGCGGCACCTGCGGATCTGTGCCCTGGTCTCCCGGGACCTTGACTCGAGCCCTTTCCTGCCTCAGTAAGTGAACAGGGACATGTGTGTTTCAACCTGAGGGACTGCTCACAAGACACGGGCCTGGATGCGGCCTCCCGCTCTGCTGAGTTTAGCTTAGAAGTCGGCCAGCTCAGTGACCTGCAAAAGTGAGGGAGTCCCTGACGTTAGGGAAAAGGGGTCTTGGTCTTTTCTCCTGTACATGGAGTTGGGGAAAATTCAACACTTTTGCTGATCTGAGGTCTTGGAAAAGCAACTCCATGAGCAAATAAATATGAGAGTGCTTCAAAAAGTTCATGGAGGGCTGGGCATTTGATGCAGTGGATAAGACACGGCTTGGGATGCCGGCATCTTGCATCAGAGGGCGTGGTTTTGAGACCTGCTTTCGCTTCTGATCCAGATTCTGGCTAATGTGCACCCTGGGAGGCCGTAGGTGATGACTTAAGCATGCAGGTTCGGGGTTGGCATTGTGGCATAGCGGGTAAAGCCGCCTCCTTCAGTGCTGGCATCTCATATGGGCGCCAGTTCGAAACCTGGCTGCTCCACTTCTGATACAGCTCTCTGATATGGCCTGGGAAAGCAGAAGATGGCTCAAGCACCTGTGTGGGAGACCCTGAGGAAGCTCCTGGATCCTAGCTTTGGATTGGCCCAGCTCTGGCCATTGCAGCCAATTAGGGAGTGAACCAGTAGATGGAAGACCTCTCTCTCTGCCTCTCCTCTCTCTGTGTAACTCTTTCAAATAAATAGATATTAAAAAAAAAAAGAATGTGGGTTCTTGCTATGCACATGGGAGCCTGGGATTGAGTTCTGGGCTCCTGGCTTCAGCCTGGCACTTGGGACAGTGAACCAGTGGATGGAAGATTTCTCATTGTCTGTCTCTGTCTCTCTGTCTTTCAAACAGATGGAAAAAATAGTTCATGGAAAAATGAAATGAAAAGATGTTTATTTGGGGGCAATTTTTTTTTTTTTTTGCAAAAGATTTCTTTATTTATTTGAAGTGTTGAGTGACAACGTACAGAGGGAGCGCTTCCGTCTGCTGGCTCACTCCCCACATGGCTACAACAGCTGGAGTTGGGCCAGGCCAAAGGCAGGTGCCAGGAACTCCATCTGGGTTTCACACATGCATGGCAGGGGCCCAAGTATTTGGGCCATCTTCCGCTGCCCTGGATCGGAAGCAGAGCAGCTGGTACTTGAACCGGCACTCTGATATATGATGCAGATGTCCCAAGCAGTGGCTTAACCTGCTGTGCCACAGTGCCTGCCTGAAGAAAAGTTGTGATATTCGTGCCTAGTGTTTCCATATCGTGCATTTTCCAGGAACTTCTTTTTCTAAGTTTTATGTATTTGAGAGACAGAGTGACAGATACAGAGTGAGCTCCCACCGCAATGGCTGGAGCTGGGAAGTCCGTCCAGGTCTCCCACATGGGTGGCAGAGACCCAGTCACTGGAGCCATCACTGCTGCCTCCCAGGGCCTGCATTAGCAGGGCGCAGGAGTCAGGAGCCGGAGCCACCGGTGCTCTGATTTGGCATGTGGGTGTCCCAACCAGCATCGTAACTGCTAGGCAAAAACGCCTGCCCCATTCCAGGGACTTTCTGGAGATCCTTCATATTCATGGATTTCAAAAGCTTCTTGCACCCAAATAAACTTATCTTTTAATCCCATTTTCCATGAAGCTTTTGAAGAACTCGTACAGTACCGCTGACTGGGCTGGGTGAAAGCAATCCTCATTACAGCCGTGCTGGGGCTCGGCCCTGCCTCCCTCGCTGGCCAGCGTCTTGCCCTGGCATCTGCCCTGCTAATCTCAGGGTGCCTGCAGCAGGAGGTGGCCAGGGAGGCCTCTCTCCACAGACAGCTGCTCTGGTATCCTCTTGGGGGGGGGTCTTTGTATTTTTTTTTAAAGATTTATTTATTTGAAAGTCAGAGTTACACAGAGAGAGAAGGAGAGGCAGAGAGAGGTCTTCCATCTGATGGTTCACTCCCCAATTGGCCGCAAAGGCTGGAGCTGCACCAATCTGAAGCCAGGAGCCAGGAGCTTCTTCCGGGTCTCCCACGTGGGTGCAGGGGCCCAAGCACTTGGGCCATTTTCTACTGCTTTCCCAGGCCACAGCGGTGAGCTGGATCGGAAGTGGAGCAGCCCAAGTGGATGCCGGCGCTTCAGGGCATTAACCCGCTGGGCCACAGCACAGGCCCCGGGCTTTGTATCTTGTTCTGGGTGCTGTGGCACCTCATGTGGATAGCTTCCCAGCTACACCAGAGGACAATTTCTGGAAAGTTCTGCCGGTGCCACACCTTGGCAACCTCTCTGCACCAGTGAGGCAGGGTCACACCTTCTCCAGTGACACGTTGGAATCTCAGCGGTTGCGGTTGCGGCTCATGGACTCTTAAAATACTCTTGACTTGTTATAGCCAGTCCCTTATTATAATAGCATTAATGATTGCTTATAGAACAACATCCCTGTTCAAATATCTACGCAGTTGCAGTCCCGGTTGGATCCTTAGTGGCACAAACCCACACCCACTGGCTGCTTGCTGGCTTTGGCATGAGCTCTGCTGGTGGCCCGTTCCACCTGGTTGACATGGGTCAGTGGTCACGAGCACGGATGGCAGAGCCAGGCTGCCTGGGTTTAGAACCCACGTCTAGCACTGGCCCATGGGAGGTCTCCCACCTCTCCGTGCCTTGAGTTCCCCATCTGTAGAATGGAGATGGCTTAGTCCGTTGCAGCTGTTGTATGGACTGCTGTGACAAAGCACCTTGACCTGGGAACTGTGCAAATAGCAGAAACTTGGGGCTCATAGTTCTGGAGCGTGAGAAGTCGCAGATCACGGTGCTGGCAGATTGCATGTCTGTGGGGGGCCTGTTCCTTGTCCATGGCACCCTCTGAGTGTCTTCACTTGGCGGGAGAGAGGCTTCTAAGAGCCCTGATCCCCTTCATAAGAGCTGTGCCCTCATGGCATAGTCACTCCCTAGAGGCCCCTACCTCTTCACACCCCGTGCTGGGGATTAGGTCCCAGGTAAGAATTCCGGCGGGGGTACTAGCATCGCCGTGGGGGCCACATGAGTTAACATATGTCAGGTGTTGGGCACAGAGTGCCATATGAGTACTTGATAATATTATCATCAACTTCCTTCAGCTCACCCTTTGCTCCCGCCCACACCTGCAGTGCACTGATCTCATCTGATGTCACTGTAGGACGTCCCTTGTCAGACAAGTCGCTTCTGCGGGACTGCGAGCTCCGCGGGCAGCGGTGCACCTGACCGAGTGAGGGAGTAACCGTGGCAGCTCAGGGCCTTGGAGAATTGGATACCGGATTAGGGTTGCGTGAGCAAGAGTTGCATGGGGCACGGAGTGGGGTGGTCTGTGAAGGGCAGGGGGGAGGGGACGAAGGTGGGGAGATCCTTCAGGCCTTCGCGCAGGTCTGACCATCTCTGGAACACACGGGGAGGAGGATCTGCGACCGCAACACAGTTCTAAGCGAGGCTGGCCAGGGGCCCATGAGCCACGGCTGTCACCTGCAGTGGAGCTGAAAGCAGCCCTGGGAGGCTCGGGCCCTGGGAGGCACGGGCCCTGGGAGGCACAGGCCCTGGGAGGCACGGGCTACGGCACAGAGGTGGCTCCCACGGCTGGTCTGAGCAGCATGTTTTTATGGCCACCATGGGAACCAACAGGAAGCAGGTTGGCCCCAGAGTGCAGGGCCGGAAGGAGGCAAGCCAGAATGTGTCACTGCGATGCAGGGAGAAGGTGTAGGTCCAGAGCCCTCCGAGGAGACCTGCATTCTGGAAGATGTAAACCGACACAGCGCCAAGTCCCTACAACTTAATGAGGGAAGTCGTTCCAAATCCCACCAGAACTGCTTACTTTCAATTTTGTGAATTTCCTCTCGGGTCCTACCGTGTTTACATTATTACAATCATCATGCAGGTAGTACTTCATTTTACTTTAAAGATCTGACATTGATAACCAGTATTTCTCCTGCTTCTACCATGGTCTTCATAATCAGTGGTCAAAAAAACTATGAATGTACCTAATTTACAAATACACTGCTGTCAACATTCCCATATTCTTATTTTAAAAAGTGGTAACTAATGGTCTTACGCCCATCTTTGGGCAGATACTATTTAATGTGTTGGGTTAGAGCTCTGGGGTGACTTTCTAGGTTTATAGTTACTAGGTCAAAAGTTTTGCAATGACACATTCTGGCACGCCTCATTCTGGCCCTGCACTCTGGGTCAGAGACAGGCAGGCAGAGCCAACGCCAGTGCCATGACTCGGACTCCACTCCCTGTTCCTGGTGCTCACTGGATATGCAAGAGTGTGTGTTGTGTGTGTGTGGGGGGGGGAGGCGGCAACACACACACACACACACACACAGAGCGGGTGGAGGCTTCGTAAGCCAAGGCTATAGGGTGAGGACAGGAAACAGCTCGTGTGTGACCTGGAGCACACATCCCAGGGCCTTGCTCTCCCCTCACACTGGATGAGTCTGTTTTCTGTTGCTCTAACAAAACACCCAAGGCTGGGTAATTTGCAAAGAGATTTATTTGGTTCACAGTTCTGGAAGTCCAAGAGCACAGTGCCAGCTTTTGTGTGGCTCTGGGGAGGCCTCGGGGCGAATGGCATGACAACAGCGGGAGCGTGTGCAGAAGCCACACAGCAGGACCTGGGCCTGCACAGACACTGAGCTCCGGCCCCAGGGACAGTCCCTGCAGCAAGGCAGGCCGTCCCCAGCCCCTCCCTGAGTGCTGCCTGGCTCCCGCTTCTCTGCCTCGTGTCACTACCATGTGCCACCACGGGGCACCCTTCCCAGTGTGGCCTACCCTTCCCCTGCCCTGGTTACACTGCGACAGGCCTGAGTTCTTCAAAACTCTCCCAGACAAAGCAATGCCCAATGACAAGGACCAGGCTGGCCTGCCTTGCTGATTACAGCTCTCTTCCCCTTGCCCTGCTGGAGTGCCCCGTCCAGGGAGCCAGGCTAGGGCTCCGCACTGCACCAGCCACCGATCCCAAGTGTGACACCAGGCTTGATCCACCATTCTCCTCTCTTCTCCAGGCCCTGGACCTTATCAGCAGCAGGGTCTCCATCCTGAAATGGTTTGTTCTTCTTTTGCCCTCAGCTAGACCTCCTGCCAGGTGCTGGGAATACCCGGGGGCTCTCCTGGTGCCCACCAGCCTTGCATCTCCCCTGAGCATGCCATCTGTGACCATAGGACCCTCACTGGTCCATCACCCAAAGGTGCAGCTTATAGAAGCCTCACCCCCACATGACCTTCTCATCTTTGAAGCTCTATCACTGGGAACTGAGCCCCCAGCAGAACGGGTGGTGGTGGGAAACAGTTCTCTGCCCTAGCAAAGAGTTCCCAGGCTGGCATCACTGCTGGCACAGGGGTGTGGCCCAGCCCCACGTCCACTGCTGCTCACTACGAGGGAGGGACATCCTATTTGTGTAGATGCCCTCTGTGCCAGGCTTCACACAACCCTAAGATCCTGCTAGGGGGTTCACACTCTGCCCCATTCACAGGTAGAAGCCAGGCTGTTAATCTGGGCCCATGGGTGCAGCACTGAAAGACCCACTGAGGGTGCACGGCAGGGCAGAGCCTGCCCAAGCCGGAAGTGCCCGAGCACCAAGCCCTCAGGAGTGGCCCAGATTGAGCGTCGCCCTCCACACCTGCAGCACAGAGTCCCGGCGCGTGGTGTAGGGCAAGTGCTTGATGCGGAACCAGTGTCTGGGGACGACGTTCCCGCTGGGGGTGTACAGCTGTTCCCCACGCGGTCCCAGGGCGCTACGCACGGCCAGGTTGCCCGACAGAATCTTCTCGTAGAATTCCACCCCACCCTGGGCGTAGGCTGTGGACAGGGAGGCTGCGCGGCGGTCCAGCCAGGCTTCCAGGGCATGGGTGAGAGAGTCGGTGGAGAAGGCATAGGCCACAAAACCTGCCACCGCAGCCACCAGGTTGAAGGCAGCGCGGAGGTTCATGGGCCCTCCGTAGAGCCCCAGTGCTTGCTTGGCGCCCACGCTCAGGGCCCAGGTTGCAGCCAGGCAGGCTGGGGCTGGCAGGGCCTGCAGGGCGGCGGCGCTGCTCTCCAGGTACACCACCTCCTTGGCCAAGGCGAACTTCTGGGCGTCGTGGGACAAGGTCAGAGCGTCTCTCAGCCGGGCACCTGCTGGGCTCTGCCAGTCCACTCTCTGCCCATGCACGACCACAGGCTGCTCAGTGCTGGTCACCAGGCCCCCCAGAAAAGTGGCAGGGATGCCCACCACGGCGCCAGCAGGAAGTCTCGGGGAGCCAGCACTCACAGGCTGGAAGGTGAAGGTGGTGAAGGGCTTGTAGCAGTGTCCTGAGGGGACTCCCAGGTCATGCAGCACTTCCTGGAAGAGGCTGTGCAGCTCCGGGGAGAGTGCGGCCGGCTGGCCCTGGGGCCAGTACTGGTAGAGCCATCGGACCACAGGGTCCGGGAAGAGGTGGTATGAGACTTGAGCCCCAAACAGGCCTGCGCAGGAACCCACCAAGAGGCCAGTCCTGTGTCTCTGCACAAATGCTGCAGCCCGCCACAAGGGACCAGCCATCGGGGCTGTGGCTGCCGACAACCTGTCCGGGAGAAAGAGAAGTGAGCCCCCGCTTCCCTGGTCTGCCTACAGACTCAGCACCCTCCCAGGCCCACAGCCTTCCTCAGGGAAGCAGCCAGCACTGTGGCTACCGGGCCAGCCTGAATGGCTTGGAGCCCTGCCCATCTCTGTGTGTCATCTCCCCCAGTGCCAGACAGGCACGAGACCCTGGCCCGCCTCCAGTAAACGAATGAACACACATGACAGTCAGTGTCTGGCCCAGCAGCAGACATCCCTAGGGATAATGGCTGAACTATTCCCTTGGCTAGGGACTGAGTACTCGACTCCTAACTCCACCGTTCATCCAGTGAGGCCCTACGCCTGGCAATTTCAAATGAAAACTCAATTTGCTGTCAAGTACTTACTACATGCTAGACAGTTCTGAGAGCTTTCTATACAGTCAGCGCTCAGTACTCACGGGGCATTGGTTCCAAGTCCTCACAAGATACCAGAAGCCGGGGCTGACCACGCCCCTTATTTAGAATGGTGCGGTGTTTGCACAGAATTTACCCAATCCTCTCCAAGACCCTAAGTCATCTCTAGACCACTTCCAACAATGTATATCGAGAAAAATGCCTGTACTGATGCCATTTTAAGAGTATTTTCCATCTGCAGGTGGCTGGGCCCATAGAAGCAGCCCTCACAGATATGGGGGTGGCGACTGTACCATGTACCCCTGAATCCTCACAGCCTCACCCCATTAGCAGTCATTAGACTACTCTCGCCCCTGTTCTAAAGCCGTGAAAAGTGAGGCACACACACACGGAGTAAACTGGCCCAAATCCCAAGCTAGTGATAAGGCAAGGTTCTGAGCGGAAC
Source organism: Lepus europaeus (assembly GCF_033115175.1). NCBI lineage: Eukaryota > Metazoa > Chordata > Mammalia > Lagomorpha > Leporidae > Lepus > Lepus europaeus. The sequence continues at coordinate 66,192,553 of NC_084827.1, forward strand.
TGGACCCCCGCCCCCCCAAATTCTCATGTTGAGGGCTTAACCCGCAGAACCTCAGAATGTGAGCCTATCTGGAGACGGAGTCTTTAGATAAAAAAGGGAGCTCACTAGAGTGCCTCATTCAATCAGGCTGCTACCTTTATAGCATGAGATTAGCACACAAGGACACAAGAGGAAGCTCCCAAGGACACAGGAGGAAGCTCCCGTCTGTAAGTCAAGGAGAAAGGCCTGGAAGGCACCTGGCCCGTGGACACCTCCATTGCAGCGGGGAGGTACGTGCCAGGCGGTCAGGCGGCGCGCCTGCCCCGACACAGTAGCTCAGGAGCAGAATCTACGCGGGAGACATCAGAGCATAGTCTGATCCATTTTAGATCACAGATACATACTACGGGAGACGAAACAGCACAGCAGCCAGCCTCCATCATCGACACCCCGGGTCTACTCCCACCCGCCCCCGCCCCCAAAGGCTCCGTCCTCAGACGCCCCGGGCACCTGCGTCGTTCCAGCCGTGAAAAACTCAATTATTTAATTTCTGTCCCTGCGGGGCTGCAGCCAACAACACCGGTACCGCTTGTCCCCTAAAAGCCACAGGTTCTGGGTCTGTTTTCCCCCGGAGGAAACTCTGGGAGGAGGGGGCGGGTCCTGGCCAGGGTGCTAACGGCCCCAGGACGCTAAGGCCTCAGGGGCAGCGCAGGACAGCTGGGCGAGGATGGTCCCCGCTCTGCTTCTGTGCTGGGCGCCCGCGGCTACTCCCGAAGTCCTAACTACGCAGCCGCAGGGAAGCTGGGGACCCGGGTCTGCAGGTAGGTGCGCCCCATGCAGCGTGCTCACCTCCTCTTCCGCCGTCCCGGACGCGGCCACACGTGCGCGGGGACGGGAAGCCGTAAAGCACGCCGGCCGCGGCTCTGGGGGCGGGGACTTCGGGGGCGGGGCTGGGTGCACGGCTGGCTGCCGACCTGGACGGAGGGGGCGGGGCCCTCAGGGGCGGGGCCGAGCCCTAGCTCTTCGGCTGGGACTCTGGGGGCGGGGACTTTGGGGCGGGGCCTGGCGCGTGGCTTGCTACTGGTCAGGACGGAGGGGGCGGGAACCTCAGGGGCGGGGCCGAACCCTAGCTCTTCGGCCGGGACTCTGGGGGCGGGACTTCGGGGCGGGGCCTGGCGCGCAGCTGGCGACTGGCCGGGGCTTCGGGGGCGGGTGATGCAGGGGCGGGGCCGAGCCCTAGATCCTGTGGCTCCAAATCTGGGTTCAAGAATCCGAGGAGAGACTGATGGGATCCGGGGAGGGTTCGTCCCTTCACGGAGCCGCGTGGAGCTGGTCTATGACCCGAGACGTGACTGGGAGAGCCACGCTGCCTAGCACTAGGATTCCAGCTCTTGAGAGGCCGCTGTGGCGGTCCCAGGCAACTCTGCCCCACGTGGGACACGGAGCCGGCCTGTGGCCGCGCCTCCACGGGGCCCGTGTCCTCCCCGGTCGGGAAGCCCTCACCACCGGCGAGGGGCTCTGCCCTGGACTGTTACCGCCCCGGCTCCCGGCGCTGTGCAGCCCGCACAGCGGCGTCCCCTCTGTCACTGCTCCTTCCCCGCAGCTCGGGGAGTCGACCACCGCCTGAGCATCCAACGCAGCGCGGCCCCTGCTTTTGTAAATAAAGTTTTATTGGAACACAGCCTGGCCCGTTCCTTTCCCTGTCTGTGGCTGCTTTCTTTCCCACTAGAAGGGCAGAGTTGAGTAGATAGGACAGAGACGGTCTGGCCCACGAAGCCTAAAATATTTACTATCTGGCCCTTTACAGAGAGTCTGGGGAACTCTGGGAGCAGATTGTGCCCATTTCACAGATGAACTAACAGGCATGCAGCTGGAGCAGGGTCCCCAGCTCCTATGCACCTGGTATATGCAGGGTAGCAGCTTCCTGTCCTTCCCCTTACTGCCTCTCCTTCCATACAAATTCTCTCTGGCTAATCTAGCCAATTTCCCCTGCCTCTGCTGGCAGTCTTTCTCTTCCATTCCAGCCTCTGGAGAAGGGGGAGAGAGGGCTCACCTCCTGGGTGGAAAGGAGGGGATGGAGGAGAGATGAGGGGGTTGGGAGACCTGGAAGCGTGTGGGCACTGAGGCTGGGCTTTGGATGGTTAGCATCTGTGTGGAGCTCTGTCTGCTGCCAGGCCACCCACACAGCCTGACTGCGGATGACCACTGACCAGCCAGACCATGCCCGATTCCCAGCTCGTCCCCCGTGCTCCTGCGCATCCTGCAGGGGCACCTCGGGGGCAGCATTCCCCGTCTCAGGCTTAGCCCAGCAGCTCCTGGTAAGGCAGAGCCTGCCCCTGTGTGTCTGCCCCACCCCCACCCCCACCTGGGGCTGTATTAGCCCTCCAGCCCAGCATCAATGCTGGGGTGGCCCTCCCTCCCCGGTTGCTATGTGTGTGTGGGGGGAGGTGTAACTGAGTTCCTGGGTGCACGGTGCCTGGCAGTTTGGGTCTTGCAACACTCAGTTATCATCATCATGGTCTCTGCTGGGGCTGAGACCTGCCCTCGCAGCTCTGTTGTTTGCACGGACGTCATGCCGGAACACGTCTTGGTAAATGACCATAGCCAAGTCCAGAATGCCGAACATTCCACAGGGTGAGTGACATGGTTTGTCCCACAAATCAGTGGGACAAACAGAGATGAGAGGTGCTGTTACCAAAAAGGCTTGAGAAAAAAATAGTAGTGACATGCAACGTGTGGGTTTGTGGGGATCCCGAATCGAATGAACTTAACTACAGAAGACACCTTTGAGACAACTGGAGACATTGGAATCTGAATTGCATTTTAGCTGCGATTAATGAGCGCTTGCTTATTTCGTCAGGCAGGACAACAGGAAGGTGCTATGTAAAGTCCTTATCCCTTAGAGAGGTGTGCTGAAGTATTTGTAGATGAAGGGACACAACATCTACTATATGATTCAAAGTCTGAGGATCAATGCAAACCAAAACGGACGAAGAAGCAGGGTGAAGACGAATCAACATTGACAAACACATTAGTTATTTTTGAACTCTGTGGGAGTTCCCGATTCTGCCCTCTACTTTTGTGTATGTTTCAAAATTTACATAATGAAATGGTTTTCACTTAAAAAAAGTGCTTTTAAAATATGAGCTGACCAATGAGAGTTCTTCACAATAAAGAACTTTGGTATTTCATCTGTTTCCACTGTCAAGGAAAGTAGAAGGATCCAGCTTCCCAGTCATGCAGGTGGGAAGGCAGCGGAAGTTGGCTCAAGTACCTGAGCCCCTGCACCCATGTGGGAGACCTGGATGGAGTTCCAGGCTCCTGGCTTTGGCTTGAACCAGACCTGGCAGTTGTGGCTATTTGGGGAGTGAACCTGCTAGGCCATCACAAAACACACCGAACACCAGAGTAAGGGAAAGGGTGTATTGGGGGGAAAACCCAGCAGACCGGAGGGAAGGGGTGAAGAGGGCAAAAGAGAAGGAGAGCGTAACAGAGAGAAGGAGAGAGAGAGAGGAGAGGAGCTAGCGAGGAGAGAAGAGAGAGCCACATGTTCAGGAACAGGTCCTTTTAAAACTGCTGGAGGGTGGGCAGGGAAGCAGGAGCAGCGAATCCCATTAGAATGGGGGTGCAGCTTGACACCGGTGGTTGGGCCATGTGGTCACCTGGCTTCCAGCAATGGTGGTGGGGGCTAGAGCCTAGGATGGTGTCAGGGTGTAGATGGCGCCATAGATAAAACTGCACCATTAAAAAAAAAAAAAAAAAAAAAAAAAAAAGCCTGACCCGTGGCTCAACAGGCTAATCCTCTGCCTGCAGCGCCGGCACCCCGGGTTCTAGTCCCGGTCGGGGCGCCGGATTCTGTCCTGGTTACCCCTCTTCCAGGCCAGCTCTCTGCTGTGGCCCGGGAGTGCAGTGGAGGATGGCCCAGGTGCTTGGGCCCTGCACCCCATGGGAGACCAGGAGAAACACCTGGCTCCTGCCTTCGGATCAGCGTGGTGCACTGGCTGCAGCGGCCATTGGAGAGTGAACCAACGGCAAAGGAAGACCTTTCTCTCTGTCTCTCTCTCTCTCACTGTCCACTCTGCCTGTCAAAAAGAAAAAAAAATTTAAATAAAAACTGCACCATTTTCCTAACAGAACCAGCAAATGGAATCTCTCTCTCTCTCTCTCTCTGCCTTTCAAATAAGTACCCCCCCCCTTAAAGTAGAAGGACAATCCCCAGAATGGGGGGAATGTTTGTAATATATAGATCTGGTAAGGGTATAGTATCCAGAGTAGATAAAGAATCTTTTTTTTTTTTTTTTTTTGGACAGGCAGAGTGGACAGTGAGAGAGAGAGAGAGAGAAAGGTCTTTCTTTTCCATTGGTTCACCCCACAATGGCCACTGCGGCCGGTGTGCTGATCTGAAGCCAGGAGCCAGGTGCTTCTCCTGGTCTCCCATGAGGGTGCAGGGCCCAAGCACCTGGGCCATCCTCCACTGCACTCCCGGGCCACAGCAGAGAGCTGGCCTGGAAGAGGAGCAACCGGGACAGAATCTGGCGCCCCGACCGGGACTAGAACCCGGGGTGCCGGCGCTGCAGGCAGAGGATTAGCCTATTGAGTTATGGCGGCACTGGCCGATAAAGAACTTTTAACAACAAAAAGAAAATCCAGGCTGCCGCCGCGGCTCAATAGGCTAATCCTTCGCTTTGCGGCGCCGGCACCCTGGGTTCTAGTCCCGGTTGGGGTGCCAGATTCTGTCCCAGTTGCCCCTCTTCCAGCCCAGCTCTCTGCTATGGCCCGGGAGTGCAGTGGAGGATGGCCCAAGTGCTTGGGCCCTGCACCCCATGGGAGACAAGGAGAAGCACCTGGCTCCTGGCTTCAGATCAGCGCGGTGCGCCGGCCGCAGCGCGCCGGCCGCGGTGGCCATTGGAGAGTGAACCAATGGCAAAAGGAAGACCTTTCTCTCTGTCTCTCTGTCTCTCTCACTGTCCACTCTGCCTGTCAAAAAACAAAACAAAAAACCACCCAGTGACCTGAACAGACATTTCTCCAAAAGAGATCTCTCAACAGCCAGAAAGCATTTATGCCCACCAGTATGAATCATTAGAGAAATGCAGCCCAAAACCACAATGAGGGGTGGGGATTGTGGTACAGCCGGGGAAGCCCCTGCTTGGGATGCCTGGTACCAAGTTTCATGTCCGCTTTTGATCCAGCCTCCTGCTGACATGTCTGGGAGGCAGAGGGTGATGACACGGTACCCATGTGGAAGATCCAGGTGGAGTCCCTGGCTTGTGGCTTCAGTCTGGCCCAGCCTCAGCTGCTGTGGGCATTCAAGCAGTGAACCAGTGGATGGAAGATCTTTTCCTGTCTCTCCCTCTCTCTGTTACTCCATCTTTCAAATAAATAAATAAAGCGTTGGAGAACAAATCTCCTGTAATGAGATACTACTACACAGCCATTAAGGTAACTCAAAAAAACACAGAAATAACAAGAATGGATGAGGATGTGGAGAAACTGGAACCCTTGTACACGGCTGGTAGAAACAGCCACTGTAGAAAACAGTCTGGCAGGGGCCGGTGCTGTGGTGTAGTGGGTAAACCTGCCAACTGCAATGCCGGCATCCCATATGGGCACCGGTTCGAGACCCAGCTGCTCCACTTCTGATCCAGCTCTCTGCTATGGCTGGGCCCCTGTACCTGCATGGGGGATCTGGAAGAAGCTCCTGGCTCCTGGCTTCAGATCAGCACAGCTCCAGCCATTGTGGCCAATTGGGGAGTGAACCATCAGATGAAAGACCTTTCTCTCTCTTTCTCTCTCTGCCTCTCCTCTCTCTGTGTAACTTTGACTTTCAAATAAATAAATAAATCTAAAAAAAAAAAAAAAGAAAATAGTTTGGCAGTTCCTCAAAAAAAAAATACAAACAAACAAACAAACAACAAAAAAAAAAAAACACCAGCTTAGAATTACCATATGAGCAGCAATTTCATTTGTAGGAATATGACCAGAGAATAGAGAACAGGTACTCAGTGTTCATGTCAACACTATCCACAATAGTTAAAGGTGAAAACAACTCAAAATGGTGCAGTCTTATCTATGGTGCGATCTATACCCCGACACCATCCTAGGCTCTAGCCCCTGCTGCCATAGCTGGAAGCCAGGTGGCCATATGGCCGAATGACAGTGTCAGCCCCACCCCCATCCTATGGGATTCGCTGCTCCTACTATTCTGCCCGTTTCCCCCGCAAAGTTTTAAAAGGACCTGTTCCTGAACACGTGGCTCTTCTCTCTCCGTCTCCTGATCTGTCTCCCTCTCTCTGTCTCTTTCGTTCTCTCTCTTATGCTCTCCTTCTCCCTCTTTTTCCTTTTTCACCCCTTCCCTCCAGTCTGTTGGGTTTCCCCCAATAAACCCTTTCCCTTAAAAAAAAAAAAAAAAAAAAGAAAACAATCCAAATGCCTATCAACTGATGAATGGGTAAACAAAGTATGGCAGGTCCATACAGCAGGATATTATGCAGCCATGAAAAGGCCGTGCTAAACATGGGTGACCTTGAAAATGGTATGGGACTGGTCAGGGAGATTGACCAGGTTCAGGAGCTGGAGGCCACACCCCCCTTACCCTCTACATAATCTCACCTGTACCCACCCACCTGTCAATCAGACTACATAACCATTCCCCTTTTGAAGTAAGAGACCTGAAGAGCGATGGGCCAGCTCTCTCTCTCTCTCTCACCTCTGCTCTCTTGCCTGCACACCCTCTGGTTTGTGGCCTCTAGCCTGCTCTCTCTCTTCTGGTGGACCCCTGGAAATGGCTAGTATGAAGTTCCTGGTTTTCCCTTCTTGGTCCACTCTCCCTTAATATTCTTCTTACTCTCTAAATAAATTCTAAAATTTACCACGCTGAGTGCTGTGTTTGGGCCTCTGCTTAGAGTTCTTCTCTAAGTAAAAGGCATGAGCCCGATGCATTAAATTTTGAGGCTAATTTAGCACACAATAAAAAAAAAAAACACGCTAAGAGAAGGAAGTCAGACACAAAGGCTGATCTTGTGTGATTCCACTTAAAAAAAAGATCCCGGATAGGTGAATCCTTTGAGAGAGAAAGCGGACTTGTGGTTGCCAAGGAGTAAAGCAGGGCTAACAGGGAGTGACTGCTGACAGGTGTGGGTTTCTTTTTTGCAATGATGAAATGTTTTGGCATTAATAGTGAAGGTTGCACAACAAAATGGCTAAGATGGTAAATTTGATGCTATTTTAGTTTTCTCTGAGAAAATGCGTGTATAAAAAAACGAAAGCTTGGAGCTGGCACTGTGGCATAGAGGCTAAAGCCACTGCCTGCAGTGCAGGCATCCCATATGGGCACCGGTTCAAGTCCAGGCTCTCTGCTATGGCCTAGGAAAGCAGTGGAAGATGGCCCAAGTGCTTGGGCCCCTGCACCCACGTGGGGGACCCAGAAGAAGCTCCTGGCTCCTGGCTTTGGATCGGCGCAGCTCCGGCCATTGCGGCCATCTGGGGAGTGAACCAGCGGATAGAAGACCTCTCTCTCTCTCTCTCTGCCTCTCCTTCTTTCTCTATCTAACTCCAACTTTCAAGTAAATAAATAAATCTTTAAAAAAGAAAGAAAGAAAGAAAGAAAGAAAGAAAGAAGGAAGGAAGGAAGGAAGGAAGGAAGGAAGGAAGGAAGGAAGGAAGAAAGAAAGAAAGAAAGAAAGAAAGAAAGAAAGAAAGAAAGAAAGAAAGAAAGAAAGAAAGAAAGAAAGAAAGAAACTGGCCAAGGCCAGGGCAGAGCTGACACAACATTCATCAGATTCTCAGCGGAAGCACCTGGCAGTTATTTCCAGGCGTGCTGTGGGCTGGACCGAATTTGACTCCCCGGGCTCATGCACTCTGCAGTTCAAACTCTGCAGTCTTATGTCAAGGGTGATGGATTAAGGGTGGAGACGTGATCTCATTATGCCATCTGAGGGGGGGGGACGGGGGTGGGGAGGGTCTTTAGGTCCCTGGGGACTTGCCCTCATGAGCCGTTTGGTTAGTTCAGCTGAGTATGGGCTAGCTTCTCTCTGCTTCCTGGCTCACCAGGTGATCGTCTCTCTGAACCTGCTTGGCCACCGCGTGCCACACCAATGCCCCCCAGCCCCAATCCTGAACTGTGAACCTCTAAACTACAAGCAGAAATCAACTTTGTGCTTCCCAAGAAGCTCCTCTTGAGTAGTTTAGTTAAAGGAATGTCAAGTTGACTCCTACAAAGAATGAGAAAGGCAGAGTAAGAACCAGCTATAGCTCCAGGCAGGCAGGGGAGCAAGCCTGGGTGCCCAAAGAGGCCTTGTACTTCCTCCCAATAGGACCACCTTGGAGGGAGTGGCCGCTTCTGCCCAGGTATTTGCATTTTGGCAGATTCGTGGGAATTTGCTGAGTGGCGTGGGAGTGGGGAGAGCGGGAGGCAGGATGGGGTGCCTTCCTGGAGAAACTGAGTTTTTCATTGCAGGAAGGAAGATCCAGGCTCCTCTCGGCTCTCAGCCAGATCCTTTCCTGAGGGTGGCATGGACAGGGTACAAAGAGCTGCAGGGCAGGCAGCCACACAGAGATGGGAGACGCTCTGGGAGAGAGAGAGAGAGCGAGAGAGCATCCGATGTTTCACTCTAATTGCTTGCATTGGCCAGGGTCAGGTTGGGGCGGGAGCCAGGAAGAAGCTGAAAACTCCGGCCAGGTCTCCCCCATGGGTGGCAGGAGCCGGTTACTTGAGCCATCACTGCTGCCTCTCGGGGTGTGCATTAGCAGGAAGCTGGAGTTAGGGTTGAAGGTGCACAGGGAACCCAGGCAGTCCAGTGTGGCGCACGGGTGTCCTAACCTGTGGCTTCGCTTCTGGGCCAGTCCACAGCCTGCACCCCAGGGTCAGGTGTTTCACTCTAATTGCAATCGCGGCTCACTGGTGCCCATATGGCAACTGCAGGCTGCGGCTTTATCTGCTACACCACAGTGTCGGCGGGGTCTTCTATTTTCTGTATCGTGCGGTGCTCTGACACCTGAGGGGCACTGTGGGTCCTGGAAACACTGCCCCTTCTGGGATTAATTAGCCAGTCCCTAGAGAGAGAACATGAATGTGCCTTTCACAGGTAAAAAGCCAGTCCGAAGCCCAGACACCAGCTTCCTCCATCTGACCCCCTTAAGTATTTCCCTGCCACGGATCTTCCCAGGGAGACGACAGGACAGCGCCTCCTAGAGCCCAGAGCCCACTGAACATTCCTTGAGCCGGTCCATCCGCACTCACTCAGGCACGCCTGAGCCACAATACGGGCCGTGCTTCCCCGGCTCCGTCTGCCTCCTGTTCCACCCTGCGCTGTCCCACGTGACCCTGCACGGCACAGTGTGCCCCCTCTCCTTGGGAACCGCAAGTAAGAAACTAGCCTTTCGATGGCGTTGACCGTGGACGTGGTCCGTCACCTCCGTCAGCTTCATGCTGGGTAACATCACAGCAGGAAGCTCAGTGCCAGGGACGCTAGGATGTCGGGTGGATTGTCTCTGCAGACCTGCCAGGAGTGCTGGAAAGGGGTGCGGCAAGGAGTACAGGCAACCCTGGTGCTAACACCCTGCGAGTGGACGGCGGGACCAGGAAGAGAACAGCAAAGCAGGAGCATGGCGCTGGCTGCAGAGATCTGGTGCCGCGTGCCTCCTAGGAGCTGGGGAAGGCAGTGGGGACACGGAGGACACCTGCCCCTTCCTGATTCCCCAGGGGCCTGGGGAAGACAGGGGCTTCACTGGAGAGGGCTCTCTGTCCTCGGGGCGGGGACTTGAGGGAGAGCGCCCAAGCCCCCCAGAGGCAGAGGGATGGTGACCTTGGGGGGCCTCCAAGGGGTGAGTGGTGGGGGCCAGAGTAAGCAATGGACAGGAAGTGCACACAGGGCCACGTCCCCCGGAGGGATGGGTGTCAGGCCATCTGATGGCTTTGAAACACTTTCTGGGGGAGCCGTGGAGCATGATAAAAGTACTTAAGAGATACTTATGGTTTAATTACTGTTCAGCTGATTAAAGTAGTAGGTAATAAATATCCCATGTCCCTGAAGCTCAAGGCTCAATTTAGAAGTAGTACCTTATTAATAATCCAGTAATTTTTGCATACAGAGAAGCCTTTTTTTTTGACTTGTTCTTTGACTAACTCTCAGTTAACCCATGGACTTGGCAAATGAACACTTTCTTATTTATGGCACCCCACTTCTACATGGAATGGAGAAATTCCCGTAGACGTTTCAAACCCACTTTCAAATTACCATTAGCCTTTCCTCTTAAATCCCAGAATCCACTCTAGTAGGCAGGGTTCTCCAGAGAAGCAGAGCCCATGGTGTGTGTGTGTGCGTGTGCATGTGTGTGGTACACGTGTGAGTGTATCTGTGTGCATGTGTGTATTTGCACGTTCATGTGTGTCTGTGCATGTGCACGTGTATTTGTGTGTTCCCATGTGTGTGTGCATGTGTGTGCATGTGTGTGGGGTGTATTTTAAGAGATGTAGTATAAGGAGTTGGTGCGTGCAATGGTGAAGGATGAGGAGTCCCAGAAGCCGTTGTCAGCAGCTGGAGACCCAGGAGAGACCCCGGAGTTGTTCTAGTCTGAGTCCAAGGCCCTGAGCAGGGGGAAAGCATGTCATAAAATTGCTATGTCCATGTGTGGGGGCAGAAAAGGAAGTCCCGGTTCTAAGACTGTCAGACTGGGGGAGAGCCCTTTCTTCCTCTGCATTTTTGCTCTGTCCTGGCCTTCAGTGCACCTGCTGAGTTCTACCCACACCAGGGCGGGCCATCCGCTCTACACAGCCTGCCAGTTCCCATGTCCATCACCCAGGAATACCCTCACAGAATCACAGTGAATCAAATATCAGGGTGTACATGGCTCAATCAACCATCAAGTCCCTCAAAAATGTAGTCTTGTAAAACCAATAAGTAAATTTCCCTAAACTTGAAAGCAACTCTTCTCAGTCCAAAAATATAGACACAGACATGCAGCAGATTTTCTTAACTGTTTCCAACACTTAAACCTGACATACAAGTGAAAGAGGAATGACCACAGCACCCATTCTTTTTTTTTAAAGATTTATTTATTTATTTGAAAGTCAGAGTTACACACACACACACACACACATGAGAGAGAGAGAGAGAGAGAGAGAGAGAGAGAGAGGTCTTCCATCTGGTGGTTCACTCCCCAAATGGTTGCAATGGTCAGAGCTGAGCTGATCTTAAGCCAGGAGCCAGGAGCTTCTTCCAGGTCTCCCAGGCGGGTGCAGGGGCCCAAGGACTTGGGGCATCTTCTACTGCCTTCCCAGCCACAGAAAAGAGCTGGATTGGAAATGGAGCAGCCGGGACTCAACTGGTGCCCATATGGGATGCCGGCACTGCAGGCGGTGGCTTTACTGCTATGCCGCAGTGCTGGCCCCAGCACCCATTCTTACACATAGCCTAACCAGCACCAAAGCATCCATGGGTGATGTGGACGATGCTTTGATTCATCCTGGGGTTACAAATATGCCTCTTGGCCCAATAGCACAGAGCAGAATGACAAGAGAGAGGGAGACACAGAGAGATGAAGAGACACACAGAAAGATTGTCCATCTATCCGTGGGTTGACTCCCCAAATTGCTGTAACAGTCAGGGCAGGAGCCAGGAGCCAGGAATTCCATCTGGGTCTTCCACGTGGGTGGCAGGGGCTATCTTCCACTGACTTCCCAGGTGCATGAGCAGGAAGCTGGATCAGAAGCAGAGCAGCTGGGACTCGAACCAGGGCTCAGCTCTGGGATGCTGGCATTGTAAGCAGTGGCTTAAACCACTGGGCCACAACGCCAGCCCCGGGAGCCACTTCACAGTGAGATGCAAGCTCTGGGATGATCTGTGGGGTCCAGAGGAGCCTCTAGGATGATTCTCATGTGTTGGTGTTGCTCAAGTTGGCATTTCTATGGGGATAATTAGGCTTTCTACGGCTCAATTTTGTTGTAGTTATTATAAGATCTTCCACAATTTTTGATTGCTTGAGTAGAGCTGATGAGAATTTGCACCGCCTGCTGAGATTACAATGAATCTTTTAGCTGCTAGATTGACATTGGTGACATTTTGATGTTTATCAGAACTTGAATGCAGTAGGCACATAATTTGGCTTGGTCAGATACTTGAATAGCACTAGAAACCTGTCCATGCCTTTTCTTTTTTTCACATGCCTCACACGACTGCAGAGAACTGTCGCTTTTCATGATGCCAAAATTATCACTGCTTGCTCAGAGGGAGCCCAAACTGCTCCCCTGATCCTTCAAGCTGCCCCGGATCTTTCTGGAAGCATAACCTCTTTCTGGCAATCAACTGAGGCTCCTGACTTGTATTTTTTCTTTTTTTAAGATTTATTTATTTCTTTGAAATACAGAGTTACAGAGAGAGGGAGAGAAAGAGAGGGGGAGATACAAAGAGGGAGGGAGGGAGGAAGAGCGGACGGATGGGGAGAGAGAGAGAGAATCTTCCAACCACTGGTTCACTCCCCAAATGGCTGCAACAGCCAGAGCCACAGCCAGGAACCAGGAGTTTCATTCAGGTATCTCACCTGGATGGCAGGGGCCCAAACACCTGAGCCATCTTCTGCTGCTTTCCCAGGTGCATTAGCAGGGAACTGGATTGGAAGTGCAACAGCCTGGACTGGAACCAGTGGCCATATGGGATGCCAGTGCTGCAGGTGTTGGCTTTATCTGCTATGCCACAGCGCTGGCCCCTCCTGGCCTGTCTTAATTACCCTTGCTACAAGATCTAAAATCAGATCCTTTCCAAGTACTCCTGGTTCCTTTCTTGGAGAAGTTCATTCGAGACCAAAATCTGGGTGTTTGGGACAGTGTTAAATCACTCGACTTCCAGGATCAGCATCGTGGTTCAGGGGGTTAAGCTGCTGCCTGTGATGCCAGCATCCCATATGAGTGCTGGTGCAAGTTTTGGCTGCTCCACCTCCGATCCAGCTCCCTGCTAAAGCACCCGGGAAAGCAGCTGAAGATGGCTCAAGTGCTTGGGCCCTGCACCCACGTGGGAGACCTGGAAGAAGTTCCTGGCTCCTGGCTTTGGTCTGGCCTGGCTTTGGCTGTTGTGGCTGTTTGGGGAGTGAACCAGCGGATGGAAGATATTTGTGTCTCTCTCTCTCTCTCTCTCTCTCTCTCTCTCTCTCTCTCTCTCTCTGTAACTGGGTGTTTCAAATAAACAAATCCATGGGTTTTTTTTAAAGTGGGAGTAAGATCCCACTTGACTGTGTCTAATTGTCTTTACCCAATCAGTGGTGACTGGCATCCACCTGCAAAGACATCTGCTTGGTTTTCCCTAATTAAAGCAGGGTTGGGCCGCTGCCTCTAGAGGGCGCTGTTCCCACCTGCCGGCAGCAGAAGGCCACTTCTGAGCGCCTCCCTGGGCCGATTTTGCTTAGGAAGCCTGAGTGCTGGGAGCCCCGTGTCCCTGGCCCCCTCCTTTCCAGGAGCTGTCTGCAAGCACAGAAGGCAGGCATCTGGTCTCTGTGACACTTCAGTGTCACTTCCTGCACTGCACACAGGTCTGGCCCAAAGCCTTTGACACTTCTGCTCATTGTGGGTCTGATGTGTGCTCTGAGCAAAGTGTGTGGATCATATCCACCCGTCACAACTCTGGCATGTGGCTTCTTAGCCCTATGGGGTCAAGGGGATGTGGGAGGGACGGGGGCTGTCAGAGAGGGTGTTCCTGCTCACCGCTAGCCGCTAAGTAAATTTCGGAAATCGCAGGGGAGATGCGTGGCCCTTGTGCCTGCACGAGAATGTCCCCAGTGAGTGACAGCTGTCATTCCCATGCTTGGCTATACAATGTGCGTTCCCATGGGAACCTAGTTATACCACTGTCCCTCCTAGAACTAACAGTGCGGCTGAGAGACATCTTCATCTGCACGGATACCACGCCCTGCAGTTTCCTGAGATGGCCAGCAAAGCAGGAAGAGGAGGCCTGGATGGGCCCCTGTGGGCAGTTAGTAGCCGGGAGCAGCCTCCATAAGCCAAAAAGTTGCTATGAGTACCATTGCTTCCAGGAGGACTGTAGCTGGCGCTGTTGTCTTGGCACCGTGGTCAGCAGCAATCAGCTTAATGTGGGACAAGGCAGCCGGATGCTGTGAGTGATTTCCTTGAAGGCAAAGGGTGGACAGCGTTTCTTGAAAAGTTCACTTTGAAAAGCAGCCTTGAAAGCTTTGGCCAGAAAATGCTTCAGGTTTCAACAGCTGTGGCAAATCCGCCTGTAAAGTTGTCTGCTCGCCCTGTCACTTTGGCTGTCACAGGGGGCACCATGGCCCCCGGCGAGCGCACAGGGCTTCAGACTGCAAAGCTGGGGACTCCCCTATCCTCGCCATCACACTTCCCGTTCCCTGAGGTCTGGGTCATCTCCAGCCGCTGGTTCACCTCCCAAATGGCCACAACACCGGGGCTTGGCCAGGCCAAAGCCAGGAGCCAGAAACTCCACCTGGTCTCCCCACATGGGTGGCAGGGGCCCACATGCTTGGACCATCTTCTGCTGCCTTTCAGGTGTGTTAACAGGAAGCTGGATGGAAAGTGGAGCAGCCAGGACCCAAAACGGCGCTCAACATGGGATGCTGGCATGGCAAGCAGCAGCTTAAGCCTCCGTACCACAGTCCCGGGTCCCTGTTCTGAAGCTTTGTCTCTATTCCCACCGGTAACATGCTTCCCAAGGGGAATGTTGAGATTTAGAGAAAGGAATTAGCTTGATCCATGTCATGCAGTTAATAAATGGCACAAGTGGGGTTTGGTGTTCGTTCACAAAACCCTTCTTCCTGGCTGTTACTGTTTCTTCCTTTTTTTAATTTGAAAAGATTTCTTTTATTTGTTTGAAAGGCAGAGTGACAGAGTGACAGGCAGAGACAGAGAAAAACATCTTCCAACCATTGGTTCACTCCCCAAATGGCCACAACAACCAGGGCTGGGCCAGGCCAAAACCAGGGGCCTGGAACTCCATTCGGGTCTCCCATGTGGGTGCAGGGCCCCAAGCACTTGGGCCATCGTCAGCTGCCTTTCCAGGTGTGTTAACAAGAAGTTGGATGGGAAGAGGAGCTGCAGGGACAAAAACTGGAGCCCATTTGGGGTGCCAATGTTGCAGGCAGTAGCTTTACCTGCTACGCCACAATGCTGGCCTCACTTTTCAAAAACTCCCTCTGCTTGACAGTGGGGGTGACAGCATTGCGGTCTTCCTTAGAGACACTCCAAAGATTTTTTTAAAAATTATTTATTTATTTGAAAGGCAGAGGCAGAAAGAGAGAGAGAGAGAGAGAGAGAGAGAGAGAGAGAGAGAGAGAGAGAGAGTCTTCCATCTGCTGGATCACTCCCCAAATGGCTGGAGCTGTGCTAATCCGAAGCCAGGAGCCAGGAGCTTCCGCAGGGTCTCCCACACGGGTGCAGGGGCCCAAGCACTTGGGCCATCTTGTACTGCTTTCCCAGGCCATAGCAGAGAGCTGGATTGCAAGTGGAGCAACCGGGACTAGAACCGGCACCTATAAGGATGCTGGCACCGCAGGTGGCTGCATTCCCCCACTATAGCCCCAGCTCTGGTCCCTGAAAAGATAGATTTTTTTAAAAAGATTTATTTATTTATTTGAAAGTCAGAGTTAGACAGAGCGAGGAGAGGCAGAGAGAGAGAGAGAGAGAGAGGGAGGGAGGGAGAGGTCTTCTATCCGATGGTTCACTCCCCAGATGGCCGCAACAGCTGGAACTGTGCTGATCTGAAGCCAGGAGTCAGGAGCTTCTTCTGGGTCTCCCACGTGGGTGCAGGGGCCCAAGGACTTGGGTCATCTTCCACTGCTTTCCCAGGCCACAGCAGAGAGCTGGATCAGAAGGGGAGCAGCCAGGACTAGAACCAGCGCCCATATGGGATGCCGGTGCTTTAGGCCAGGGCGTTAACCCACTGTGCCACAGCGCCGGCCCCGAAAAGATAGATTTTTAATAGGTCATGAGATCATATGATCATTTTTAATTCACCTATGTAAATCTGTGGAGATAAAAACGATTTTCATTGTGTTTGAGTGAGATACTTAATTCAGTAATACCTTTCACTAATTTGAACATGCCGTGCTGAATACTGACCCACAGAGGTCACATCCGCCCCCACCCCCGGCCTGGGTGGAGCTGCGCCTTCCCTCGGCCTGCTCGGCCTTTATTTTCCTGTTGGATCATCACGGCTTAGTTTCCGTTGGACATCAGAGGCTGGGGCTGCCGGTTGTGACTGTGGCGTGGGGCACGTGCCCGGGGTGGTGTCAGCTCGTCGAGGGACCAGTGGAATGACTTCATCACTACCAACCATGCTCTTCACAGTGTTGATTTCCCACCTCCCCGCTGCCTTCCTTCACAGTGCATGGCTCCGGTGTGTCCATGGCCGTGACCGCCTCAGTCTCATTGTCTGTTTTCAAGCACCAACCCTGTATTCCACATGAAGCTGCCCCTACCAAGTCAGCACCCGGTTCCCAACATGCACTGGACACTTCGCTCCGTTAGCTTGGGAGGGCCGGCTGTTGCTGTTCTGTCACCGTTCCTTTGTCCCCAGGGGCTTACTCTTCCGGTGGGAAGGATGGAAAGGCTGTCCCCCTACACTGGGGTCATCATGTGAACCGCCCGTGTGCTGGTGATGGCCAAGTTCACGTTCCCTCTGTTAACCTCTCTGCTAATCTAGCTCGCTTTCTGGTGGTGGAGGAGGTGAGATATTAGTCTGGGTAAGCCCTGGAAGAGTCGGAGCCCGGAGAGAGCTGGGTAAAGAACACCTAGGTCCACAGTAGTCGGCAGGAAAAAGTTCCATCTGGCCAGGCCCTGGCGTCGGCTCAGGCTGGTGTTTGGAGCCAGAGCATCAGTCTGAATAGGATAGGCAGGCGGTGGAGGGCACAGCAGAGCCGGTGGTGTCCCAAGGGTGGCCAGCTTGGAGCTCCAGGCAATGGGACGTCCCTGGATTCAGCCTCCAGCCAGGTCAACCTCCACCACCAGGGGGTGTAAACACAGAGACAAAGGGCTCCTGTCTCCCACTGTCCTCACACAGAGCGCTGGACCCGGGACAGAGTGCCTGCACGTGTGTGTGTGTGTACATGCGTGTGCATGGGCTTGAACTGATAGTTACTGGGAGTCAGCATCTTCTGGCTGCTTTCTGTATACACTTCCAGGTCTTGTCTTCGTGTTGCTTGCTCTAAAGTCTCCCCACAATGGCTTTAACAAGCTTCCTGCCAGCAAAGCACTGGAAATGAAGCTGTGTTTCAAGGACAAACCACTTTCGGGAGCATGTGTTGCCACAGCCCCTGGGTCTGTGCCTTGGCCAGGTTCTTGTGATCTGACCAGGCGAGATCTCTGGTGGTAAAGAAACGACTGCCTTAAGATTTTGAAGGGCTAGCAGCTCCGGGCTGGGCGTGGCGGGCTCCAGCCTGGCCTGCCTCTTGCTGTCTTTGGTGCACCTGCTTTGCTCCATACATGAACTCTAATTTCACGTATTAATTTTCAGTTACTTACAGCGAATCATGGCTTCCCTCCGTCAGCCAGATCAGCTTGGCCAGGCTATCAGCCCCTGTTTGCAGATGCCTGTAGGGGTGAGGAGCTCACAACCAGTGAGCTCCAAAGTCAGACCCGCCTACTGGACTCGTGGGATGGAAGGCTGCAGGAGAAATCTGCAGGCGAAACTCCGAGAGGCAAGGCCTGGAGGACCAGGGGAAGGACCCTGGACTTTGTCCCGGAGGTCAGTGGGCTCAGGCCTGGAGTGCTTGCAAGGTGCCCTGGCTGGTTGTAAGGTGCGATCAGGTAAGGCCTCTCCATCTAAGAAAAGCAGCTGAATAAAGTCCAGCTGCCCTATGTCCGAGCCAGAGAGCATGGTCCCTCCCTGCAGAAGCCTGGAGCAGGGCAGTGGGCAGCAGAGCTGTGCCCCGGGCCTCTCTCCTTTCTGCTATCCCCACCCCTACACCCTGTTCCCCAGCTGCAGCCTAGGGCACACACACATTTTTATTAAAGGTTTATTTTGAAAGACAGAGTCACAAAGAGAGAGGGAGAGAGAGAGAAAGAGACCCTCCATTTGTGGATTTGGTCTTCAAATGGCCATAATGACTGGGACTGGGCCAGGAGCCTGGAACTCCATCTGGGTCTCCCACTTGTGTGCAGGGGCCCAAGCACTTGGACCATCTTCTGCTGCTTTCGCAGGTGCATTAGCAGGGAGCTGGATCAGAAGTGGAACAGCCGGGACTGGAACTGGTGCCCATATGAGATGCTGGTGCCATAGGCGGAGGACTAACCTACTATACCACGGCACCAGGCCCTTTGCTTGGTTTTGGTGGTGCGTCCCCGGCAAACCTGGGGGAGTATCCCCTCCCCAACCCAGATCCCTGGCTGGAGCCTGGAGGGTACTCAGCCACTCTTCCGAGTGCTCCACCCATGTGCTGTGTCT
The DNA here is from genome assembly GCF_033115175.1 of Lepus europaeus. NCBI lineage: Eukaryota > Metazoa > Chordata > Mammalia > Lagomorpha > Leporidae > Lepus > Lepus europaeus. The sequence goes on from NC_084827.1 coordinate 66,210,933, forward strand.
TTGTGCCTGTTCATGGGCCATCTCCCAGACCTGCCCTGGCATGGAGGGGCAGTACCTGTCCTGTGCACCTGGAGAAGACTGCCCAACCAGCAGTGGTGGCTGAAGTCCCAGTCCCCATAGCAGATGACACCCAGCAGACACCAGCTGGCAGGAACGCCCCCCACCCCACCCCATCCCCCGTGCTGGGCTGGCAACCACAGACAAAGGCACGGGGCTCCTTAGTGGTCATCGGGCCCAGACCCTTCAGCCAAGTAAGCACCCCGCCCCCATCCCAGGTGCTGGGATTTGGGAGCCTGTAGGAGGCAAGCACCTCATTTTGATGTTGGACGGGGGCGGGGGACAGAGCTGGGGACTGTGACCTAGTGGGAGCAACGTGACCTCATTTCATTCCTTAGGCGGATGAGGTGGAGCCAGGAGAAGCAGGAGGAAGTGGAGACAGAGGACGCAGGGGCTTCCGGGGTGGGGGGACTGCGGAGAGGACTCCAGCCTCCTTGTCGGTACCTCTGCTCGTTGGTTCAATGTGGCTGCACAGCTCCACCTTTTTTTTTTTTTTTTTTAATTCTTGACAGGCAGAGTGGACAGTGAGAAAGAGAGACAGAGAGAAAGGTCTTCCTTTTTGCCGTTGGTTCACCCTCCAATGGCCGCCGCGGCTGGCGCGCTGAGGCCAGTGCACCGCGCTGATCCAAAGCCAGGAGCCAGGTGCTTCTCCTGGTCTCCCATGCAGGTGCAGGGCCCAAGGACCTGGGCCATCCTCTACTGCACTCCCTGGCCACAGCAGAGAGCTGGCCTGGAAGAGGGGCAACCAGGACAGAATCCGGCGCCCCAACAGGGACTAGAACCCGGTGTGCTGGCGCTGCTAGGCGGAGGATTAGCCTGTTGAGTCACGGCACCGGCGCACAGCTCTGCCTTGTGTCGCTGGAGCCCAGCAGATCTGGCTCTGAGTCTGCCTAGGCCTGCAAGTCACACAGGCTTCCAGGATCAGCACCAGCTTGGGCAGTCCCCTGACTGCTCACATCCTGCGGTCCCTGTCCCCACTGGATGGGAGGAACGCTACCTCTTTTTAGGTAGGAGCTGAGGACGGAAGGCAGAGCGAGTGGCACACGTGGACCCCAGGGAAAACAAACTGTTGTTCCTGTAGTGGGCCAGAAGTCAGCTGACACATCACTCAGGGGTGACCCCTGACTCTGTTGCACCTGTTCCACCATGCAGGAGATCACCCAGGGGTGAGTGGGGTTGCCAGATTCAGAAACTGAAAACATAGGGTGCTCGGTTGCAGGGAAGCTCATCCCAACAATGAGAAGTGTTTCAGTGTGGTATGTCCCAACGAGTGCACCCACTGTACCAACACACTGTAACTGGACATCTGAAATGAATTTTTTCCTAGGCACCCTGAATTTTATCCTGGCTTGGAGGATTGGCTCCCACAGTCAGAGTCTCCTTCCCTTGCCCGGGATATTTCCCACAGGGACTTGTTTTTCAACTCCATGAATGAGAACTTCTATTTTGCACCTGTTTGAGGCCAATAGCAAAGAAATGGGTTTCACTCATCTGAGTTCACTGGATTACCAACTATAGTCAGTGCTAAAATACGAACTGTGGACAAATTAAACCTAGCAGAGTTTCACTGAAGAATGGCTCATGGATTGGGCAGTGCTAAGAATCAGGAGAGGCTCAGAGCACTCTGCCCAGCCACATGGGCAGGCAGTGTTGATAGGAAAAGGAAGTCACGCACACAAATTGCTTGATGGGATACAGCTCAGCATTTGCCTTCTTGTTTTTTGTTTTTAAAGATTTGTCTATTTTATTCAAAAGACAGAGTTATAGAGAGAGGGGGACAGAGTGATCTGTTGGTTCGCTCCCCAAATGGATGCAACAGCCAGAACTGGGGCGATCCAAAGCCAGGACCCAGCAGCTTCTTCCAGGTCTCCCATAGGGGTGCAGAGGCCTAGGGACTTGGGCCATCCTCTGCTGCTTTCCCAGGTGCATTAGCAGGGAGCTGGATCAGAAGTGGAGCAGCCAGGACTCGAACCGGCACCCATAGGGGATGCTGGCACCACAGATGGCAGCTTAACCTGCTGTACCACAAGGCTGGCCCCAGGATTTGCCTTCTATGGGTATGGTCTGATTGGTTGGTAGCCGTGATGAGCTGAATCTCAGCTGCTGTGATTGGCTGAGATTTAGCTATCAGTTACGAGACTATACTATTAAGTGAGGTTGTAGTTTATTACTACTAAGTTATAGTTCACAGTATAGGAGTGCAAAGTAAGGAAGCAAGTTTAGGCAATTATTTATTTATTCCAGATTTATTTATTTATTTGAGAGAGTTATAGAGAGAGGGGAGACACACACACACGCACACACAGAGAGAAAGAGAGAGAGAGAAAGAGAGAGAGAGAGAGAGAGTGAGCTTCTATCCACTGGTTCACTCTAAAATGGCCAAGGCTGGGCCAGGCCAAAGCCAAGAGCTTCCTCTGGGTCTCCCAAGTGGGTGCAGGGGCCCAATGGCCATCTTCCACTGCTTTCCCAGGCCATTAGCAGGGAGCTAGATTGGAAGTGGAGCATCTGGGACAGAAACCAGTGCCTATATGGGATGCTGGCTGAACGGGCGGTGGCTTTACTGACTTCGCCACAATGCCAGCCCCCATGTTTAGGCTATTTTTTAAGCTAATTATTTTTTCCTTGAAAAGCAGAGAGACAGATACAGATAGAGAGACAAACAGACAGACAGACATAAATGCACAGATTTTCAATCCGCTGGTTTACTTCCCAAATGCCTGCAACAGCTGCGGCTGGATCAGGTGGAAGCCAGGACTCAATGTGGATCTCACACATGAATAGCAGGGACCCAAGTACTTGAGCAATTGTCTGCTGCCTCCCCTGGTGCACATTAGCAGGAAGCTGGATGAGAAGTGGAGCTGGGACTTGAACCCAGGAACTTTGAGATGGGACACGGGCACCTCCAGTGGTGTCTGAACCATCGTACCAATCACCTGCTCCCTAGGCCAACTTAATTTAACATGAGTGGCAACAAAGACCTGGTCTTCAATTACATATAATTGTCTATGTATGTGAAGGGGCCGGTGCTGTGGCACAGTGGGTTAAAAGCCCTGGCCTGTGGCAATGGCATCCCATATGGGCACCAGTTAGAGTTCCAGCTGCTCCATTTCCAATTCAGCTCTCTGCTCTGGCCTGGTAAAACAGTGGAAGATGGCCCAAGTCCTTGGGCCCCTGCACCTGCCTGGGAGACCCAGAAGAAGCTCCTGGCTCCTGGCTTCAGATCAGCCCAACTTTGGCCATTGTGGCCATTTAGGGAGTGAATCAGAGGATGGAAGATCTCTCTCTCTCTCTCTCTCTTTCAAACAAATCTTTAAAAAAATACATAGTATGTGAGAAGCTGCCTTAGATAGGCTGCGGCTGGTATCTTGTCTCTGAAGAGTTTGGGTTTCTGATGCAAAAACAAATGGCAGAAAAATGGTGGAATCAGCGAGTTCATGAGGAGTGTTTTCAAAAGGGCGCATCCGTGGGGTCTGATGCCAGCTGTTAAATCCAAGCATGTGCACTTATTCTGTGTCTCACCCGTTTCTGTGCGAAGCACCTGGTCTAGCTGAGGGCTCCCCCTCTACCCCGCTATTTCTTGGCACTGTGAGGAGGAGCTGTCCCCAAGGCTCAGGACCCCTGAGGGTCTGGGCCCCCTGGGTCTCGCACACAGGTACAGTTTTCCTCTGGAGTCTGTGTGTTCGGGCTCTCTGCCCCTGGCCGGTCCCTGAGTTGGGAATCTGGTGGGAGAAGTCCCGCTCTGCCATAGGTAGAAGGCAGCTGGTAGCTGAGAAGGTTGGGGTGCACCTTGCAGTGCTTCTCAGGTGGGAAGAAGCGGCCTGGGGGCACCCAGCACCCCAGGTGCCTCCCACCCAGGGTCACATCAGGTCCTCCAGGCATGGGCTTCCCAAAATCCAGCTCCATGGAGCCAGACCAGCTTGGACAAGGTTGAGAAGCGCTCAGCATCCCGGCCCCACTGTACCCCACCCACACTGCCAGGGCATTCAGAAGGACCCCCAAGCCTCCTTCCTTTCTGAAGAGGTCCTGCTCCCCCAGGCCAGGACAGGGTGTCACGTGTGCCCCTTTGATGTTTAAAGACAATCTCTTTGGATGAACAGGCTCAGGTAAATGTGCTGGCCTCCCCGCCCTCCCTCCCCCAGGGAGACGGTGCTTAGGCTGTGCCTGGCAGATGTGGTGGTGTCCTGTGGATGGCCACCAGCCGGGCGCTCCTGGAAATGTCAACCGTGGTCTCCCGTGGCATTTCCTGGTCCCCTGGTGCCACTTGTGGGTGAAAGGGAAGGGCTGATGGAGTCCCGGACTAACTGATTCTGAAGATATATAAAAATATATATATGAAGGTACTTCAACAGTGTGTGGAGAAAATGGAATCAAAAAAAATTTTTTTTGCTGCAAAAATGTTTGGTCTATGCATAGTTTTCACATAATGTGCATTTTCCACAGACCTTTTGAAGACCCGACATATGCATGGATTTCAATTTTTTTGCACCAAAATGAATTGATCTTTTAATTCCATTTCCTGTAAAAAATTTTAAGTCCTCTTGTGTGTGTATACACATGAATGTGTATTTGCATAGCTGTATGCATGTACTTAAATCTATTTTACATATACTTATACATATAAAGAGCAAGTGAAGAGAACACATCCAGATACAGCAGGATAACTATGGGTTGTTATAACCAAACCGAGATGCGTCAGCCTGAGCGGCCTGTGCCTGTGGACAGGGTCGAGGTGACAAACACAGCCGAAAGCCTCGCTGCTCACTGAACCGTGTTCGGCAGAACTCCTGGCCACTTTGCAAGCGCCTCTGCCCCACGTGCTCCTGGGAGTTCCCAGAGGGCCATTCTTCAGTGGTTTGCACACCGTTCTGCCAGCTCCAGGCACTTCACGGTGGCCCTCGCCAGTGCTGCTCTTCTGAAGTGGTCACCAAAGCAAAGTGGGCTATGCTGGTTCTGTGCCCCAGGCACCACAACCCCCAAAAGACCCCGGGAAACAGTCGTCAGCACCTGGCTCTCAGTCTGTCCTCACAGAGACTCAGGCCTTGCTCAGGATTGGTTCCAGCCGTGGACCTTGCACCAAGAATCTTCCAACACGGGGCCAGCGCTGGGGTGCATTGGGTTAAGCCACTGCCTGCAATACTGGCATCCTGTATGGGCACCAGTTCAAGTCCCATCTGTTCCACTTCCAATCCAGCTTCCTGCTAATGCGCCTGGGAAAGCAGCAGCAGATGGCTCAAATACTTGGACCCCTGCACCCAGGTGGGAGATCCAGATGAAGCTCCTGGCTCCTAGCTTCAGCTTGGCCCAGGTTGGGGTCGTTTGGGCAGTGAACCAGTGGATGGAAGATCTCTCTCTCTTGCTGTCTCTCCCTATCTCTCTCTCTTTCAAATCAATCAATAATTTTTTTTGAAAGAAGCTTCCAACAGTTCCATTATACTCATGACATTTTATTTTTCAAAAGAAAAGTCATTGTTCAATTAAAATATATATGCATCATCCACGTTTCATTTTTTTCCTCTAGAGAACTTTAATTGCAAACATGCCAGGATGTAAAGGGGTCTAAGGGGCTGCTGTGAGCGTGGAGATGAAGGGGAGGAGCTGGCCTCTCGGTAGCTGTCACTCTAGAATCAGGTATGCGCTGAGGGCTTTGCTCCTCATAGTCTTCACCTCCTCCAGTACCCTTTCTCCCAGCTTCTCTGCTGGCTGCGCTTGGTCCTTTACCTCTCTGTGTATCAAAGAGCACAGGGCTGCATGAAGGCACTGAGTAGAACATGCAAGCTGGGGAGGGCACTGCAGCGCTGTGGGTTAAGAGGCTACTGGAGATGCCGGCATCCCATATCTGAGTGCCAGTTCCAGCTCAGCTTCCGATGCAGCTGGGAAGGCAGCAGAGGATGGCCTAAGTCCTTGGGCTCCTGCCACCCACATGGAGCTCCTGGTTCCTGGCTGCAGCCTGGGCCAGCCCAAGCTGTTGTGGCCATTTGAGGGGAGGGAAGCAGAGGATGGATCTCTGTCTATCTCTCTCTTTGTCACTCTGCCTTTCAAATAAATACATAAATAAATCTTTATTTAAAAAAAGAACATGCAAGTCACTCACCAATGCCCAGTACAGCCAGTGAAAACTGGAGGAGTTCACTCCCCAAATGCCTGCAACAGTGGGGCTTGGGGCAGGCCAAAGCCAGGTCTTGGAACTCCATCTGGATCTCCCAGGTGGGTGGCAGGGGCCCAAGCACTTGAGCCATCACGTGCTTCATGTTAGCAGGAAGCTGGGTTGGAAGCAGACTAGCCGGGACTCGAACTGGCACTTGGATACAGGATGCGGGCATCCCACGGTGCCACAATGCTCCGAACTGCACGTCGCTGGACAAATCTGACCCCAGGCCACCTTTCAAGGAGGAGACACAAGGCCGAGCACTTACTTCTCCTTCTTGGTGTCCTTGTGGTCCAGCAAAGGGAATTCTGCCTTGATCATTTCCGGAGTCAGCATAACCTCGATGTTCTGTTCACAGAGCTCGCTGAAAAACAACAGAGGAAGTGTAGTGGGAGCTGCCCTCCTTCCCAATGCAAAAAGAGAAGTTAATGCTGTGATCACTAAGCAGTTATGCAATCTTCGTGGCTTTCAACACTCGTTCCATCTCCTTTTGTTAAGTCTGTGTTCAAAGAAACGTAAGACTGATAAATTGCTTTCTTCCAAGAAGCAACAGCATCAATGGTTATTTATAGCCAGAGGAGAAAAAAAATTTTTTAAAAATGGGGTTACTGATTTCATGTTCAAGCACAGAGGGAACATTGCCCAAAACTGACCACATCTTGGGCCGTAGAGAAAGCCTGAGTTATTTCCAAAGCTGGAGACCACTCACGGGACGTTCTCTTGCCAAAGTGGAACTAGGGTGGAAATCAATAGCCAGCAACAACAGAGAATCTACGCTGGCTTTAAAAGGAAGCAATCAACATATGTCTAAATACTCTCTGGAGACGATTTTTGTCTTTCTGCACATTTCTATTAGAACGAGCGTCAGCAGTCTTTGTTCTCTGCAGACCCCGTGGGCCCTGTGGTCTCTGTTAGGACACTCAGCCCTGCTGTGGCGGTGTGAAGCAACCACAGAAGATACATAAATGAGCGGGAGTGGCTGTGGGCCTCGGTTGGCCAACCTGCGGCCTGGAGCTTCGCTGTTGGGTGGCTAAGGCTGGGTCACTGCCTCTTTGGATCTTTTGGATCTCTCCAGGAGCAAAGTGCAGGGGGGGCGGGGCGGGAAGAGTGTGCAGGGCACAGATGTGGCTGCTTAGAAGAGTCCTAGGCTCAGGAGATCTCTCTCGTGTGTTAACATCCCAAGCCAACAGGATGACTTAACTGCAAGGGAGGCTGGGACATTTAAACTCTGGTTGCAACAACTCTATGTTCTTTAAAAGGAAAAGGCAATGTATTTTTTTAAAAAAGAAAGATTTATTGAGAAAGAGAGATAGAGAGACACAGAGGCATCTCCCATCTGCTGGTTCAATCTGCCAATGACCACAACAGCTGGGGCGGGTCCAGGCCAAAGCTAGGAACTTGGAACTCCATCCAGGTCTCTCTTATGAGTGGCAGGGTCCAAGCACTTGGGCCATCTTCCACTGCTTTCCCAGGCCATAGCAGAAAGTTAGATTGGAAGTGGAACAGCTAGGGCTTGAATTGGCATAATAACATGGGGTGCTGGGGCTGCAGGTGGCAGCTTCACCCTCTGCATCACCACACTTGCCGGCAGCAGTCTGCCACACTCACTTAACCGGATACGCTTCCAGGACGGACCAAGGCAAGAGCGCTTCAGGGGGGTGAGATGAGGCTGCGCTCCCATCCTCCCCATGAGCATCATTTTCCTCCTTCGTTCTGACAGCTCCTTATACGTTACTGTTCCTGGTGGGCTGGGCCACCTGGGACTTGTTCCCTGGGAACCTGAAGCCAGTGTGTTCCACACCACCCACCCCCTTGCGGAAACACCCTCGGGCAGCTGGTGTGAGAAGGCACTTCCTTTCCAGAGCTGGACTCCAAGCTTTAGACACTCAAGTGCCACCGTAGTGGGCAGGTCATGAAGAACTGGACATAACGGCTTGGATAGTTGAGATTTCATTCATTGCTTATATGCATGGAAAAATGTGCTAAGAGTAGGTGTGAGAGGAAGCAATGGACACAGGGAGCCACAAATACTGGGGTTTCCCCGGACGCAGCCTGGAAGACCCCGCAGCCTGGCCAGGCAAGCCATAGACCAGGTCTTGCGATCACTCAGCCGGCGGGCGGGGGTCTTCACCTAACTGTCACCAGTGCCTAGGCTCTCAGGACCGCTTTGCTCCATTGCACCTGATGGTGCAACTTAGAACATGGAAGTCTGGAATGCTTGAGAACGGGAACGTTTTCAACTAACGAGGCCAGGAGTGCGAACTAGCAAGCAGGCTGCCAGAGAGGCCAGGTCCCTAGATGGCCTTGACCGAGCTGGCCCTTCCCCCTCTTGTTTGCCACCCTTGGGCAGGAGGCAGCAGGAGTGCCACCACCTGAGCTAAGAAGGAAGCGTCCAGAGCCACCGGGCCGTGTCCTTGGCACTGCCAGGACAGTGAGCCACGTGACGCCCAGGGTGTGAAACCTGCAGCAGAGTGCTTTCAGGGGCCCTCGGCTGCAGTGTGATGCCGACGTCCAGCCAAGACTGCACCCATCCCGGGGCTTCCCTGGGCCTTGGGGCCCAGCCCCTGCTGAGCCCTAAGCTTCTGTTTATTCTTGATGCCTGTCTGCGCTTTGCCTGATTCACCGAGCCTGAGTTCCATCTCACAGACTGCACCGAAGAACCCCTGCAGATGTCACAGAAGGGGTGCCGCATGGGGTCCTATAAAAAGCGACAGGACCTAAATCACCTGGCCACAGACAGACGGGGCAGCACTTCCTCTTCCTCATGCCCAGGCAAAGCAAGGCTCTGTAACTGCCCAATGGGGCAGGAGGCAGAACCAGACGCAGGGACGAGTGGGCAGGCCGGGGACGAGGTGCCTGGCCCGAATGGTGATCAGAGACCAGGCTCTTCCAGGCTGACTGAGTGGTCCTCCCCCCCCCCCCCTCCACCATTGCCATCCCCAGGCCTCGCTGGGTGCTCAGCCAAAACAGCAGCCCAAATCAGCCCCCTTTCCTTCGAGAGTAGCTCGTCTTAGCTATGTCCTTGTGGTACCGAAAGGCTGACTACCACAGTGGGGTTTCAGGGTTCTCGGGTCATTGCTCATGGCCCCACGCCCTCGCTACTTGATGGGAGCCAGACTGCACACGGTGCACTGATTCACTCCTTTGCCTTCACAGTCCCCCATGAGATGTGTCCTGGGGCTATTCTGTTTTAGAAGGGGGGATACGGAGGCATTGAGAGGTGACGTCACCTGCTCGGGTATACTGACAGTGAGTGGCAGGATGGGGGTTTGAACCTGCAGCCTGAACCCCTTCTCACTACACTGCACAGCATCTCCAGTTCTCCACAGTCATTCTCACAGGATCTAATTTTGTAAAAAGATTTGCTATTTGAAAGGCAGAGCATCAGAGAGAGAAAGAGATAGAGAGAGATCTTTCATCTACTGGTTCACTCCTCAGTTGTGGGCCAGGCTGAAGCCAGGAGCCAGGAACTCCATCCTGGCCTCCCACATGGGTGACAGCTGCCCAAGCACTTGAGTGGTCTTCCCCTGTCTTCCCAGGCGCATTAGCAGGGGGCTGGATCAGAAGTGGAGCAGCCGGGACTTGAACCAACACTCCAGTAAGGGAAGTCAGCGTCAATTGGTGGCTTAACCTGCTGTGTCACAATGCCTGCCCCATCACAATCTGGTTTGAATGAAAGATGGAGATGTGGAAAACAATGTTATATTGGCTAATTAAACTAGAAAGGTGGGTGTTACTTTTGTCTGGTGGTAAGTATGGCGCATTGTCAAAAAACCGGAGAAACAGAATTAAAAGTCAAGTGAGATCCATGCACAGGTTTTTCAAATGAATTTTCCATGAACTTCTTGAAGACCTCTGGAACCTTCACTGGCTCATGGATGCTGCTTTGTAAACTCAAATCTAAGGGGCTTATTTTGGGGCTTATATTTCTTTTAAGATTTCTTTTTATGTATTTGAAAGGCAGAGAGAGAGAGAGAGGAAGAGAGAGAGAGAGAGACTCTTTCATTTCTCAAATAGTTGTAACAGACCAGGCTGGGCCAGGCCAAAGCTAGAGCCTGGAATATAATTAGGATCTCCCGCACAAGTGACAGGGACCCCAGCACTTTGGGCCATCGTCTGCTGTTTTCCCAGGCACATTAGCAGGGAGCTGGATCAGAAGCGGAGCAGCCGGCACTCTGATGTGGGAATGCTGCAAGTGGTGGCTTAAGCCACTTTGCCACAGTGTGAGTCCGTGGGCTCCTCTTTCTTTTTGCCTGTCCAAACCCTCCCCACCCCAGTGCACGCAACCTCGGAAACCTCCCAAGCCCATTAGCACCACCTCTGCTCTTCCTTCCCTGGAGCTCCTGGGGCACTTAAGGGAGCCAGCGGCAGCCTTGGGGACTGCCCGACCTCCATCGGGAATTTAACCAGGGCGTGGTGTGGCTGGATGGCCGGCTCAGGCATTTCCGAACCCGCTCATGGCCGGGTGCATCATTTTGGAAAGAGATCACGGTAGAGGATAGAGGCAAAAGCCCTACCGCTCGCCAGTCTCCAGTCTGTCTTCATCTGGTAACGTGTCCAGCGGGGTGGGGACATCCACAGGGAGCATCACCGAATTGAAGGCGTCGGAGCTGTGGGAGAGTCACACAAGCAGCCCAGCATGAACGACCACCTTAGCCATCCTGACGTCTTTACGTAAGGTGCTTTGTAAAAAATTATTAGAGACACAGAGAGCGAGTGAGAGCCTGTTTCACTGCTCAAATGCCTGCAATGGCTGGGACTGGACCAGGCCCAAACCGGAAGCCAGGAACTCCATCTAGGGGTCCCTTGTCGGGGGCTGCGACTCAGGCCACTTGAGCCATCATTTCTGCCTCCCGGGGTCGGTGCTAGCAGGAGGCTGGAGCCAGGAGCTGGAGCTGGGACTGGTCCTCTGCTATGGGGCACGGGCAGACGCTCGGCCAATTGCCCAGCCCCTATAGAATCTTCCAGAGCATTCTTATGCTGCCACTGGTGGGGCCTCTCTGGCTCTGTCTTCCCTGCCCCCTGAAGCCCACCCCTGCTTCCTGAGAGGCATGGGCAGAGGCTGCGCCAGGCGCCCCACAACCCCAGGAGAAGGGGGCTGGATGAGACCTCTTCTGGGGTGTAGAAACAGAACCTGCAGCTGGTAGTGCCAAACATTTCATTTCCTGGTGGGGCGATTTAGGTGGTTACATCTTGGCTCTCAGAATTCTTTCCCCCACCTTTCTGCTCTTCTGAGTCATGTTGTTCCTCCCATGCCCTTACATGCTGTTTGTTGTTATAACTTTAGAGCTTTAGTGTGAGAGCTCCTGGGTATTAAATGAGCTGAGATCGGGAGAGAAAACATTCCTATAGCAAAAGCCAGCAGCAGGCTGTTTAAAGATGGAATGAGCATTGCTCTCCTGGTGCCAACTGCTTCCTCAGAGGCCTTCCAAGTGAGATGAAAGGAATACAGAACGGACTTGTGCAACGGCGAAGAGAACAGGACAAAGGATCTCAGTGGATAAGCATTTCCAACAGGGCTACGGGAGAAATCTCTAGAAGCCTGGGAGATCCAGAGTGCTGTCTCACAGCAGAGCAAGGGCGAGACCCCGGGCACCCATGGAGGGAGCTGGCCTTCGTGCCGAGCATGATGGCTGCAGGCCGGGGCAGGGATTGGGAACCCGGAGTCACCGGGGGCTCTGTTGCCTGTGCTTTGAGTGGAGACTCTTACCTTTGTTTTGTTCTTGTGCCAAAAAGCACTTGTTCAGGGCTGCTACTGTGGCGCAGCAGGTAAAGCCGCCGCTTGCCATGTCAGCATCCCATAGGAGTGCCTGCTTGCGTCCCAGCTGCTCCACTTCTGATCCAGCTCCCTGCTAATGCACCTGGGAAAGCAGTGGGAGATGGCCCCAGTACTTGCGCCCCTGCCACTCACATGGAAGACCCAGATGGAGCTCCAGGCTCCGGGCTTCAGCCTGGCTCAGCTCTGGTTGTTGCAGCCATTTGGGGAGTGAACCTGCAGATGGAAGTGCTCCCTCCCCACCCCCTTTTTCTTCTTCCTCCTCCTCCTCCTCTTCCTCTTCTTCTTCTAACTCTGCCTTCCTAATAAATAAATAAATCTTTTTTTAAAAATGCACCTGTTGGTCGCTTATGGAGATTGGCTGAAAAGTCTGGCACCATGGTGTTTGCAGATGGACTAAAACAGGGGGAACACAGGTGTGAAATGACAGAGTGATGAAAGGAGATATCACCGGGTGAACAAGCAAAAACAGAAAAGCCTCTCCACAGTGTCACATTTTGTACAAGAAAGAAGGGGAAAGAAGAAAAATCCACTGATTCTGCTAAGCTCCACAAAGAGAGACACGGCAAAGGCAAATTAGCAGATGCGGCCAGTTACCTACAAGAGCGAGAGGGGAGGGAGTTGGGGGAGAGAGCGAGCTGCTTCCCCAGGGGTGTCTTTTTGTGTAGTTCTGCGTTTGGGAAACTAGCGAGTGTCTGATATTTTATAAAGATCAAATTAAACCAGTGAGGAAGGAAACCAAATCAGAAGGTGAATTCAAATGGAAACAAATCGTATTTGGCCCAGACTCCATAATTACAGCGATAGGAGAAGAAAGAGAAGCAGAGAGTGAGACAGGAGGGAGGGAGGGAGGACAGACCGGGGTGGGTGGGAGGGAGGAGGGAGGGAGGGAGGGCAACAGTAGGGGAGGAAGGGAAGGAAAGGAAGAACCCAAGTGAGTCAGCTGGCCGCTGGCTAACGGGCTGGCTCTGTGTGGGGCCACAGCTCACTCTCTTGCTACAGTGCTACTGATTCTGGAGGTTTCAGATTCTGGAGATGCACTAAGAACAGGCTGGGTTTATTCTGAGGTGGAATCGCTTCTCGGCCTTTTGGCTAAGATCAAGTGTATTCTGAGGTGGAGCAGGTGAACAAGGCATAGATGAACTATTAAGAAAGGAGCTAGCCGGCGCTGTGGCTCAACAGGCCAATCCTCTGCCTAGCGGCGCTGGCACATCGGGTTCTAGTCCCGGTTGGGGCCGGATTCTGTCCTGGTTGCCCCTCTTCCAGTCCAGCTCTCTGCTGTGGCCCGGGAGTGCAGTGGAGGATGGCCCAAGTGCTTGGGCCCTGCACCCGCATGGGAGAGCAGGAGAGGCACCTGGCTCCTGCCTTAAAAAGAAAGGAGCTAATATGTTTGAGGGCCCATCATGTCCCAAATCCCATGTGCATATTTGAGCTTTTTTTTTTAATGTATTGATTTATTTGAGAAACAGTGAGGCAACAGGGAGAAACATTATCTATCTATCTATCTATCTTTCCATCCATCCATCCACCCACCCACCCATCCACCCATCCACCCATCCACCCATCCACCCCATCTGCTGGTTCACTCCCTAAATGCCTATACCGGGCTGGGGTGTGGGACAGACAAGCGTGTCCTTATCAGTGTCTTCCCTACTAGGCAAAATGCCCACCTTATATGCTGGGTGCTTTTTGTTGTTGTTGTTTTAAGATTTACTTATTTACTTGAAAGGCAGAGTGATAGAGAGAGAGTGAGAGGTCTTCCATCTGCTGGTTTAGTCCCCAAATGGCTGCAATGGCCAGGTCTGCGTCAGGCTGAAGCAGAGCCAGAAATTACATCTGAGTCTCCCACAGGGTGGCAGGGATCCAAACACGTGGGCCACCTTCCACAGCTTTCCCAGGCTCGTTAGCAGGGAGCTGGATTGGAAGTGGAGCAGCCGGCTGGGACTCCAACTGGCACTCATGTGGGATGCCAGCATCGCAGACAGCGGCTTAGCCCACTGCACCACAATGCTGGCCCCACCAGATGCTTTTTCTCTCCTGCGAACCTCTAGGCAAAGGAGGGTGGCAGAGCAGCACTAAGGAAATGACCCCAAAAGGAATATCACATGGAGAAGTTTCTGGAAGAACAGGTTGCACTCGGCCTCATTTTGGAAGTTTTCCCTGCTGGCACTGACCAAGTGAGAAGAAGGCTCCAGGGTCCCAAAGTGGGTGCCACCTGTCTCCTGTCAAACACCTGGGGAGAGGCAGGTGGCCGGGGAGGGGAGTGTGCCTGGGGTAGTTTTCGTACTGCTACTAAAATGAAATGTCACATCTGAGCAGCCCGGGCACAACATGCCCAATCCCCAGTGACAAGGGGACAGGCATGGATGGGCGACTGAGCAGCTCTGCCGAGGTCACACGGCCCTGCAGGGCGTGCGGTGGGCGTCCTTAAGTGGGTCTCCTGGTGAGAGCCTCGCGTTCCTGAGTCAGGCACGCAGGTGCACTAGTGGGAGTTGGGGCAGGGGAACAGTTACAGCAGCACCCACTCCCCCTCTGATTCTGGCTGGCGGCAGGGCTCAGGTTTCCTGGCTGCTCTTGGCCCTGCAACTGGGCTCAGACCCCACTCTGGGCCAGAAGATATGCACTCAAGGTGACAGCTGATGACAATTTGTTGTGGGACGCTAGCCTTGTTTGCTCGCCAGCTAATCAGCTGTACGAGAGCACTTCAACAAGTTGGTGGGAAAATGGAACTGAAAGAAAAGTTTGTTTGGGTGCAAACGATTTTTGAAGTCTATGTATTTTTTGGTAATATGCATTTTTTTCATGGACTTTTGCAAGTAGCTGCATGGTTATATGGCCACTGAATGCAAGGAACCCCCATGGGTCAGGAGCTGGCTAAATGAATGGCTCTGGGCTGTTCGATGCCTTAGGGCTCTGGAGGGATCTTAAGCAGGCAAAGCGGCAGAAGCAGGGCCACTCCAAGAGTCCTCTTGTCCCCCAGTTTTCTCGCGCACTTGCTCTGTGTCTCAGGGTGGCCGCAAGCCCACAGCCAACCACAGGCTTGGTCTGAGAAGCCCTTGGAATTGGACATGGAGAGCGCAGAGGGCTAATGTTGGAAATTCAGAAAATCTAAAAATTGACCCTGACCATTTCAGTGGAATTAACCAGATTGGTTGCCAGCTTTTACTGGGGAATTGCCAATTAGCCACGGGGGACGTTACTTTTGTGAGAAGCACTTCCATTAAGGTAAATTCAGAATAGGGAAGTCAGTTCCACATCATCCTATTTTCTGAAGAGCAAACCGCCCTCATGCTCAGAGACAGAGACAGAAAGACAGAGAGAGAGAGATCTTTCATTCCCTGGTTCCCTCTCCAAATGTCTGAAACAGCCAGGGCTGGGCCAGGTCAAAGCCAGGAGCTCAGAAGTCAATCCAGGCTCCCGCACGGCTGGCAGGGACCCAACCACTTGAGCCATCACCTGCTGCCTCCCGGGATACGCAGTAATGGGAAGCTGGAACGGGACGAGGAGCTGGGACTTGAACCCACACTCCAATACAAGATGTGGGCATCCTACCCAGTGGCTTAGCTACTACACCAGACATCCGCCATCTCCCCCTCCCCCGCCAAGCTTTACAGGCATGACTTGACATGTTGGCATCTGCCTCTGTGAGCCGGTAACCCCCGCCCCCTCTGGGAGACAGCCGGGCCTCAGCTTACCTCTGCGTCACCTCCAGCTTAGACCCATCCAGAAGGGAAGGGAGCACCAGCAGCGGGGACTGGAACTTCTTCCAGTGCATGACTCCGGGAATGATGTCCTGCAATGGAAGCCAGCACAAAGGCGCTGCACGGGCAGGAACTGCGGGCTGAGGTCAACGTTCGGGGGAGAGTTCCCTGTTGGGCAAATGGCGCCTCCTCAAGGTGTGCTCCAAAACGCACAAGGTCATTGTGCTTGAATTTTTCCAAAGCCAAAGGCCACTGACCAATGCAGAACAAAGGGAGGCAAGGTGGTCGGGCCCACCTGAATGAACACAGCTGGAATGAGTGCAGGGCCCGCGGGGCAAGCCAGGGAGCCCGGAGCCGCTCCCGCAGCAGCAGGCAGCCACCCAGGGTTTCCAGCACAAGATCAGATCTGTGTCGGAGGCCGAGGGCGACCCTCAAGTGGCTAGAATGTGAACAAAGGGCATTGGGCAGGGCCTTCCAGGGGAATGAGTGACACAGGCAGCCGGGAGCCCGAGAGGTGGGGATGGGTGGGATGCAAGTGGTGGTGAGCGTTTGGCTGAGGCGTGGGAACACTCGAAGTTGCTATGGCTATTCTTGCACAAGTCTTGCCCAGCCGTGCCCCTTTAGGGCTGGTCGTTGTCACCATTGGTGTCCTCGGTTCTGACCCGCCCCCTGACCTTGCCCCCTGCCTGCAGCCCAGGGCTGCCTGGAGAGGGCATTACCGTATGGTGGAGAAACTGCTTTTGGGTGAGAGGAATGCTGGACCCGTCGTGGGACTCCTTGGTGAACTTGTACTTGGGGTGACAGCAGAGATGGTAATCTATGAGCGTCTCCACGTAGCTCAGAGGGTGCATGACGGCAAACAATCCAGGGCTGGGGTTCTGCAGGGGAGGAAGTAAAAGATTCTTTTCTGCATAGTGGTTCCTAAGCCAGGCCCGACTCTGCAGCTCCCACTGGCACTAATGCTCCCGGTCGGCTCATAGGGGAGACAGAGGCAGGACGGCAAGATGGCAGTGCTTGGAGGTGTCACTTCCCGTGTCAGTGCCAGGTTTCTGGCTTCAGAGCTTCACACACACCGAGTGGGTTCACTAAACCTACATGGGAACACACAGGACCCACAGCGCAGCTTAAAATGGCCCAGAGCGTCTGTTTTTTCCAGCAGTGACGAGTTAGCAGGAACTATTAAGCAAGCATACTGGTTTTAAAGAGCAAACAAGCTTCTGGTTTTGAGAAAGAAAATAGCTTCTTCGGAACTACTTAAGAGAAGACAAAGGGGACAGTGACATCTGACATCAGGAAATGTCAACATTTAACTTTGTTTGGGTAATGCTTTTTAATTCAGGAAGGTTCCATTCGGATGTGGTGTCTGGTTTTAAGGGAGATGCCTTTTTTCAACTAATTTTCCAGCAGAGCTAATGGAGGCACAGAACAATTATATCAAAATATTAAAACAGAGAGCTTGCGCACCAAATACAAGTACTCTTGCCCCAAGCAACATAGCTTTCTCCCCACACACTCATTTGATCTTGAATGGTGAAGAACCACCAAGCTGAGACTTTGTTGTTTGAATGTTTGAGATTATTTTTTAAAGTTTATTTATTTGAGAGGCACACAGGGAGCGAGAGAGACAGACAGACATTTGGTGCAGACTTAGCCCTGAGAGTTTCACAGTGGGGATGCCCCTGCTCAGTGACGGGGACTGTACAACTTCAGTTTCAGATTGCTGCTGGTACAGGGATGGTATCCTGTGTCCTGCAATCTCATTAAACTCACGAGTTTTAGTGGATTTTTTTTTTATATGTTCCATTGTATGAGGGTATGTCAAAAAGTCTGTGGGAAGATGGAATTAAAGGAGTTTATTTTGGTGCGAAAATGCCTTACTGGGAAGGAATTCAGTCATCTGCCACTCAGTTTGATGTTAGCTCTAAGGCTTTAAAATAATATTCGTATTTACTGATTCGCTTTATTTAAAAGGCAGAGGGAGAGAAACAGAGGGGGTGAGGGGCCCTTGTATCTGTCCACTCCCCAAATGCCCACAATAGTGGTGCTGGGCCAGGCTGAAGCCAGGAGACAGACACTAAATTGGGGTCTCTCACATGGGTGGCGGGGACCCAACTACTTGAGCCATCACCTGCGTTGTCCAGGATACGTTAGCAGGAACAGGAGTGGAGCTGGGACTTGAACCCAGGTACTCTGATTTGGGATTCGGGTGTCTTAACAGCAGTTTCTTAACCCTTGCTCCAGCTCTAGCATTTGGATAAATGCCCTTTGCCAGGTTGAGAAAGGTCCCTTCTGCCCCTCACCGGCTGGGAGAGTTGGTCAGGAACAGATGTCAGAGATAATTTTCCTGTACCTACTAATATGATCCTACTGCTTTTCCTGTTTGGTCTGTTAATATGGGAACGGCACTGTCGGGGGTAGGGGGGGCTTTGAATGCTAACTTAATCTTGGAGTCTTGGCACAAGCCTTGGTTTGCTTATGATACATTGTTCTATTATCTGTTATGATGGACTTGACTTGTTAATACTTTGTTACAAACTTTTCATCTGTGTTTATGCAGGACACCGGAGTGTCCTTCCTTTTCCGGTCATGTCTCTGTCTGGCTTTGACAGCAGAGTAATTGTGGCTTCGAGAATGAGCTGGGAAGTCGTTTCTCTTCCATTTTCTGGACGAGTTTGTGTGGTCTTGGTATTATTTCTTCCTTAAATGTTTGGCAGAATTCTCCAGGAAAGTCCTGAAAATTTCTTGGTTGGAAGGTTTTCAACTACAAATTCAATTTCTTTAATAGACAGAGGGCTATTATTTGGATTATTTATCTCCTCTTGAGATTTCAGGATTTGTGCTTTTTATGGACTTTGTGCATTTATGCTGGTGAACTTACTGGCATCAAGGTTTTCACAATGGAAATTGTCTTTCGAATTTCTGCAGAATTTGTGGTGCCAACCGTCTTTCTCATTCCTAATATTGGCAATCTCTGTCTTTTACCCCGTTTTCCCCCTGATTAGTTAGGTTAAAGGGTTATCCATTTATTGATCTTCTCAAATAACCAGTTTTTTTCTCTACTGCTTTCTTGCATTTTCTATTTCACTGGTTTTCAATCTGATCTTTATTATTTATCTTCTCTGCTTAGTTTGGGTTTCATCTGCTCTCTTTCCTCATTTCTAAACTCTTTTAGAAACTCTTTAGCTTAGGACGTTAATTTGAGATCTTCTTGTCTAATGTAGGCATATGGTGTTTCACGGAGGCACTACAGAAAGTTCATGGAAAATGTAATTAAAAGATAACGATAAAAAAACACAAACTTTGTTTCTCAACATCAGCTCCATCCAGTCCAAGACGCTTTTGCAGGTGATGATATCAGCCACTCACACCATCCCAAAAGAACTGAGGGTCCTGGGAATTTAACATGTTGATGTAGCCTTATTCTTCTTTTTTTTTTTTAAAGATTAATTTGTTTGAGAAACAGAGAGGGAGGGAGGAGGGAGGGGGGTATGAGGAAGAGAGAGAGAGAGAGAGAGAATTGAGAGAATTGATTCTTCCCAAATGGCTACAATGGCTGAGGCTCGGCCAGGCTGAAGCCAGGAGCCTGGAACTCCATCTGAGGCTCCCATGTGGGTGGCAGGAGCCCAAGCACTTGGGCCATCTTCTGCTGCTTTCCCAGGTGCATTAGCAGGGAGCTGGATCAGAAGCGGAGTAGCCAGAACTTGAACGGGCGCCCATACAGGCTGCCGGCACTGCAGGTGCAGGCTTACCCTTCTGTGCCACAGTGCTGACCCTGTTGTGTCCTTAACGTCTAAGACTAGAATATGTTCAACTATGTTATAATGGGTTAGGAAGAGTTCATTTTAGTGCAGAAAACCAAGTCTGAAATCCATGCATAGATTTTTTTCATAGGAGACGTTTTCCCTAAACTTGTTGAAGAACCTATTGTAAATTCACCACAAATTTTGATTTGCCTTTATTTTCATTCAGTTAAGACCATTTACTCATTTCTCTTTTGATTTCTGCCTTGGCCTATATGTGCATATTATATATAATTAGAAAAGATCACACAGCTTTTGTCATAAAAACAAATGCTGAAATTGTTCAGAGACAGAAACATTGATATCTTCCAAACAATAGATATTGGCAAGCCATTTCCAAGGAGAAGCAACACTTAAAGCCTGCAATTCCAAAGGAAGGCATGTTCCCAGGGAAGGCTTCTGTTTCTTATAGAGTACCTGACAAAACAGGGGAGCACAGCCCACCAGGCCCTGGCCAGGCGCTACTTACAAACACGTAAAGTGGGTCATACTCCACGGACACGGCTAAGGCCTCGGGCGGCTTCATGCTCAGGACTGAGGGCGTGCCGGAGGGCGTGGCCGCACTGTCCTTCTTGGGAAGGGCTATGATGGTGGTGGCTTCGTCCTGCACGGGGACCAAGAGCGGCGTGTTGACCCCGGGGCAGGAAGGCAGGGCGGGAGCGGGTCTGGGTGCTGGGGGACCCCTCCTACCTCAGCTCCTTGCTTCAGGGCCCGCGCGAGCTTCTGAGACCTGTAGCTTGTGTAAGACTTGTGGACAGAGAACGGCTGGTAGCCTTTAATTTTGTAGAGTTGAGGAACCTGCGGGCCGAAGAAGATACGGGGTGTCTTTGAAAGCCTGGCTTCTACTTCTCAACCATGGCCTTCTGGGAGCTGTCTGGCGGTAAGAGTGCAGCACGGGCATGTTGGCAGTGGCGCTGGGCAGATCTCAGTGCCAGCCCTGAGCCCTGTTCTGGGGCCGCCCACACATCTGTGTTCATGGCTCCCCTCCCTCACCGGACAGCTTAGCTGGAGAAATACTTTCATTTAAGAAACCAGAAGTGCTCATGGACCTCAAGAAAGGCTGACTCTTGTTCACTTCCCCCTGGGTTTTTCTTGACGAGTCTAAGTGTGTTGCTCAGACAGCTTAATGCGTGTGCAAAATCTGACAGGTGCCCAGAGTAGAGATCCTGGATTCCATAAGCCACAATGGGAAAACGGAGTCGGCTGCACCTCCCACATTCCATAAAATAACAGTGCGCGTGCGCACACACACACACACACACACATGACCACGCAATCCAAGTTCAAGATTGCTCCCTTCGTAGGAAATCCAAGTAATTAATACTATGCAACAAGCCTGACCTGCAAATCGAAGAAGGAGTAACTCTGCTTGATTTGAATATCTGAGGACTTAATTGGGACCGGTCCAAGGCCATCAGGAGCCTACAATGTGCAAGTTGAAAGAAAAATCAAAAGGGGGCAGATGATCAACACGGGGCAAGGGCGGCCAGGCACCTGTTCCCGTTACGTTTTGAAACATTCAGGGAGCAGTTGTCTGCCAGCCGCCCGCAGGTGGCCTGGAGGCAGCCCCGCAGCCACACCCGCATGCCCTTTAGTGCATGTGAGTCTTGTTTTTTATTTTCTATGGCTGCGAACTTGGCAATGTGTCACCCAGAGCGCCCTGCAGGCTCAAAGGACTTGGTCCCCCAGCCGCCAGGGGTCCGCTTGTTAGAAAGAGCTCTCTCCAGGGGCTGCACAAGGTCATGGGCCCCTCCCAGGCAGACAGCAGTCAAGGTGCAAATGCTGGCTCTTCTCACGCTGTGCCAGCCTCACAGCGCCCCTGGGCTCAGCGGAGACCTTCGCCGAGATGGCTGCAACACTGCTTCTCTCTCTTGTCCATCCCACTCCCTCTGCTTGCTTCTAGCACCCTTCCCCAAGATGCTCCCTGCAAGCTAAGCTGCCTCTGACACCCAGGGCACCTGGCATAGGAGGGGCCCTCAATCCACACAGTACCCCACTGAGTGTGTGACATCACCATTCGGTTACTACGGGGCAAGGTCAGTTCTAAGTTCAGCTTCAAAGATGCTGAATGTAGAAGACCGTGCATCTTAGCAGTTATCACAGAAGTCAGCAGCTCCCCCCAACCCTGACCAGTGGGGGTGTCTCAGCGGTGCTAAGTGAAACACCGCGTGAAATGTGTCGGCTTCGCCCTATGCAGAAATACCGAGGCGGCCCCGGCAGCACAGTGGAGAGCTTCGCCCGTCACCCCCGGCTCCCTCCTCATTACCGAGTGTCAGACACTTAATCCTGCTGGGAAACCACAGGCTCACTAGTCCCCAGGGTCGGAATATTCTGGATGTCTTTACATAATTTAATTACTGAGAGCAGAAAACACACGCAATTTCTGAATTTGGGCCCGTGATTTCTGAATGGAGTAAACTGACATGCTTCACAAATACGGTAGGACGTGAACGGCAAGTTTATTCTTTGAAGTTAGCAAACTCGTTTTGCTTGCAGTCATGATTTAAGCTGACTGGGTGCACTGAGTGATACTTTGGTATTACCGCCTTTTTGGCCTTGTGCCTCAGTTTCCCTATCAGTGAAAGAGTAAACCTTCTTACTGGCTTATTGAAGACTAAATGGGATGATGCAAGGCGCTGCCTGCTTTATGGTAAATGCAATGTGAGGGTTCATTATTATTTTTATTAGCATGCGCCCTAAAGCACATAAGGATGAGCTGTTACATGGAGAGAGAGAGAGAGAGAGAGAGAGAGAGAGAGAGAGAGAGAGAGGTGGAACTGTGAACCCGATGGGTCAGGTAGTCAGATTCTGGGGCGCACTCCTTCCCTCATAGGTCCTGAGGAGCTCTGAAGATGGCACGGTGTGAGAAGAGTCTGCATTTGCACCTTGACTGCCATCGGTCACTGGGGTCGGGCTGCCTGGGGGGGCCCGTGACTTTGAGGTCCTGTGCCACCTGGAGAGGGCTGTATCTAACAAGGGGACTCTTCCCGGCTGGGGGCCAGGCAGCAGAAGGCCCAGCGGAGCAGCGCCTGTTTGCTGCCTGCCAGCGGCCAGCCCAGCCCTCTGGGTTCACCTCTTTGCCCTTCTGTTCTCAGGCACAGCTGCAGAGTGAGGGATGGGGCTCAGCACTCGGGCTGGCCCAGGCTGGAAAGGGCCCAGCCCAGGCTGCCAGGGAGTCCCACACAGGTGTGCAGCAGGTGCAAGGCAGGTGGAAGAGATGAGCTCTGGCTTCCCACCCTCATAATTCCCTCGGCCCAGGACTCTCCTGGGAGTCTCTAGGAGGAGGTGGGGACACTGAGTAATACTTCCAACAGCCCCATGCTGGCGCCCAGCCCCGCCCCACAGCCTGGCGGCACCCACCAACTCATTGGAGTCCTGAGCAGGGCTGTAGGCCGGGAAGGCGAAGGGCAGCACCTGGTGTGGCGACACCGAGAACCGGCTGCAGTAATCGTCCTGGCCCAACCCGGGCAGGGACTTGGGGGGAGTCCTGTCTTTGGGAGAAAAACGAAACAGTATTTTAGGAGGCTTGTCAGGGATTTTTATGTAAAAATGCCATCTTTAGTTGCAGGTCTGCCTCATGTCAAGTCAAAAACAATATTCATCTTCACACACACACTGGAGCTTCAAAAGGTTCACGGGAAAATCACATTAAAAATAAGTTTATTGGGGCCGGCGCTGTGGCACAGTGGGTTGAAACCCCAGCCTGCAGCGTCAGCATCCTATACGGGCGCTGGTTCATGTCCTAGCTGCTCCACTTCCAACCCAGTTGCTTGCTAATGAGCCTGGGAAAGCAGTAGAGGATGGCCCAAGTGCTTGGGCTCCTGCACCCACATGGCAGATCCGGAGGAAGCACCTGGCTCCTGGCTTTGGATCGGCTCAGGTTTGGCTATTATGGCCATGTGGGGAGTGAGTCAGCAGATGGAAGACCCTTCTCTCTACCTCTCTCTGTAACTCAAATAAATTTAAAAAATTGTTTAAAAAATTAGCTTATTTTGGTGCAAGAAATGTTGAAATCATGCATTTGAGGGGTCTTCAAAAAAAACTCACAATAAACACTTCTGAAGAAGTTATGCCTGGATTTCAATTTTTTGCACCAAAATAAATGTACCTTTCAATTCTATTTTCCATGAGCTCTTTGAAATACCCCATTCCCATATTTAGATATATATCTCTATTTTTTAGTTTCTTACCTCAATCCCTTCTCCAGTTTTTTTCCCCCCAAAGGTTTTCTTTATTTGACAGGCAAAATGACAGAAAGAGAAAGGGAGAGAAAGAGATGTTCTGTTCCCTGGTTCACTCCATAAATGCCCACAACAGTCAGGTGCAGTCCAGCTGACGCCAGGAGGCGGGAGCTCCATCTGGGTCTCCCACATGGGTGGCAGAGACCCAAGCACTCAGATCTTTCTCTGCTGCCTTCCCAGGTGCAATAGCAGGGAGTTGGACCAGAAGCTGAGCAGCTGGGACTCAAACCGGAGCTCCAACGTGGGATCTTGCCACCTCAAGGGGCAATTTAACCTGTTACATCACAATGCTTGCCCCCTTGTCCAGTTTTGAAAATTTTGTTTCCTTTTTGCCTCTGAAAAGTTATAATTCCTAATTCAAACACTGCTGATGAATTCAGCAAAGGCAAAGGTTGACTGAAAGGAGCCAATGAAGATGCTAGAAATGTTCTGGAAAAAACAGGTGGGGGAGGGGCAGAGGGAGTGCGGGTGTTGCTTGGGCAGGTGCTGGCTCAGAGGCTCAGCCAGGGAGGGAGGCTGGGCCCCAGGGGTGAGGCTCGCCTGGGGACCTGCATACACGCCTGCAATGGGAGAGGAGGAAGACACGGCTTTGAGGCTCCTGGAAGCTTCCAAAGGCCCCGGCCAACCTGGGGGACTGGAAGTCTGGGATTTCTTCCAACAGTGAGGTCAGTGCGAGATGAAAAAGTGTCCCCATCCCCCTAGCCAGAACCTGTGACAAGGACTTGGCAGGTGTGGCTAGGTCATGGGGAGATGGCTCTGGGTTGTCCAGGTGGGCCCAGTGGGGTCACAGGGTCCCCATAAGAGACGGAGAGGGGGGACTTGGAGTCAGGAGGGAGATGTGTCTGGGGGCTTGAACCTCGGGATTGCAGTGATGTGAGGGAGGGGCCACCAGCCAAGGAGCACCGGCTGCCTCTGTCCCCCAGCTGCCCGCACCCAGGCAGAGGTCAAGACCTTTGACCTGTAACTGTGAGACAGACATTAGTGTTGGTTTAGGCCATGACCAAGTGTGATCGGGTCCTGCAGTACCAGGAAGCTGAGGCATGCGATCTGTGAGGATGTTTTACTTCTCCCCTGCTAACTTCCTTATAAAAGACCCCCGTGTCAGGGTCAGGGCTGGTCCCAACCCCGCTGCCCTTCCCAGCCGGCTGTTACCTTTGTCTAGGGAAGCTTTTTTATCGCTGAGTTTTCTTATGATGCTCTCCTTGTCCATTTCACGAACAGCGGTCAGCATGCAAAGCAGTCGTCGCTGAACCATGACCTGCGGGTGCACGGGAGAAGGACTTCCGGTCATGGGCTGGTATAGGCTTAGTTGGGCCATCCCTCTTATTCTGTCCCCACCCTTTGGCCCCTACAAAGGGTTGAGACCACCGCTCTAAGAATTCACAAGGCGGCTGGCATGCTGCCTGAGAGCCAGCCTCAGAATAATAATAATAATAATAATGATGAGACCAGGTTGTCATCTGGCCTTGTCCCCACCCAACTATGAACCCTGCTTTTCTCCTATTTCTGGAACAGAGCAATCTGTTCTACGCGTGTTCTTCTGGATCTCTGAGGAGCAGTCCTGTTACCGCTGTGCCATTTCAGGGGCTGAAGGACAAGCAACAAGGGCTGTGGACCACGGGCAGTGCCAATGCACACCATTGAGCTTGGCGCTCATGGCGACAGGACCCCAGGTGAGTGCCACGGGTACACAGGGCTGCGGCTGAGGGCCTCATTCGCTATGGGAGTCACATCCTTCTCCACGGAACAATGGGTAGGGGCTTAAAAAAAGACTTCACGGCAAAATGGAATTCAAACGTTTATTTTGGTGTGCGAACCTTTGGAAATCCACGCCTCGTTGGTGTTTCATAGCGTGCATGTTCCACGCCCTCGGTGAAGACCCCGTTTGCACTATGAAGTGGCTCCCCTGGGCTCAGTGCTGGGCGGGACGCTGCACACACAGAGTGCGGAGCAGACACGCACCCTGCCCGCAGCAAGCACCCAAACGAGTAAACAAGGCAGACTGTGTGAAGAAACAAGGGCAGAATAAAGGCACGGGGGCAGGGCGGAATGGGCTAGAACTGCCCACCTCTGCAAGGAGGAAGAGCGAAGGCTCTGAGTGGTGAGCTCCGACCTGGACACCGAGTGGTGAGGCGCCAGGTCGATGATGGAAAGGTCTTGGGTGGAGACTTTCAAAGACCCTGGGGCAGGAGTGAAGGGGGTGTGCTCACGGCAAAGAGGAAGGCAGCGCCCTAGCAGCAGATCTGTGCCTTTTGCCATCAAAAACCTTTGGAAGGTTCCAGACTTCAAAAAAGTGTGTGGAAAGTGGGAGTCAAGCTAAGCTTATTTGGTTGCAAAAAAATGCTTGAAATCTACGTGTGCTTCCCCCCCCCCCCCCCATAATACATACACATTTTTCATGCGATTTTGAAGACCCCTTGTGGGCATGGATTTCAACCATTTTTTGGCCAAACAAAATAAACATCTTTAATTCTCTCTCCCAGGACATTGTTGAAGTCCCCTCGTGTGGACACACAGGACGGACAGCCCTTGCCGTGGCATATGAGGAAGGGGCGGGGCCGTTGCTCAGAACCACGCCCATAATTGCTGACAACGCTTGCTCCTGGCTGCAGGGTTCGCCTGCCCATGACTGCACGTTGTCAACAGCTGTGCCTTCCTCCCTTGGAACGCAGCTTTGTGCCACCTCCTTCACCTCGTTCACCCCTACCCTGAGCATCTTGGGGCTGCCCCGCCCTGCCCATCACCAGACCATGGGGGCAGAACCTCAGGAGGGGCACTGGGGGGTGGTGAGAAGGAAGCCCCCAGGTGCAGTGGCCTTGGATGGTGCAGGCTGGGAGGGCTGCTTGAGGCGTAACCTGGACCCCACACCTCTGCTCACTCGCTCGCTCTTCACAACAGCCCTAGCCGACAGCTCTTATCGGTCCCTCTCAGTGCCAGACAGCCAACTACAGCACGGGGGCTACGTCACTGCCCAAGAGCGGAAGGGTCGTAAGAAGCCTTCTCAGCGCAGAGGGCAGCATCTGGGGAGCCACACTCGGGCAGAGACGAGAGATCGGCAGGCGGCATGGGGCGACAAGGGCTTCGAGGAGACCCCCGGAGCACTACAGCCGACAGGGATGGTTTCCTGGGGGAATGGGAGCCTTGAGCCAGTGCACGGGACAGGTGTGGACCCAGGGAGCAGAAATGGTGGGAGGGCAGCAGTTGGAGGGCGAGGAGCAGGAACACAGGGTCATGGTAGGAAGCGAGTATGACATGTTTAGGAGACGACAAGGGTTGGGACAACCTCCAGGACAGTGGGCAGCTGGGGAGGCAGGGCCGAAGCTGGTCCAGGGGGTCACCGTGCCCTTTACTGGCACATGAGGCCCAGGAGTCTTCATCGGATCCTGCGGTCACCAGGCCTGGGATGGTATGGGCGGGAGAGCAGGGGGGCAGCGCCTCCAAGAATGGAGCCACGAGCCCCCAGGAAGCCTCAGCATCTGTCTCTGGCAAGAACTGAGCAAAATCCCCTGGCCTGGGAGGGAGCCTGTGACCCAGCAATCCCGCTCCTCGGTACACACTCCCAAGGGAATTGCAAACTTGGGTACCAGCACTCACAGCCAAAAGATGCAAGTGGATGCAAGTGATGTGTAGATAAAGCCAACGTAACACATCCAACAACGGAATCTCAGCCGGCCATCAGAGGGAACAGGGGATGGATGCAGGCTGCCATGCGGATGGACCGGGAGAATTTGTGACGTGAAAGAAGCTGGGTGTTGCATGATTGCATTTTATATGAAATACCCAGAATAGGCAAACCCTCAGACACACCACGTGGAGTGCTGGCTGCCGGGGTCTCGGGGGAGGAGGGAACGAGGAGTGAGCGCTGATGGGAACCGAGTTTCCTCATGAGGGGTCATGGTGGCACCGCTCTGTGAAGACCCTGAAGATGACCGGACTGTGCGTGTCACAAGGGCGTGTCGTGTGAACTGTTTCTCAAGAAAGACGTTGCTTCAAATGCCCTGCTTATCGGATTTGCTTGTGCTGATAGCTAGAGAAATCCAGACTTCGGCCTGCAGCGGAGACTCACCTTGCGTGCTGCCTGCTGAAAGCGTCTCCGTGCCCGGAACCTGTTGGCCCAAGTATTATTAATGAGCGGATCGAAATTGGGATGGAATTCCTTGGCTTTCTGTGGATACAAAACACAGGCACATCACGCACTGACACATTAACCTCTGGCATCACCGTTTAATAAAGGCCCGTTATGCTTTCATCCCTAATGAAGCCAGCATTTATTTGTTCTGCTGTTTAGTGAGCACTTACTAAGCACGTTTAGTGTACCTGGTGTTATAAGGCATGTTTCTTGAGTTGGGGAACGGAAGTGAGAGATGCCAGTGTTGGGGCAGTGCTGTGGCGTAGAAGGTTAAGCCTCTGCCTGCAGTGTCGGAATCCCACAGGCTTTCCCTGCTAATGCACGTGGGAAAGCAGCAGAAGATGGCCCAAGTGCATGAGCCCCTGCACCCACGTGGGAGGCCTGGATGAAGCTCCTGGCTCCTGGCTTTAGCCTGGCCCAGCCCTGGCTGTTGCAGCCATTTGGGGGAGTGAACCAGCGGATGGAATCTCTCTCTACCCCCCCCCCCTTCTCTCTGTATCTCTGTCTTTCAAATAAATGAATGTTTAGGGGAGAGGGGCAGGGGAGTGGGAAGGCTGCCCCAAGGTGCAGGCTCTGTGGGATGTTGGGCATGGGAGGGGCGTGAAGAAGCAGGGGTCAGAAATGAGTCAGGCTCACGGCGGCCCGCGCAGGGGGCCAAGGGGAAGGGAAAAGGAGACCAAGGGAGAGGATGCAGAGGGGGAGAAAGGAGGAGGCAGGGGCCAGCGCTGTGGTGTAGTGAGCTAAGCCTCTGCCTGTGGCACTGGCATCCCATATGGGTGCTCATTGGTGTCCCAGCTGCTCCTCTTCCCATCTAGCTCTCTGCTATGGCCTGGGAGAAGACCAGAGGATGGCCCAAGTGCTTGGGCCCCTGCACTCACGTGGGAGACCTGGAAGAAGCTGCTGGCTCCTGGCTTCAGATGGGCCCATCTGGGGAGTGAACCAGTGTATGGAAGACCGACCTCTCTCTCTCTCTCTCTCTCTCCCTCCCTCTAACTCTACTTCTCAAATAAATCTTAAAAAAAAAAAAAAAAGAAAGGGGGAGCCAGTGAACGAGACATTCTCAATTTCCAGAGGCACACTGTGAGTTTCAAATATACAATAAAAAACAAACCAAACCGTTCTGAAAATGTAAGCATACTGCAAACTATTGGTTATCTCTTGGCAAAAAGATTTCTATAAAAATTTTTAGCATTAGAAAAATAAGCACTGAAAGAGCTGCCAATAACAGGATTCCCAACAAAGCCAAGTCACCCACCTCTTGTAGATTGTGCACCACCCGTCTCGGGCTCACTTCCGTCTTGAGTCGCTGGAATTCCTCGTCCAAAACGGGATCTCCTCTATCTAGCTGAGGTTTCAAATCATCAAAAGCATTAGAGTTGAATACAAAGGCATCGAACTTTCTCTTTAGAACTGGTAGAGAGCCGCGGAGCAGGTGTGCAAGCTGCCGACAGGGTTCCGGCCGTGAGCAGGGCACGTAGGCAGGGCACGTAGGCAGTACAGGTAGCCCAGCAAGCTCAGGTGATGCTCAGCACGCTGCCTGCTTACACACAGGGCCTTGCGTGGCAGCACCGACCCCACGTCCACTTTTTCTAACTAGAGGATGGAGTACATGGAAACCATTTTCAAGGCATTTAAAATCCACAGACAGGATTTTAGGGTGCCAAGAAACTATAGCAGTCTAAAGAGATAGGTTTCATTGGGAAGGAATTTAATGTCCCCCAGGGAAGCTCTGCCCAGGGTTGGTCATCTGAGCGTCAGGTGGTGATTCCTCCCCACCTCCTGGAGAGGCTGTGGGGTCTTTGGGGCCTGGAAGGCAATCTGTCCCTTCCCTGGAGAAAGTGTCCCCAGTGCCCTCCTTCCCCAGCCGATGCCCCCCGGGGTTCCCTTCCCTCTTCCCAGGAGCCACTGAGAAGCTGTTCTGGATTTAACATTATCGGCTGAATCCCTTCTGAAAAAAGCACGTCATTCTCAAGGCTTCGAAAGGTTTGTGCAACAAAAATGGAATTAAAAGATCAGTGTATTCTGCTGCAGACATTTTTGAAACCCAGGTGCAGTTCTTTCATAAAACTGCATCTTCTGTGCACTTCTGGTAGACCCCTGGTCTGCAAGGATTTCCCAATGTGGGGCAGCAAAATAAACTAAGTTCCTCGCATATTCTGAGGGCTATCTTCCCGTAACAGGGACCGGCTCTTTCCCTCTGTCCCCAGCTCCGTCTCTCAGCTTCCGGCCCCGGGCCTCATGCCTCTCGGGTGCTCCTTGCCACTGTGTCACCTGCTCAGACTCAGCCACCGGGGAAGTCCCCTGGACACACAGATGAGGGTCCCTGCAACCTGTGACTGCCCCTGTCACCCAAGTGCTGCTACCACAGCCCCCACGCTCACGTGGACCTGGTCCTGGGCATGTGCACGGCCACTCCATCTTCAGAAAGTTAGGAAATAGCATTCCATGGTGGGATGGACAGAAAGTTCTTGATACTCTGGTCTTTAGGTAACCTGCAAAGAATCTGAGCCCACTAAATCTAAGCAGCAACCTGACACCTGCCTTTTCCTAAAAGCAAAATTACCAACATAATGACCTCACATTCTTTGGTTTGACTTATGGAAGACAAACAAAAAGGAGACCGATTTATTCAAGTTTTTGGTTTGGGCTAGAAGGAAGAAAACTGTATCCCACGTGCGAAACACTCCTCTCTGAGGATTCTGCTTCCATCCAGCGCCCCCTCCGCACACAGCTCCTAATGAAGCCGAGAGACCTGTGGGATGGGCTGAAATGTGTCTGCCCCCAGCCCAGGCATTCAAACGTGGAAGCCCCACACCCCAGTACCTGTCTCGGAGTGGAGACAGGATCTTTACAACGGTGAGCAAGTTAAAAAGACAGTGTTCCAGTGGGTTCTAATCCCATGTGACAGCTGTCCTGAGCCTAACAGGAAATTTGGATTCCGAGACACACACACACACACACACGTAAGAAAGCGGTCATCTGGAAGCCAAGAGTCCAGCCTTGGAAGAAACCAACACTGCCCACCACCTGCTGACCTCTGAAATTGTGAGATTACTAAGTGCGAGCTGTTTAAGCCTCCTGGCCAGGGTGTTTGCTGCAGCAGCCCGTGCTGACTCCAGTGTGATGATTCTGCACGTTGTTGTCCAAACGCCCAAGACGCTGAGTCCTGGCGCTGTCCTAGCTCCTCAGCTCCTACATGTCTCGTGCTTCGGCCTCTACAGACTTGGCCCTGGTGCCCTCTGCCCTAGCCCTGCCCGAAAACATCCATCAGCCCTCAAGCCAGGGCCAGGCCATGGGGTTGCTCAGTGCCACAGTTCCCAGCCCCGAGCCTGCAGGTGCTGCCACGGTGTCCCAGGGCCAGCCCGCCTTCCCCTGCTCGGCTCAGCCCCTTGGAATGTCTCTGACACGGGACTGGGGCTCCCATCTCTCTTCACTTCACATTCAGCAGACAGTGGGGCAGCAGCACAGCCATTCCAGAATCCCAGCGGGAATCTGAGCCACTCCCCGGGCGTGAATGCTCTCTTCCTCTTTACGACTTTCCCCATCACTTCAGGGGCTCCTTGCTGGCTTCTGGGTCCTCAGGATGCCGAGCACAAGTCTCAGCCTTGACTTGTGGGTGGCGACTGCAATTCTCATGGCCGCCTCCCCTCCCAACTTACCTCCAAGCTTTCTCTCTCCTGATCTCGCATTTTGCCTATCTTAAATATTTAGATAAGTAGGTGGCAATTCTTACCTTATATTTGTTGTACGCTCTCTGCCGCTCCTCAGTAAGCTCTTTTCTAAATTTAAAAGACATATGATCTTTCCCAAGGTGCACCTGCCTGGGGAGAAAAAAGAAAAAAGCGACTTGCAGAAGCCATGGGAATACCACCGTTCACTTTGTCTCCACAACCTAAGAGGGACGCTGAGATGAGAAGGGACTTCCAAAAGTTCATGGGAAAATGGAATGAACAGCTACACTTAATTTGCTGCTAAGAGTTTTGAAATTCATGCACTGTTTTTTCCCATAATACTCATTTTCCATCAACTCTTTGAAGACTCTTCCTGTGGGAGGAAACACGATGAGGGAAATTGTGGAGACTTCAGAGAGATACCTAAGACGGGCCATGTGCCCCTCAAGACGAAGCTTAACTTCCAGGGGTACACGTAAAAACATTTTAAAGATTTATTTATTTATTTGAAAGTCAGAGTTACACAGAGAGAGGAGAGGCAGAGACAGAGAGGTCTTCCATCTTCTGGTTCACTCCCCAATTGGCTGCAATGGCCGGAGCTGTGCCTATCTGAAGCCAGGAGCCAGGAGCTTCTTCCGGGTCTCCCCGTGGGTGTAGGGGCCCAAGGACTTGGGGCATCTTCTACTGCTTTCCCAGGCCATAGCAGAGAGCTGGATCAGAAGTGGAGCAGCGGGGACTCAAATTGGCGCCCATATGGGATGTCGCACAGTAGGCAGTGGCTTTTTTCACAGCACCAGCCCCGCCAAAATGTTTACAAACAAAAATATCTGGATGCACAGCACCATCGGACATTAGGGGAAAGCACCAAATAAAACGTCACACCTACTAGGTAGGCTGTGATGATGATGATGATGATGAAGATGATAGTAACAGAGACTAAGAGGCACTGCTGAGGGTGTAGAGAAATGAAAACCCCCACATATGCTACTGCTAGGCAGGTAAAACGGTGCAGCCACCAGGAAAGACAATTTAACGGCTCCTGCAAAAGTCAGAGTTTCCCATGGCCCAGTGATCCCACTTCTATACGTAAACCCGAGAGAACTGAAAAGACAGGGTCCACAAAAACCTGTCTCCACATGTTCACAGCAGCACTGCTCATAGAAGCCAAACAAGTGGATTCTACCCAACGTCCATCAGCTGATGAGTGAATAAACCAAATGTGGTCCATCCACACAGTGGAATATTATTCAGGAACAGAGGACAGCTGGCCCTCGGCACCCACTGGGGACTGGTTCGAGGACCCCCTGATATACCAAAATGCAAGGCCGCTCAAGCGCCCTAGTTGCAGGCAACCCCTGCACGTCTTCCTGCATATGTTCAATCATCTCTACTGGCTTACAAGGCCTCAGCCAACGTACCTGCCACATGAGCAGCCATGAGACTGCACTATTTAGGGCAGAGTTTCAAGAACAAGTCCGGACAGCTTCAGGGCTGATGGACTCTCTTTTTCTCTGAATGTTTTCTGGTTGTATCTGCACCTGAGAAACCCCCGGGTGTGGAGGGCTGACTGTACTAGGATTAGGGTATTCATGGAAAATGGACTCAAAAGGTAAGTTTCTTTTGTTGGAGGATCTTAAGATCTGTGCACAGTTTTTTTGTAAGATGTCCTGTGGAGCTTGCGAAGGCCCCTTGTCCATGCTATGACGTGGGTGCGTGCAA
This sequence comes from Lepus europaeus, assembly GCF_033115175.1. Classification (NCBI taxonomy): domain Eukaryota; kingdom Metazoa; phylum Chordata; class Mammalia; order Lagomorpha; family Leporidae; genus Lepus; species Lepus europaeus. The sequence goes on from NC_084827.1 coordinate 66,244,172, forward strand.
ACATGGTAAGGGAAAGAGGTCAGCCACGGAGACCGTGCATACACACTTCCGTTCTTATGACACATCTGGAATAGGCGAATCCATGGTGACAGCAAGGACATGCGTGGTTGCCAGGGCCTCTGGGGAGCAGGGAACAGTGGGTGACTGTGGGTGGGTCTGAGGTTTCTTTGTAATGAGGATGGTGTTCAGGAATTCGGAGGTAGTAAGAGTTGCACACACTGTGAACACACCAAAAACTCTGCACTACACACTTCAAGTTGGGTAAAACAGTGAATTTTAACAGAATCTTAAAAAGAATCTGCTATGAACGTATCCCTCATGGAACCCAGCTCATGTCCCAAGTAAACAGTAGCTGTGACATTAAAAGTGGGCAGTGTGTGTGTCCGGAGAACCACTTTAGATGACAGGAGACTCAAGAGACAGAAAAACCAAGTACAAACTGCAGGATACTTCATCCGACCCTGGTCCCTGGGTCTTAGCAAACCAAAAACCTCAGGGTACAAAAGACATTCTCACACACCTGGGTAAATCTGCGTGTTGACTGGCTCAGTGTGACATCTCATGGCAGTGAGGACGGTAACACCAGACAATGTCCTTGTCCTTAAGAGCCACATGCTTAAGTGCTTGGGGGTGAAGCTTCCTGACATCCCCGGCTTGCCTTCCAGGGGCTCAGGAAGGGTGTACATGCATGTGTGCACACATATGTGTATATCCATGTATACATGGGTGTATGTATTTGTGTATGTATGTTTGCCCGTATGTATATGCGTGTGTTCGTGCAAGCATGTGTATGTGTATGTATGTTTGTTTCCCGAGTAAGCAGAAGCACCTGGGGCCTAGTGTTAAGTGGTGAACCTAGGTCCACCATATAAGGGAGTTATTGCAGGTTTAAAATCTTTCAACATGAAAAGGAAAAGATACTCAGTGAACACCATTACATTCAGAATGGGATTTAGGAGGCGATTCGGAGTACGTTACAAAGAGAATGCAGGAAAGACACCAAGTTAACAGGGGGTCACTGCGGAGTGCTGGCATCGCAGTGCTGTCTGTCCTCCTGCTCTGTGCTTGAAAAGCTATCATCATGGCCGGCGCCGTGGCTCAACAGGCTAATCCTCCACCTTGCGGCGCCGACACATCAGGTTCTAGCCCCGGTCGGGGCACCGGATTCTGTCCCAGTTGCCCCTCTTCCAGGCCAGCTCTCTGCTGTGGCCAGCTGCGGCGGCCATTGGAGGGTGAACCAACGGCAAAAAGGAAGACCTTCCTCTCTGTCTCTCTCACTGTCCACTCTGCCTGTCAAAAAAAAAAAAAAAAAAAAAAAAAAGCTATCTTCTCAGGTTTCCTGCAATGGCAATGGATCGGTTTTTCATGAGGGCAAAGGCAATTCTAGAATCTTCAGTTCCTTGCATGACTTCTCACTTACCAGAGGCCAGACCAGGAACACACAGAGGTGAGCCGACATGGAACTGTTCTGTGCCACAAACACAGCCCGTCTCCCCAGTGGCACAGGGCAGCACGAGGTGGCCCTGCTTGGGAGCCCTCCAAGATGAGGCCGGGCCGTACCCTGGTGTGCCTAGGAAGTGTGGACAGAGGGCACAGAGCAGGCGGCTGCCAGGGACACTCTCCATAAGCATGTTTTGCAGCTCAGCAGGGGGCTGCACACACGTTTACACCTGCTGTGTCCTGGCTAAGAATGAAATTATGCAAAGGGTTCCATGTTGATCCCAGAAGCACGTTTGAGTCTGAACACCTTCGCTGGGAGGCCTCTGGGGCCGACAGAACAGGCCATGGAGGCTCACGGTGGGGTGAGAGGGGCAGGGGTGTGTGAACCTCTCAGATCTGCCCGGCCTCAGGTACATCAGAGGCAAGCAGAATGCGGGGGTCTGGGTTCTGCACTGTCTGGCTGTGCTTAGGAAAGAGTACGGCTCGGTCATATTTGCTTATTCCTATCAGGAACCTCATTCTGAAATAGAAATCCGACTCTCCAAAGGGCCTAAGTTATTACATTGCATTAAGAACAGCCGCCCTGTGTCTCGCTGCTGACCGCTCCAAACTTACCACTTCAGGTGGTTTTCCATCTCTTCGTAAGCGTCCTGTCTCACTTTCTGCTCGAAGAGTGCCTCCTTCATCTGTCTGGTTTTTGAAATATCAGTGCCTTGGTCCAGAACTGAAAGCAAGAGCAAACCGTGATTATACTCGGTAATCCAATCAGAGTCGCCGGCCGAGAGAAAAACACATTCCTCATGGCAGAGCACAACCTCCATCTAAATGAGTTTTGTGCGACGTAAACAGTAACACGACAGCAGTCATCTTTCATGTCCTGCCCGGGGCTGGCCTGAGGTCTGTGGTGGCTCGGTTACCTTCTCTTAATTCTTTGATCTTCAGCTTCCCTGGTTCCTGGTTTAATACAGTTGCCACCGCAAACGGATTTGACAAATCTACTGGAAATCTCAAGTTCTGGTACTCGATTTCCTGGGAGAGAAATGAGCAGGGGGTTTCGTTAGCTTGCTGCTCTGTTGTTCCGTCTGGCACGTGGGGGACACTGCCCGTTTACCTTGATCTTCTGAGGCTGCTTCTTTGCGGGGAGTCGACAAAAATGTCTATGCATGTTGGCTTTTTCTGGAGGAGCGTTCACCTTCTTGGAAAGGGTATTCAATCTTTCAAACTCTTCCAATCTATAGTTTAAAACAGATATTAAATTAGTAGGTAAGCCAATAATTTAAGGTTCCTATTTTTTTTAAGATTTATTTATTTGAAAGACAGAGTTACAGGGAGAAGTAGAGACAGAGAGAGCAAGGTCTTCCATCCGCTGGTTCACTCCTCAAATGGCTGCAACAGCCAGAGCTGGGGCGATCCAAAGCCAGGAGCTTCTTCCGGGTCTCCCACATGGATTCAGGGGTCCAAGCACTTGGGCCATCCTCTACTGCTTTCCCAGGCACATTAGCAGGGAGTTGAGTTGGAAGCGGAGCAGCCTAGACTCAAAGTGGCACCCATATGGGATGCCGGCACTGTAGGTTGAGCTTTAACCTGCCGTGCCACAGTGCCGGCCCCAAGATTCCTATTTTTATGTTCTTTCTGATCATCTCCTGATTTTCAGTACGTTTTTATATCTACACTGAAAATAAATCTGTGTGTCATAACAGTATCTACTAAAATAAATACAGCATCATATTTTATAGTATATTCAAGTATAGTCATATATATACACACACACACACATATATATACAGAGAGAGAGAGAGAGACCAATAGTTGTTCTTCCTTGCATTCTTAAAGAACATAATGAGTGATACTCTGAAAAATTCTAGACCAGGAAAGCATTGCTAGCTCGTTGGTTTTCAATGGCTAAATTTACTACATTTAACAAACGTAAATGATGTTCTTTCTAGTTAAAGAGTGATTGAGGGCAGTAGGCTAAGCCACACCTGCAATGCTGGCACCCCATTTCAGAGCACCAGCTCTGCTTCAGATCCCTCTCCCTGCTAATGCACCTGGGAAAGAAGAGGGCTCAACTGCTTGGATCCCTTGTTACCCATGTGGGAGAGCTGTATGTGGTTCTTGGTTCCTGGCTTTGGTCTGGCCCAGCCCCAACCATTGCAGCCATTTGGGGAGTGAACCAGCAGATGGAAGATCTCTTTCTTTCTTGCTCCCTAGTTCTGCCTTCAAATAAATAAATCTTTAAAAAAAATGATTATGCCAACTGCTTGTAGCAAGCTCTTTCAAAAACAAATCTACACCAGGGTCTGGAATATTCTCTGTAACTGAAAACTGCCTCTGGCCATGGGGAGGTAGAGACCATGCAGCTAAAAGCTGGCGGAAGCTTTCCAGGTTATCTGATTGAGATGTAGTACGGCTGTGGCATATTCAGCAACGCTACCTATGAAGCACTGCATTAAGAAACAGTGAGGGCACGCTTGTTCTACATGGTGCTCCCTTGTTTTCTAGGATGTTTCAGGAAAAACGTAAGAATACAGTAATATCTTTGCTGTGTGACAGTCAACATGCATTAGCTGAGCACCTGCTGGACGGGCCAGATGCGTGACCTGGAACATGTGCTAGCAATCGCAAAGTTAACAAGGTTAACAGCCAGCTCTGCATGAGCACCCATAGAGGCCCATGGCATGGTACAACCTGGCCTCTGGTGAGACACACTGGCTGACTGCTCTCATGTGCAAGACCTACCCTCTAATTTTTTTTTTTAATTTGAATAGCAGAGTGGAGATAGATAGACACACACACAGAGAGATTTTGGGAGATCTTCTGTCTGCTGGTTCACTCCCCTGGCTCTCAAGGTTGAGCCAGGCTGAAGCCAGGAGCGCTATCCTCGTCTCTCATGTTGGGGGGCAGGGACTCAAGTACTTGAGCCATCATCTGCTGCTTTCCAGGCGCATTAGCAGTGAGCTGGACTAGAAGCAGAGTAGCAGGACTTGAACCGGCACTCTGATGTCGGGTGCCAGCATCCCAAGTGGTGGCTTAACCTGCTGTGCCACAATGTCCACCCCCACCATCCACTTCTTATAAGAGTCTTTGTACCCTTGCTGTAAATATTAGAGAACAAAAAATTCTCGGAGACGAGGTGCTAGAAACGTCTCCTGAAGAACACTAATGGTTCTTGTGGGGAATGGAAATGAAGAAGTCTAAGAAAATTGTAAACTGGGGCCAGTGCTGTGGCGCAGTGGGTTAAAAGCCCTGGCCTGCAGTGATGGCATCCCACATGGGTGTCTGTTAGAGTCCCAGCTGCTCTACTTCCAATCCAGTTCTCTGCTATTGCATGGGGATACAGTAGAGGATGGCCCAAGTCCTTGGGCTCCTGCACCCATGTTGGAGACTCGGAAGAAGCTCCTGGCTCCTGGCTTCAGATTGGCACAGCTCTGGCCGTTGAGGCCATTTGGGGAGTGAACCAGTGGATGGAAGACCTCTCTCTCTCTCTCTCTCTCTGCCTTTCCTCTCTCTGTGTGTAACTCCAAAATCTTTTTTTTTTTTTTTTAAAAAAGGAAAGTGTAAACTAAAGCCTTACACATGCAGTTTGGCCATGCCAAATTTAGGACAGGAGTCAGTCTCTCACAAAGAAAGCAATGGAAACAAAACTTCAGAAAGCCCTTCCTTTGTGGTGGAATTCAAATATGTTACTGTACTATTTGTAGCTTGGGAAGACTTGCAGGTCTTGAGACATATTCTCTCAAAGGGGCGAGAGGGCAGTAAAGAAGGCACTGGGGGGGGGGGGTGGCAGTGCTGTGGCACAGTGGGTTAAAGCCCTGGCCTGAAGTGCCGGCATCTCATATGGGTGCTGGTTCTAGTCCTGGCTGCTCCTCTTCCAATCCAGCTCTCTGCCATGGCCTGGGAAAGCAGTAGAAGGTGACCCAAGTCCTTGGGCCCCTGCACTCATGTGGGAGACCCAGAAGAAGCTCCTGGCTTTGGAATGGTGCAGCTCCAGCCATTGTGGCCATCTGGGGAGTGAACCAGAGGATAGAGACCTCTCTCTCTCTCTATCTCTTTCTCTCTCTCTGTGTGTGTATGTGTGTGTGTGTGTGTGCAACTCTGACTTTCAAATAAATAAATAAATCTTTAAAAAAAAAGAAGGCACTGGGACAGAGATGGCCATCTTCCACATGTTGGATGCCCTCATTAGCTGAGGCTGGGCCAGGCCAAAGCCAGGAGCCTGGAACTCAATCTGGGTCTCACACGTGAGGCAGGGACCCAGATGCGTGAGCCCTCACCTGTTGCCTCCCAGGGTCTGCAATAACCAGAAGCTGCAATCGGAAGCAGAGCTGGGACTGAAAGCCAGGCACTCTGATTTGGGGATGTGAACATCTCAGCCAGCGCCCTAACCACTGCACCAAACATCTACCCCTTAAATAACTTTCTGCTGGGGTTCTACATTACCACGCAGAGAGAGAGAGGAGAGAGAGAGAGAGAGAGAGAGAGAGAGAGAGAGAGAGAGAGAGAGAATGGAAGAAAGACTCGGATGCTTGAAAACGTGTTTCGGATAAATGAGGCCATTCCAAGGGAGGCATACGGCAAGGCCATGTTGGGGTAGCAGGTTCCGGTGAAGACACACTGGTACGGCTGAGAGTTGAACTGTGAAATCCACAGCTGCATTTTCACTTGGGCGGTCCCGTACTGGAAGGGTGTGAACTTGACCGTCACATTCATCTTCCCGTTAGCTGGAATTATTCCTGGGAGGGGAGAAACGAGAAAAATGGATACTCTCCCTTCCTGCCACCCCGGTCCAAGAGGCGGTCAGCTGCATGGACACACGCTTCCCACCGCAAGCAGGGGTCCTTCTGCCATTCTCACGCAGGCTTTCATCAAACACACCTGAATCAACCTCCTGCGGGTTCACACTCATCTTGGTTATCAGCTACGACACTAAGCCTTTAGAATAATTCTTTGGTTGTGTCAGGTGCATAAATATGCACACGTCGATCTGCATTAGCAGCTCAGGGAATTCATGACCTGTAAGCCACGCTTACCACGATTACCAGATGTCAACACCTTCGCTGTAAGCAGCAAAGAAGAGCAGTCTCTCTCTCTCTCTCTCTCTCTCTCTCTCTCACACACACACACACACACACACACACACGTTTGTGCCTGAATAATTCCGTTCCTTATATGTTTGTGTAAACTGGATTCTCTCTTTGGCTCTAACGCCAACCAGCACCTGGTACCTTATTCTTCCTTTGTGCCTCTGGTGCCGGGGGGCTCAGAACATAGAAAGTGCTCCACAAATGTGGAAAGAAGGGCAGTGGAGAGGGAGGGTGGGTGGGTCGGTGTGGTCAGGGCAAGTGTTCTCTTTCACTAATGACTCTTTGGTTTGCTTTCCAGACAAGACCTTCTACCCCGGGGTACTTGGTCTTTCTGTTGTCCCTGCAGAGGCCTTGCCCAGTACCCCTCCGGTGTGCCCTGCACATCCTCCTCCCCATGTGCCCCTCTTCTGACCCCCCCCCCCCCGCCGTGTGCTCAACCACACACATTGTTCATTCACGCAGACGTCCAAGCATCTACCGAGCACCCACTGTGTGCCAGCCGCTGTTTTCAGCAGTGAACACAAGCACTTCCCGGATCTCCCAGAGCTTGCATTCTGGTGAGGGATGGCAAACAGAAAGGAACGAACAAATGAATATCACCCATGAAGTCAAGTCGTCACTACGCACAAGAGACACTAAGTGGGACATGGGGAAGCAGGTGGTGCGCGATGTGCCAGCTCAGACAGGATGGATGGGAAGGCCCCCTGGTGGAGCCACAGGTTGGAGGGGAGGACTTTTGCTCCTGTCCCCAAACGCTGGCTCCTGCTGCCTCGGGGTCTTGGTACTTGCTGTTCCCTAGGCCTGGAAAGTTCGCTCCTGATATTGTAGCTGCCTTCCTACTGCTCACTGAAATGAGCCTACTGTTAGTAAGGAACCCAAACTGGCGAGTCCACATCAACCTATGCACTGCATGAAACTCCTTGCCTTTGCACCTGCTGTGGCAGGACTACTTGGTCCTCAAATGCAGATAGGAGTTTAAACTCCAGAGGCAAGAGTTGATGGCACTAGGAGCCTAGAAAATTCATCCAGTTCTGGTGGACAGAGGTGGGGCCTTTGGAAGTGATCGGACTGGGTTTCAGCAATTGGATGTGGCAGCTTTGTAAGGAAAGAGATGGACACGGAGACACAGGTGCTCCCACCGTGATGGGGTGCAGCCCAGCAGGACCTCACCAGAGCCTGTGTCATGCCGTTCCAACTTGGAACCCCAGGACACTGAGTGCTAACAAACCTTTTCTTCTCCTTGTAAGTTAGCTGCCTCAGTATACCAAAGCTGCCCTGAGCCCCAGGACCATGCACTACCTGAATTGCTACCTTGCAAAGTTTACTGTAAGTCCCGTAGCTTGTTTACCTTCCTGGGTATTTGTCAATTTCCAGAGACCGGAAGTCACAGTCTTTCTGAGGCACCTGCTCAAGCCCGCTGCTGGGAAGAGTGAGTGGGCAGGGAGCTGGGGTCCAGCAGCCCACTTAAGGTCCGCTGAACAGAAACCCTGATTCCCCACGAGGCAGTGGGCTCCAACACCTTGCCCACCCACTTGGTTTGACCCCATAGTTCAGGAAGGGCTTTAGATGAACATTCTGTTGCTTCTGTTCCGGTTCATTAACTTAAAATAAGAGCAAGCTCTGGAGCCAGGATCCCTGTTTGCCTTGATCTTTGACCTGGCTGGTTTATGTTCCAGTGTCCAGGGCTAATACAGAAGGTGCCCTGTGGAGGTGCAGTCTGGCAGCCAGAGTGAACCTCCGGTCCCCTGAACGGGGATCCCAGCTGACATCACTGTTAACAGAGCAAGGGCTGCAGCAGGTGGAAACACCCACAGCTGTCCCAGGGCTGCTGGGCACTCACAGCCCACTGCTTGGCAAAACTAATAGTGATGCCCGGGAGAGGATGCCCCACATTTTAAAAGAGAGAATAGCACCTGGAAAAAGACTACTTTATAAAAAAGAAAAAAAAAAAAGCCCAAACCATTTTTCTGTGGCCTCAGTAGAATTTTCTGTGGGATCAATGTCAGATCATTACCTTCAACATAACCGGGGAAAACATTAAAGCCCAGGGCAAGGAGGGGTGGTGGTGAGCAGGAGGTAGGGAGGAGAACAGAACGTAAAGAGAAACTAACGTCTAAGAACATTCTAGTTTGTCAGTAGAATGTGGATCCTGAGGACACGTCTCAATGCTGAAAACCACTCTAGTGGTAAGTGAAGTCAGCCTAGATTTTACGAGGATGCAAGACGTGCTTAATGATGAGCGGCCTCTGTAAGGAGATGGAAGAATCAAAGCACATTGGGGACAGAAAGGTTCAGGATGGGCACGATTTAAAAACATTTCTTCTTTCCCACATGTGGGTACAATGCGCCTACAATATTGTCAGAATGTGTCAAAGTTTTACTTTACTTTAGTCGACACATAGTAATCGCACAGATGGATAGGGTGCCATGCGATGTTTCCGTGCGTGGATCAGATCCGAGCAACTGACGCATCCTTTTTTTATATGAAGACACTCAAAATCCTCTTCTAGCTACGCTGAGATAGGCATTGCTGTCAACTACAGCACCTCCCTGTGCAACAGAACGCCAGAACTCACCCTTCCACCGGGACTGCAACCTGCCCCCAGCCACCGGCCATGCCCGCCTCTCTCTGCCACTCCCCAGCCTCCGCACCCACCATCCCACCTCAGGGCCCAGCTTCTCCAGATTTCACAGATGGCTGGGATCATCCCTGTCGTCCTAACTTTGAAGCAGCCTTTTCTCTAAACAGCTCAGAAGGTGGAGTTCATTCCCCCCGAAATGGTCACTGAGCCATTTAACCGACGCGCCGGCAGTGTGAGTGAGGACTAGCTTTAATCTTCCAGGATTGAGGGTTCCACGAACTGCGCAGCTTTGGGTAAGCTGCTTAAATCCCATCTAAGCTTCAGCAGGGGAACGAGAAGCCTCACAGTTTAAAAATTACTCTTGCCAAATCCTAACAATGCTTCTGCTTTGCCAGACTGCAGAAGGGAGGGTGACCATACACTCACAGCGGCAACAACCACCAGGCGTCTGCCCAGGGGTGAGGGCGAGAGAAAGGCCTCGACCTACAGACCATGACTCACACCCCTGTCTGTCACACAGGGCTCAGTGCCTTACCCGAGCCTTGGTTTTCTCATCTGTCAAATGGGAGAAGGTTTAAAGGAGAAAACAACAGACAAGGTCCGGGACGATGCTTGGTGTGTAACAGTATGTGTCCTACATGTGTGGCCTGTCCACTGTTCGTCCTACACAAAAGCAAGGGATAACTTGCTGTGTCTTAAATTCTCATTCAAAAGTCTGAAAGAGGGAACCATCTATACGATAAACTTACACTTGACCCACTTGAGTTCTTGGGGCAACTGCCTCCCCGGCTGAGCCCAAAGGCCAGGTCTTCACAGAAGAGCCAAGTGCAGGTGACAGGACAGGTCAGGGAACCAGGCCTGCAGCCCTTCTGTGAAGTGAGATGGGAGCCCTGAGGCTCACTGCTGGCTTTGCCAGGCAGAAGGGATTTCTGTCCAGCCACAGCAGGTGGAGGCTCGTGGGCTACGGGCTGTAAACCCCAGCACTCACTTCAATCTCCAATCCTACTCTCCCTTCAGCAAGTTTGACTGGAACTGGAAATAAGTGGTCAAACTCATTATTTTGGAATGGAACACCTTTCCTTTTTGACCCTGTGCATCAAACATCGCAGACATCAGGAGCAAGACCGGGGCAGCCTGGGGGGCTCTGGCTGAGCTACAGGGCGGTCGAGGAGAAGGAGTGAGGAGAGAGGGTGCTGGGGGGAGCATGCCAGGTCAGCAATTCGATTTCCGGCAAGCACTTGACCTGCTGGCCAGGCATGTATGCAGCACACACACGCTCTGTGTCCACTGCGCCAGGCACTGTGCCTAGCCCTGCAGAACTCCTGGGGAGGGCGGGTGACTGCAGGAAGCACAGGGTGGGGCACGCCTGCCATCCACTGCCCAAGCTGGAACAGGCCAGCCTCACCAGACCTTCAGCAAGGCTCATCCACTCCAGCACATGCCCCTCACCATGGCCAAGGCCACTGACTGTCCAAGCCAACTTGAGCTCCCTTCTTCACTTCAGGGTGCTGCCTGCTTCCACCCTGTGTTCCTCCAACCCACTCTCCCTTCAGGAGCCACAGAGCTCTTTAAAAACATACATTAGGCCGGACCACCTCCTGGGTCAAAGCCTGCATGGGCTCCCACCCTACTCAGACTCCCATTGGGCCTCTCCAGCTGGAGCTTGCACCCTTCTTCCCTAGCTGCACCCTCTAGCCATGCTGGGCAAGGAAGCTGTGTTGGAACACACAGGAAGGAGCTGAAAAGAGCTGGGGAAACAATGGAAACAAATGATTGGAGACAAGAGATGGAACCATCACCAAGGTAGACACTGTATCAGGAGGAGCAACAAAAAACTCATACTTATACATGCATACACATACCACACACGTGCACACACAGACACATACATCGCAAACACAAGTGTGCATGTAGCAGGCAGAAGTAGGGATTCCACACAGAGTGACACTGCTTTTTAAAAAGATAACAGATGTTGGCCGGCGCCGTGGCTCAACAGGCTAATCCTCCACCTTGCGGAGCCGGCACACCAGGTTCTAGTTCCGGTTGGGGCGCTGGATTCTATCCCAGTTGCCCCTCTTCCAGGCCAGCTCTCTGCTATGGCCCGGGAAGGCAGTGGAGGATGGCCCAAGTCCTTGGGCCCTGCACCCCATGGGAGACCAGGAGAAGCACCTGGCTCCTGGCTTCAGATCAGTGTGATGCGCCAGCCGCAGCGGCCATTGGAGGGTGAACCAACGGCAAAAAGGAAGCCCTTTCTCTCTGTCTCTCTCTCTCTCACTATCCACTCTGCCTGCCAAAAAAAAAAAAAAAAAAAAGAAAGAAAGAAAAAAAAAGATAACAGATGTTATGAGCAAAGGACAGCCAATATGACCAATATTCCTAAGGATATGCCTGAGGTTTTAATAATAGTTTCCTAAAATAATGGAAGTCATTTTGTCCCAGATCAAAAGGACATGTTCTTTTCTTGGGGGGGGGGGTAGAATGAGAAAGAATTGGGCCGGTGTTGTGGCACAAGGGGTTAAGCCACCACCTGCGGTGCCAGCATTCCTCATGGGCACTGGTTTGTATTCCAGCTGCTCCATATTCCATCCAGCTCCCTGCTAAGGTGCCTGGGAAAAAAAGCGGAAGATGGCCCAAGTGCTTGGACTCCTGCACCCATGTGGAAGACCCAGATGAAGCTCCTGGCTCCTGGCTTTGGCCTGGCCCAGCCCTGGCTGTTGTGGCCACGTGGGGAGTGAACCAGCAGATGGAAGATTCTCTTTCTCGAACTCTGCCTTTCAAATAAATAATTTTTTTTTTTAAAGATAAAGAACAACACCAATCCATATGCTGGTGAATTACTTAACTTCAAGACTGAAAAACAAATCCAGAGGCACCCAGAATTCACCTTTGATGGGAAACTACTCATTCCAGTCTCTGAATTCCTAGGAAACTGAAGCCAGAGGACAATCCACAGTGGGCACAGGGTTCTGAGGGAGGTGGAGGTGCAAACCGAGACTTTTATAACCAGCCGAGCTGTCCTTCAAGATCGCAGGCAGCAGGGGGCCATTCTCCGGCAGGCAGCACGCGGCCCCTAGGCCTGCTGGGAAAAGAACTGCAACACTGCAGACACTGCAACAAAGAACTGGCGCATGCAGAGATCTTCGCATGGAAGCAAAGGCTTTGGCTCCACTCTAACAGGTACTAAGTAACTGTGGTATTCATGGTCACGCACCAGAACATCTACCCAAAGACCCAGCCAACAGAAAATAATGTAACGGAACTGGGAGTTGTTGGGGGCGTGCCTGTTAGCTGTTTCTCCCATCTTCTGCTGCCAAGGCACTGGCATGAGTGCAAGCATGCAGTTAAAGATGTGGCTCTGGCCCCTTAATGCTTCCAGGGTATCTTTTCTTAATTTTCGCAGTAAATTCTGCAGATGAATTTTGCTTGTATCAAAGCAGCTTTCCTATTCATTCAGCTTCACTCACTTATCTTCAGTCACTATCAAAGAACAACACAATATTTTTACGTATTTTGTGATCCCATTTTCTCCCAATAGTTACACTTGTGTTCACATCATTGCACATGTCCGGCCCCACCCTTCCTTCTTTGCACAGAGGTGAGTCTGTGACATGGAGGTGAGTCTGTGACAAAGTTCCTGATGGTTACTCCTGGGTTGCTGAGATTCTGGGTACTGTTTTCTCCACTCGGACTTTGAACTTTCTTAAGTATTTCCATTTCTTATAATGAACTTGTTTCACTTTAGTAAAGCTATTTTTAAACAAACGTTTATGTTTGCTTGACCCATTTTCCCCCACCAGTGTGTATACCCAGAGCAACTCACTTTTTCCTCTATTGTTGGTGTTGCCTGTTTGAAGGTATAACGTCTGCCCCAGACCATCCGTAGGGGACCCACAGAAAGGGCTCTCTCCTGAAATCACGGCCAGCTTTCTCTTCTGCTCCCCTGGAAGACAGATGTTCCCAGCAGGGAGAAGGACTGGGACAAGCCATTCCCACCTCCTCCCTGGGCCTCTCTGGGACCAAGCCCTCCAGGATGGACAGCAGAGGCATGAGTTTGGTCAAGGTCGGCCACTGTGTTCTGGGTTAAGCTCACTGATCACTGCTATGGTGGATGCCACTCAACCAGTCCAGACTGGTTCCTCACCAAATGGTCTTCTTGGATGGGAAGCACCTAGGTCCCCGGAAAATGAGAAGAAACATGAGATTTGCTTAAGAGCCATTGCTGATTTCTGTTCCCTCACAAGACAGAATTTTCCTGAACTCTGTGTCTGGGAAACTATTCTGTTTGTTCCTCTTCCCTAGATCTTTTTTTAAAAAATGATTTTATTCATTTACTTATTTTTAGGGGGGCAGATCTTCCATCTCAAGTTTCACTCCTTCACTGCCTACAACAGCTGGGGCTAGGCCAGGCCAAACCAGGAGCCAGGAACTCCATCTGGGTGTCCCAAGTGGGTGCCCAAGCACTTGAGCCATCACCTGCTGCCTCCTGGGTGCAATAGCAGGAAGCTGGATCTGCAGCACAGAATAGTCGGGTCTTGAGCCAGGCACAGTGATAGCAGATGCAGGCAGCCCAAACGATGGCTTAACCCACTTGCACTACAATGCCCGCACCCCTTCTCTCCTGTATCAAGGCATCCTGGTAGCATCACTTCACAGTGTGGCATCGTGGTTGAGGGTTTGAGCCTGGAACCACACAGACCCTGCTGTCTGGCAGAGGTCACCTGTCCTCCCCAAGCACTCACGGGCCCCTCCCTCCAGGGTTTCGGGGTTAAATGAGACAGGGCGTGTGATGTGCTGAGTGCAGCAGCCAGCATGGGGCCATCCCTCAGCAGACAGAGGCAGTTGTTGACATTATGCCAGCCACATTGTGTGCAAGCCCTGCCTCCCTCCTACCCAGGATACACCGAGTGCCAAGTAAGACGGGCCAGTGTGCCGCTGCGACGGAGCTGCTCTACAGTCTGTGCACAGAGAACTGCTACTCTCCCGTCTAGTTTTTCCTGCTTCTTCTATGTGCTGTTACAAGTCAGTTAAACCCAGGAAACTCACTCCCATCTAGTACACGTGAACTGTCTCTCATTGTTCTTCCTGCCTTAGGTGTGGTGCTTTAGGAAATTTTTTTAAAGTTTCATCTCTTGTTTTTGCTTCTCATGAGCACTCTCTTCCAACTGGGCCCCTGGCCCCTGGTTATTTCCCACCTATGGGGCTTATGAGTCAAGCCGGATGCCTGAGAAATCAGGAAAACCAATTAGCTCAGAGCCCATCCAAGCTGCCTCTGGTCACTGGTCACCGGCTTTGGAATCGCAGGTGACACGAGGTGGTCATACAATGCTACAGACCCCAGAGTACAGCAGCCAAAGGTACTCTGGGGTCTGTACAACAAGGTGGGGGAACCAACGCAGCAACATTCCAGAGATCAGCAAATCCAGAGATGCTTGAAGCCTCATAAAATAACTACCAGGAAAACAGAAGGCTCCAGCCCACGAGCTGGGTGGGAAAAGCCAGGCCAGCAACGCCGTCCATGGAGTGCAGATCACTTAAAACAGCCAAGGAGGGGTGCACAACCCCCAGGAGCCCTGGCTTGCCTTTAACTGCTCGCTCACTCTCGCACACCCTCTCTCGCAGCACACTCTCCTGATGTTCCTCCTGGGTCTCTGTCCCTTAGCCATGTTCTGAGTGTATGAGTGCTAGGGGCTCGGTCCTTCGTCCACTTCTCATCTGTGTCCAAGCAGCCTTCCTGGGTGACCTCATCTCCTTCCCCTGGCTGTCCACTCCACCTGTACCCACGTGATGCCTACATTGCCAACCCTCTCTCTCACCTCCCTCTCGACTCCAAATGATACTGCCATTTAATTTCAGTCTAAGGAAGAATTTAAAACACGAGCAAGGAACCAAGCACCAGAACACCACAGAAAACTGTCCAGTGGATCAGACCAGACACTTCACGTGTCATGCGTGTGTCCAAATATGCTGACTACAATTTATCATCTGAGTACTTAGGGAGAGTACTTTTTAAAGTACTTCATGGATGCTGTTAGTGAAATCTGCCTATCTTTACTGTGCCCGGGATTTGAACAGGGCATGTTTCAAAATCCCTTTGTTAGACCGGTGCTGTTTATCACAGGACGCAGGTTTCCGCAGAGGCATGGCCAGGCCATCCACTCTCCAGCTTCTCTGCTTTTCCTTGCTGTGGACACCGGCTCTGTGCGAGTTCTCAAGGCCTGCATTGCTTCGTTCCAACGCCATGGTTTCCTGGCCTGCTGTCCCTACCTACCCTGGCTACCCCTGCACAATGCAAGCTATGTGGACCTGCCCACAGAATAGCACCTGTCAGAGCTGCATAGAAATCTTTTAATTAATTAATTAATTTTATTGAACAGGTAGAGTTACATAGTGAGAGAGAAAGACAGAGAGAAAGGTCTTCCTTCCGTTGGTTCATTCCCCAGATGGCTGCTATGGCTGGTGCTGCGCCATTCTGAAGCCATGCAGGTGCAGAGGCCCAAGCACCTGGGCCATCCTCCACTGCACTCCTGGACCACAGCAGAGAGCTGGCCTGGAAGAGGAGCAACCGGGACTAGAACCGGCACCCAAATGGGATGCCGGCGCCGCAGGTGGAGGATTAACCAAGTGAGCCATGGTGCCGACCCTGCATGTAAATGTTAACAGTTCCCTTCTGTCCCTGGAACTTCACAGAGTTACAGGTCATTGGGTGGGCGGGACCCACGATCAAAGCAGCCTTGTGCTACCCAAATGCTGCTCCGAGGAATGTCCCCATGAGAACCACTATTCAAAGTACAGGCAACCAGGCCCTTCCCAGACTTGCTAACTCCCAGCCACCAGGGATGGGCCCCTGGGCTTTTTTGCTTTCCCAGTTGTTCAACATCTTGGGGCGCTGAGCCAGTCTCACCCCCTGTCTGGTGCCAGACTCCTCCTTGCTAAATTCCCACCAGTCTTCAGCGGTGGTGAACTAGCTCCTTAAGCAGCCAAGCTCACCTGCGGGCGTCTCTGCCTATGTGTGGGTCCTAGCTCTTCCCTTTGGCCCCACGTCCACTCCTTCGCCACGCCACAGGACCCGAGTGCTGCCCCCATGCCTTTCTCTGTTCGAGGCCTAGCATCCCCGACCCTTTGCTGACCTTCACCACGTCCATTCATGAGGACTTATCTGGATCAGTCTTGGAGATCAAATCCCAGACCTCCAGGGAGGACAGGAGGGCATGATGGGGCAGGAGTGCCTCCACTTTCTTGCAAGGTCTCTATTTCCCCAGACAGAGCCTTGGCGAAGACCAAAGAGCCAGCTCGTGCTTCCCCCACACCGTGTAGCACCCATCTCTACAACCTCCTCCGAGCCAAGCTGGAAACTCGATTTGTGCTTTATGCAGTGGTGCAGAGGCTTTGAAGCCAGGGTGGGTTCGAGTCCCGCCTTTGCCATGTACAATGGCATGACCCGAGACAGAGAGGTAAGCCTTCTGTGGCTCACTTCTATGTCAGCGAGATGGAAACAATCACTGTGCCTCCTGCTGCGGTTGTGGTGCAGATTAGGGTGCATGTATCCCACGTAGAAGAGGGGCTGGTGTACGACAACCTCTAAGTTTTATTCTCATTATTACAGCGAAAAGTCTATTGTGAGAATACCAACTACTCTTAAAGTCTGAAATATTATCTTGTTCAGTACAATTTTAGTAACCACTTATGTTCCCTTCTTTGTAAGCCCCAAACACCTGAAAATAATAAACCTCTTCTCTCTGGAAAGAAAATGAAGCCCTATTTTTTTTTTTTTTGGCAATATAAATAGTGGTTACCTTCTATTGAAAAAAATCTCAGTAGAGCTCCTGGTTCTCCAGAAAACAGTCTCTCTGCATTTCACAAGCTAGAATTAATTCAAAATTTCTGCTTTGAACATTTGTTTGGCAAAAATATGTACTCGCAAAGATGTGAGAGTTATCAATAAATGAATATCTAGACTTAAAACACAACAAAACTGCTTTCGCATCCACTGTGGATATTTAAATATATTTCAATATAGATATTTAAATTTGAATCCCAGACCTAAATATCAAGAGACTGTAACTGGGAGGCAGAAATCAGTTCAGGTGTACAATTTCACTTTCAAATGCAAAGGGACCCACTTTGAAACCCCAGGGACCTGTGTGTCCTACACTGTGCAGGAGACAAACTCACTAGAAACACCACTGAGATTCTGAAAGCTGGGGAAGGAAGGATATTTCTATTATCTCTGAGACGGAATTAAAAGGCAAAAGAAAAACCAAGGACACAATCAGGAGCCCAAATTAGAACAAGACTAGATTAATTTCTCATTCCAAGTTTTGACCTTGGAAGAAACTTACCTGGACATTATTATAAATGATCTGCACGATCCAAATGATTCCGAAGTACCCTTATCCCCAAGTGTCCAATTCCAATTCACATTACGTCAGATATGTAAGACTCGCTATGCTTATACATTCCAAAACACAGCAATGCAGTCAAATGTGGCTTACTCTTTCTTTAGGACTTGAGACCTACTTTCCCATCCTCTCTGTGATCCGAGAAGTGACAACACCTGAGGCGCTGCCTCTCCTTACCTGACGTTGGCTCGATCACAAAGGCTTGATGAGACTCGAGCAAGGTGATGTGGAACTCAAAATCCACCGGGCAGCTGCACTGCAAAGGAATAACATAGGTTTTGCTGCAAAAGACACAAACAACAACAACAAGAAAAAACAAACAAAAAAAGTATTATTTTTCTTTATAACTAGCTCCTTTCACTAGCAAGGAACAGAGACTCAAGTTCTATAATGAACAAAAAGGGGCAGCATCCACCTTGGACCCAGCACTTGCTGTGTGCCAGGACTGTTTCCTCCGCATCTCTAACTGTTTGACGCCTATGAGGTGGTAGAATGCTCATCCCCACTTACAGAACTGAGGCCCCAGAGAGGGTAAGTGTCTCACACAAGTGGCTGGTTAGTGGCAGAACTGAGACTTCATGCAAGTTGGCCATCGTTGGTGTCTCTGTTACCACACTAGGGGATCTTCGTTGCGGCCTCTTCAGCATTGGTAGGTTTATTCTGGAGAGACTCATGGTGATAAGGAAGAGGTAATCCCTACCACACAAGTAAGCCTCCGAGGTCCTAGGAGATGCTGATCGACCAGGCCTGGGAAAGCCGTGGACTTCACGGAGCTTGGAATGGGACAGTGTAGAGGAAGCCACACTCTGGGCTGTGTGTGACTGAAACACGCCGGAGACCGTCTTTGGTTGGAAGCCCAGCAAGCATGAGAGAACCAGATGGTGTCTGTGTGTTCAGCAGGCCTGGGTGGCCCTCAAGGCCACGCCAACTTCCAAGCAGGCTGGAGGCTGTCACTCCTGGCACTGCGAGGCTCCTGCAGCGGGAGCACTTTTTGGAGAGTCCCATGCTTGTTCCATCTATCAAGGCAAGCCCAGGCCGGCCAGAGTCTGTAGGATGAGCGAGGCCTGGAGCAGTGGAGCTCTCCAGCCATCACTCGGCGTCCTCCACTGCACCTCACGCAGGATTTCTGGCTCCCCGTCAGCAGGGGGAAGTGGAGCCCCTTTCTAGTGATGCGGCCACTCCCTGCACCTGCCTCGCGTCCTTCCCCTCTGGCCACAGCTGGCTTCTTCATCGTCCCCCTGTATTTCTTCTCTACTCTGTAACTCCCGTGCCCCCATGGACCACCACAGCCCATCTCTGCCCTCCTGCCTCATGGCTGGTGGTCTCCCTGCCAACTTCTCATCCCCTCCCATCCCCCTTCCGCTTCTCACTCCTGGGAGAACCCAGCTGTCATCTGGTTTGAGCAGAGCTGCCAGCCCAGCCAGTCTCCACCATCCAGGGCCCCCTACCCTGCCCTGACCATGGACTTCTCCCATCAGGGCAGGCTTCCTTACCTGCCTGGCATCCCTGGGGGACTCTGAGCTCAGCAAAGGCCAACTCAGAATTCACATGGGCGTGGGTCTCCAGCATGGCCTCAGCACAGACTGAACGTTCAGCAAGTATTTGCTGGAACAAAGTACAATACCTTTTTTGTTCCAGTAACAGATACAGTGTAGTTCAAATGGGATTTTAAAATAATGCCCAAAGCATGTTTATTTCACTTTAAAATTTGCTTTTGGGACCAACGTTGTAAGTACAGTGGGCTAAGCTGAGGCCTACGATGCTAGCAACCCACACTGGACCACCAACTCAAGTTCTGGATTCTTCACTTCTTATCCAGCTTCCTGCTAACAGGCCTGGGAAGGCAGCAGGAGATGGCCCAAGTGCTTGGGCCCCTGCCACCATGTGGGAGACCAGGATGGAGTTCTTGGCTCCTTGCTTCAGTCTAGCCCAGCCCTGGCTGCTCCAGGCATTTGGGGAGTGAACCAGTCTTTGGAATCTCTCTCTCTGTGTTTCTTTCCTTCTCTCTCTCTCAGTCTGCCTTTCAGATAAATAAACAAATCTTTAAAAAATTCATTACCTTAAAAAATGTGAAATATTTTATATTTAAAGAAAAACATAAAACAAAAATTCCTTTATCTACTATGACGCTGTAGCAAATCTTTTGCTTTGGGTACATCAGTGTTATAGTTCATCCTCTTTTTAGTTTTGAGAGGTAGAGAGACAGAAACAGAGAGAGAGAAAGAGATCTCCCATTCTCTGGCTCACTTTCCAAATGCCCACAACGGTTGGCACTGGGCCAGCAGGGAGCTGGGAGCTGGGAATGAATCCAGGTCTCCCTTGTGGGTAGCAGAAATCCAATCCCTTGAGCCATCAGCACTGCCTCCCAGAATCAGCATTAGTAGGAAGCTGCAGTCAGGGGCCAGAGCTGGGATTTGAACCCAGGCGCTCTGATATGGGATGTGGGTGTCTTAACCAGTGCCTCAACCCCTAGCCCAAATGCTCGCCCCAACCAGAGCTGTATTTTTAAAGAAACAAAGCATAGCAGAAGACTTGAAGCTCCCCTTTCATCACTCCCCCACCCTCCATCCATCATTCCTTCCTCCCCAGGGTGACTCCTTTCTTGTATTTCCTGTCTCTCACAGCTATGCAACTTAATATCATTTGCATATTTATGTACTCATGAAATACATGTATCCGGCAACTTGAGTCTGCAACTTGCTAATTCTTGATTGACACTATGCTTATGTGATTTATCCGATTTATTCACGACGACACGTAAAGTTCTGTCCTTTCATTTTAACTGGGGGACAGCACCCCACAGCTCCACCACACTGCGTGCACCTTCTCTCTTGCTGACGGGCACTTAGGTTGTTGGTGCTTTTTCACTACTTCGATGTGGCCAGGAACACACTTGTGCACCTGTCACAGTGCTGCTCTCCAGATACAAGAGACATGTGGAATGGCTGGGTAATGGCAAAGTAAAATGACAACTTTACCGTCTATCAGCCAAGGGATCTTGAAAGCCCTTCCCCTGGCACCCTAGAAGAGTTTCTGCTGATCACCAGCACTGAGGATTTTCAGACACGTTGACCTGTCCCAGCCTCATGGGGGTTAACACAGCATCTTATTTTATTTCAGCGCCCTGTTCTTACAGGTTGAGCTTCTATTCCCGGGTATTCATTTGGGTTTCTTCTATGAATTGCCTGTGCATATCGACTGCCCATTTTCTATTGGGTTGCTTTATTCTCTAACTCATTAGTCAATTTTAATATCAATTTTGCCATTCTATGCATCGCAACAATCTTTTCTAACCATAATTTATCTTTTGATTTACTTATAGTGTTGTTGGTTGAATCAAAGTTTTACATTTTAAAAGTCAGCTTCGTCAATCTTTATTTTGGAGACAACTGGAGTCTGTTTCAAGCTTACAAACATGACATGTCTCTAAGTTATTCACGTTTAATTTTACACCCTTCAATCAAATTTTCTAAGTTTCTGCATAATAAGCTTACACTTTTTGGTTGCTTTTCTCCCCGCTGCGTGGCTTGGTATGTCTGGGCTGCTCTAGCAGGATAACCCAGTAGCTTACAAACAGCAGAGGGGTTGGAAGTCCAAGATCATGGTGCTGGCTGGTGAAGGCTCACTTCCTGGGTTGCAGACAGCTGTCTCCAGGGAGCTATTTTAGGCATCTTTGATAAGGACACTGCCACTCCCACTCAGAGTGTGTTCCACCCCAGGCCTAATCACCTCCCAAGGGCTCCACCCCCTAACACCACTGCCTTGGAGGTTAGACTTCAACATTGAATTTGGGGTGCAGAGTGGGGAGCTAAACATTCAGACCGAAGCACCAGATATCTTATAGCTTCTGTTACTAATGTGAATAGGATTTTTTTCTTTTATAATTCATTACTTACTAGTGTGTTGCAATGCTATTTTTTGGAGGTTGATCTAAAGCCATGTTAAAGTCTCTCAAGGGTTGTAAGAGCTTATCTTTAATGGGCTGGCGTTGTGGCTAAGCCTCTACACTACAGTGCTGGCATCCCATGTGGGCTCTGATTTGAATCTCAGCTGCTCCTCTTGTGACCCATCTCTCTGCTAATGGCCTGGGAAGGCAGCAGAAGGTGGCCCAAGTGCCCCCAAGCACTTGAACCCCTGCACTCACGTTGAAGACCCAGCATTTATGACCACTGTGGCCATCTGGGGAGTGAACCAGTGGATGGAAGATTTCATTCTCTCTCTGTTTTTCTGTAACTCTGCCTTTCAAGTAAATAAATACAATCTTTAAAAAAATTTTTTAAAAAGAGCTTTTCTGTAGATTTTCTTAGATTTTTTTATAGGTAAAAAATGTTACAGTCTGAAAAAGGCAAAGGACCCTTTCCTGTTTACTTTTCTAGCCCATGGCTCATATATTCCTTCCTGGTCGTTGCACTGGTGAGGGTTCCAGGATGATGCCGAATGGAAGTGGTAACAGAGGGCGCCCTCTTCATGTTATGATTCTGTTGGGAACACTTGAATGCCTTACCACCAAGAATGATGGTTCTGGGGTTTCTGACAATCTTTCTCAGGTCAGGGAAATTGCCTTCTATCTCTAGGCTGCTTTTTTTTTTTTTTCCCCATGCAATCATGACTGAGTTTTCTTTTTGTTACAATTTGCCTGGTATTTATAATTCTTCTATTGCTTCATTTTCAAATTTTCTGGTAAGTTTTATGTTATGTGTGTTTCTGGGAAGCACTGAATAGTTGCATTTTTAAAAAGACAAGTTGATAATCATTTCTTTTTACTGGGTGAGTTTAATCAATTTCCATTTGCTGTGATGAATGGTAGATATATTTAAAAATTGTTTCTGCTACCTTATTTTGTGTTTTCTAAAAATCACCTTTGCTTTTTTTTTTCAGCTTTTACTGAACTGGTTGCTTGTATTTGTGTACTTTTTTTCTCTGCTATGATTTGACAGCTATTATTTTAATTATTACTCTTAAATTTAAAAAATCACTAACTAGAAAATTTCCAAGAAAATCTAATGTATAGTATTTCTACTCCCATTCCAAACAGTCTGTGTGCCTTATGGGCCCACTGAAGACTGTCACCCCTCTGTCTGTATATTACTCTGAGTTTTAGTTTTAATTTATCTTACAGTTGAGTTAAACCAACAGTTAATCACTAATTAAATTTTCCAACCTATAGACTCAGTTTTGGTGTCTACCATGGCCATGGCCTGGGTAGTTTCTTCTTGGAATATGTCTTTTAAAATTTGTTTCAGTGTAAGAGTCAACATAGGTAATGATAATGTGCTGTGTATTATTTTTAAAAGCCAGAAGAGAGGATTTTGAATGTCTTTACTAAAAAGAAAAGATGAATGTCTGCGGAGAAAGGTGTGCTTACTCTTCTTGAACATTACACAATGCATGCACGTTTTAAACATCACATGGTGCCCCATAAATATATTGGTTATGTCAATAAAAAATAAACAGGAAATTTCATAAAAAGGGCTGTGTGTGGTAAATTTTTGTTCAGTAAGATTTTTTTATTTTCTTCCTTGGACATTTTTTAGCTGGGAGAAGCTTTAGGGTGACTATTTTCCTTCAGCATTTTGAAAATATTTATGCCAATATTTATGCTTGGGTGAGATCTGGCCCCTGAAACTCTTGCAGATACATAACCCCAAAGTCACAAGTCAGTGCTATCAAGAGGGTGGACATGCAATCCAGTGATGGTATTGAGAGGGGGACTTGGAGGGTATTAGGTTACTGGGGCAGGTGTGTGGGCGCGCATGCACTCAGACGGTCATTCCACAGAGGGGTGGTTATGAAGGCCTCAGGTGGGCCCAGCCGTCCACTCTGCTTCCTGACTCACCATGGGCTCTCTCCCCAGCAAATGCTCTACCACAGCTATCCACCGCCCCCCTCAGACACCCAATCCATGAGGCTTGGACTTGAACTTCCAGAGCTGTCAGTCAAAATAAACCTCCTTCCTGTCTCGGGCATTTCACCGTAGGGATGCCAAGCTGGCCAATGTACTCCTAATTGTTGATGACGAAGAACTTACCACTTCCGGCTACTTATTCTTTTCTCTCTGGTAGCTGTTAAGGATTTCTCTTTGTCCTGATGTTCTGCAGCTTGACTCCTCTGTGTCCAGGCAGGAATTTATCTTCATTTGGCTGGATATTTGAAGGCACTTAAAGCTTTACTTTATTTATTTATCTTTAATTCTGGAAAATGCTCAGCTATTAACTCTTCAAATATTGCTTCTCAGGTATTTCCTCTACCCTCTTCTGGCCAAACCCTTATTAGATCCATGTTGGAATCTTTTGGTTTAGCATCCTGCCTCCTCCTAATTTCAATTCCTTCTAAATGTAACCTCTCTATGATATATTCAGGGTGAACTCCTAAGTATTATTTTCCAATTTACTAATTTCTTCTTCACCTGTGTCCAGTGTGGCTTTCTTATCAATTGAGATTTAAAATTTCAACATTTATGTCTTGATTCTTTTTAAAAATACAGAGTAAACATTTTTAAGAAAAGTTTATTTATTTATTCCCATTTGATTCTAAGGCAGAACAAGAGAGAAAGAGAGAAATATTTTCCATCTGCTGGTTCATTCTCCCAAATGCCCAGAGCAGCCAGGGCTGGGCCAGACTGAAGCCAGGAGCCCAGAACTTCATCCAGGTCCCTATGTGGGTGGCAGAGAACCAAGTAGTTGAACCATCATCGGATACCTCCCAGGATGCAACAGCAGAAAGCTAGATCAAAAGTGGAGTAGCCAGGACTCAAACTGGCACTCCAACATGGGACACAGGAGTCCCAAGCAGCAGTGGAACCTGCTGCACCACGCTGCCTGCCCCCTAACTGGTTCTCATCTACTGCACCATTGTTTAATTTATGCCCACTTTTGTTTCATAAAGTGCAATTTTAAATAGAAATTTGCTTACTTTATCTCATTGAGGGTCTTAAGTCTATCTATTTTAAAGTCTTTATCCAAATGTCCTAAAAAATCCATTTCACTCAATTATATTCTGATGGATGGGTTTTAGTTGTCTTCTTAGCATAACATTTATTCATGTGTTTTGAAATTTGGATTTTCAAGCTCATTTTGAATAAAATTATTTAATCTGTATTGTATTTGTTTGTTTTGAGAGGTAGAAAGACAATGAGAGACAGACAGGCAAAGAGCTCCCACATGCCGGTCACTCCCCAGATGCCTGCAATGGCCATGGCTGGGGCTGGAGGTCAGTTCGGGTCTCCCAGTGGGAGGCGGGGGTCCAACCACTTGAGCCAGCACTGCTGCCTCCGAGGGCTGCATCAGCAGGAAGCTGGAACTGGAGCGGAGCTGTGGCTCGAACCCAGGCACTCCAGTAGGGGAAGTGGGTGTCCAAAGCAGCACCGTGGCCACTGTGCCCAGTGCGCCCCTGGTACTGAGTGAAGGTGGAGCCATGGAACTGTCGAGGGCTCGCGTCCTCAGTCACAGGCGTGGCAGGTGACGTGGTTCATCGCTTTGTCCGATTCGGCCAGGACTGCCTTCTTTCCTGCTGTCCACACGGGGCTCAGTGCCCAGGCCCAGCTAGCGGGTCATAGAAGTTTTCCAGCTTCCCTTCACATTGAGTGTAGACGCACAGCAGCTCCCCTGGCTGCAAGCCCAGGCAGGTGCCAACGCCCTCAGTTACTGCGACACTGGGGTCTCCTTTCCCTGGGGAGTGAACGCCACCCCACCCTCACCCCCACTGCCTGTTTCAGAACGGGAGCCTGCAGACACCTGGCTTCCCCTGCTCGTCGCTCCGCAGTTCCGTCTGTTCCTGCCCCACGGAGATGCTCGCCTGTTTCCGAGGCCGGCTGTGTGCATGTGCGAGTCTCTGTTCCTGGGTTATCTGTCACAGGCAGGAGGTCAGGGCAGAAGAGAGGCCCTGCAGGCTGGATCAGTGCTTCGTCTTCACCACGTTCCTCAAGGCACAGAGCTCCCGAGGCCTGCCACGTGGTGCCCTAGCTCTCACTTGTTTTCACAGGTCCTTGTAGTTAAAGCCTCGCTCCTTGCTGTCATGGTCTTTGTGGGAGGAAGAGGCTGTTCTGTCAGCGCACACAGACCTGCCCGGACTTCACACAGGCTGCCCCGGGCCTGCCTGCCTTCCTCCCTTCCCTCCCCCTCCCTCTCTCCTCCCGTCCTTTTATTGGAAAGGTGCTGGGACAGAGACCTCCCATCTACTGGTTCACAGTGCAAACGCCCACAGCAGACCTCAATCCAGGTCTCCTGCATGGGTGAAATGGGCCCAGCTACTTGAGACATCACAATGATCATTCATTCTCTCAAAAACTCCTTGGAAAAGGACCTGAAAGGACCAGAATGATCTTGCTTCCCAGGCTGTATGTTAACAAGAAGCTGGAATTGGGAGCGGAGTCAGAACTGAAACCCAGGCACCCCAATGTGTGTCTTAAGCAGTGTCCTAACCTCTAGGCCAAACACCCACCCCTGGCTCCATGCTTCTGATATACATCCTGGCTAAGGGCCACACCCCACAGAGCAATCCCTTCAGCCAATAGTGAGTCAGCGACTGTATGGGTTTTTCTACTAAATGCATAAAGCTGTCCCACATCGGGTTCTGCTTGAGGTAGCTGGTCCACCTCAGTCTGGGATGCTTCCTCATTTTCTTCATGAGGGGCCATCAGGTCATCAGCGCAATGCAAGCTAACAGACACGTGGGCCTCTGAGCATGAGCTGCCACCATGCATGAGCTGGCATGTCAAACTAAGATTATACTTTCCATAGGCACACCAGCTGCACACGCCCCCTAGGCTGTGAGCCAGCGCGGGTGACGCTCAATGTGAAGAGTTTAACTGTCCAGACAGGGCCTCATAGGCTGACCACGTGGGCCGGGCTGCTCTCAGGCCAGAAAGCCCAGGGGTCTTCTCAGAGCTGTCCCAGAGAGGCACGGCCTGCCGCTCAGGGCTCTTCCACTAATTGTCTGCATTTTCCTGAACTCAAACAAACAAAACCCACCTGGGGCTTGGCCTATTGGTCACACATACTGAGTTTTCAACTCGGCTCACGGCTCTGATAATTCCCATAGAAAAAGTGCCAGGATATTTGTTTAGTGGTGATTACATGAAGCCGACTTCCTGATGAATTAACCAACCTGGAAAAGTACACAATCCACTAAGGGCAAAGGATTCCCAGTACGGGGACTGGGAAGAGCCAGCAGAACCAGTGACAGAGACCTAGGTGCTCACTCTGTGACCCCATCTCCTAAGTCCACAACGGTCTCCATGAGTTTGGATCAAATTTAGCTAATACAAAATTTGGTTTGTTTAGAAGTTTTGCGTCATTGGAGAGCAGAATCCCACTGGCTTCTAAGTTGAATTAAAAGTGCTAAGCTAAATTCCCATTGCTAACAACCACTAGAGCTGAAATAGGATGAAGACACACGGGTGAATGTGCATATCTGATGCTTGCCCTTCCTCAGAGGCGAGCAGGAACTGCAGTCAGAGTTCTTCCATAAAACCTAACAGACAATTAGAACAGCAACGCAAGCGCAAGTTGGTACTTTTAGAGGAGATCACCACTTTTAATAGGCTTCATGTTACTTAAACATTTTTAAAGA
Source organism: Lepus europaeus (assembly GCF_033115175.1). Classification (NCBI taxonomy): domain Eukaryota; kingdom Metazoa; phylum Chordata; class Mammalia; order Lagomorpha; family Leporidae; genus Lepus; species Lepus europaeus. Next base: position 66,271,247 of record NC_084827.1, read on the forward strand.
TATATTTACTTATTTGAAAGGGAGAAAGAAAGAGAGAGAGAGAAATAGCTTCCATCCACAGGTCCACTCTCCAAGGCTAGACCAAAGCCAGGAACCTGGAACTCCATCCGGGTCTCCCAGGGGTGGCAGGGGCCCAGGTACTTGAGCCACCACCTGCTGCCTTCCCAGGTGTATTGGCAGGCAGCCCGCTCAAAAGCAGAGCAAGCAGCTGGTGCTTGACCTGGAGCTCTGGTGTGGCATGCCAGTATGGCAAGTGGTGGCTTAACCCACTGCGCCACAATGCTAGACCCATTGTTCAAGCATTTTAGCCATTATGCTAAGGCCAGGTATAAACTTTTCATGAGTTACTTTTAAAAATTATTCCCTATTTTTAAATAAAACCAAAATCAACACCTTTTAAACACTGAACTTTTATATTATGAACATGCATAAATTGCATGCATTTAGAAGAAAGCACACATTTTCTTGCAGGAAGTAAATAAAATAAAATAATAATACAACCTAAAATTTCTTTCTGGTCCTTTTCCAAGGAGTTTTTGAGAAAATGAATGATCTTGGGAGCTTTCTGTAGATGACACAAAATCAAATATATTCTATCATTTAAAAATCTCAATACCCATGCCACTCTACCACACACAGGTTTGGTTTCTTTGTCTGGAGAAGGAAGTTTGATTGACAAGAAGCACTACAAATTTCTGGAATCCAAAGGCACAAGGAACACACCCTTGGTGAACGTGTTTATTGAAAATCCAAGGCAAGGGCTGGTGCTGTGGTGTAGTGGGTAAAGCTGCTGCCTGCAGCGCCGGCATCCCATATGGGCGCTGGTTCGTGTCCTGGCTGCTCCACTTCCCATCCAGCTCTCTGCTATGGCCTGGGAAAGCAGTGGAAGATGGCCCAAGTCCTTGGGTCCCTGCACCCGTGTGGGAGACCCAGAGGAAGCTCCTGGCTCCTGGATTTGGATCAGTGCAGCTCCAGCCATTGCTGCCACCTGGGAAGTGAACCAGTGGATGCAAGACCTCTCTCTCTCTCTCTCTCTCTCTCTCT